>NC_141696.1:1531420696-1531480696 GCF_964263255.1 Lissotriton vulgaris | reverse complement strand
TCCATTCAGAGTTAAAAAAACAACTACCTAACCTGGATCCCAAAAATGCTATTTACCCATTGCACCAGTTAACTGGGGAATGATACAGGACTCCTTAAAACATATCTCTACCATATGAGGTTAAAAATCCAGGTCCTGCATCTATTTTGTTAAATAGTTCAAATTAAAGTATGAAGACGACAGCTATCAGAAGGCCGAAATAGCTCAGTTGGGAGAGCGTTAGACTGAAGATCTAAAGGTCCCTGGTTCAATCCCGGGTTTCGGCACAGTTGAGAGGTTCCTTGCTTCTAACAAAATAGGTCTTGGAATCAGCTGTAGTACTTTTTCTCTATTCATCAAATTTTTTCCAACTGATCTACAACACAATCAATTTAACATAGACTTTGCTTTATATCCTCCTTCTAAACTTGCTTCCACCTCTCTTACCTTCAGGTTTGACAATGAATATTTCCCATTTCATGCTTTTTTGTAAAGTAAACTCTTGTCTGCATTACCTTCCACTTCCCCTTGAACACAGATGTCAGTAGTCAGATGACATTGCTTACCTACTCATGCCAAATATATCTGGGTAATATAGTGCTAGTCCATTCAGAGTTAAAAAAACAACTACCTAACCTGGATCCCAAAAATGCTATTTACCCATTGCACCAGTTAATTGCGGAATGATACAGGACTCCTTAAAACATATCTCACCATATGAGGTTAAAAATCCAGGTCCTGCATCTCTTTTGTTAAATGGTTTAAATTAAAGTATGAAGACCACAGCTATAAGCAGGCCGAAATAGCTCAGTTGGGAGAGCGATAGACTGAAGATCTAAAGGTCCCTGGTTCAATCCCGGGTTTCGGCACAGTTGAGAGGTTCCTTGCTTCTAACAAATTAGGTCTTGGAATCAGCTGTAGTACTTTTTTCTCTATCAACATTTTTATCAACTGATCTACAAAATGATCAATTCAACATAGACTTTGCTTTCTGTCCTCCTTTTAAACTTTCTTCCACCTATCTTGCCTTCAGGTTTGACTATGAATGTTTTCCATTTCGTCCTTTTTTGTAAAGTAAACTCTTGTCTGCATCACATTCCACTTCCCCTTGAACACAGATGTCAGTAGTCAGATGACATTGCTTACCTACTCATGCCAAATATATCTGGGTAATATAGTGCTAGTCCATTCAGAGTTAAAAAAACAACTACCTAACCTGGATCCCAAAAATGCTATTTACCCATTGCACCAGTTAACTGGGGAATGATACAGGACTCCTTAAAACATATCTCTACCATATGAGGTTAAAAATCCAGGTCCTGCATCTATTTTGTTAAATGGTTCAAATTAAAGTATGAAGACCCCAGCTATCAGAAGGCCGAAATAGCTCAGTTGGGAGAGCGTTAGACTGAAGATCTAAAGGTCCCTGGTTCAATCCTGGGTTTCGGCACAGTTGAGAGGTTCCTTGCTTCTAACAAAATAGGTCTTGGAATCAGCTGTAGTACTTTTTCTCTATTAACATTTTTATCAACTGATCTACAAAATGATCAATTCAACATAGACTTTGCTTCCTGTCCTCCTTTTAAACTTTCTTCCACCTATCTTGCCTTCCGGTTTGACTATGAATGTTTTCCATTTCGTCCTTTTTTGTAAAGTAAACTCTTGTCTGCATCACATTCCACTTCCCCTTGAACACAGATGTCAGTAGTCAGATGACATTGCTTACCTACTCATGCCAAATATATCTGGGTAATATAGTGCTAGTCCATTCAGAGTTAAAAAAACAACTACCTAACCTGGATCCCAAAAATGCTATTTACCCATTGCACCAGTTAACTGGGGAATGATACAGGACTCCTTAAAACATATCTCTACCATATGAGGTTAAAAATCCAGGTCCTGCATCTATTTTGTTAAATGGTTCAAATTAAAGTATGAAGACCCCAGCTATCAGAAGGCCGAAATAGCTCAGTTGGGAGAGCGTTAGACTGAAGATCTAAAGGTCCCTGGTTCAATCCCGGGTTTCGGCACAGTTGAGACGTTCCTTGCTTCAAACAAAATAGGTCTTGGAATCAGCTGTAGTACTTTTTCTCTATTCATCAAATTTTTTCCAACTGATCTACAACACAATCAATTTAACATAGACTTTGCTTTATGTCCTCCTTCTAAACTTGCTTCCACCTCTCTTACCTTCAGGTTTGACAATGAATATTTCCCATTTCATGCTTTTTTGTAAAGTAAACTCTTGTCTGCATTACCTTCCACTTCCCCTTGAACACAGATGTCAGTAGTCAGATGACATTGCTTACCTACTCATGCCAAATATATCTGGATTATATAGTGCTAGTCCATTCAGAGTTAAAAAAACAACTACCTAACCTGGATCCAAAAAATGCTATTTACCCATTGTACCAGTTAATTGTGGAATGATACAGGTCTCCTTAAAACATATCTCTACCATATGAGGTTAAAAATACAGGTCCTGCATCTATTTTGTTAAATGGTTTAAATTAAAGTATGAAGACCACAGCTATAAGCAGGCCGAAATAGCTCAGTTGGGAGAGCGTTAGACTGAAGATCTAAAGGTCCCTGGTTCAATCCCGGGTTTCGGCACAGTTGAGAGGTTCCTTGCTTCTAACAAAATAGGTCTTGGAATCAGCTGTAGTACTTTTTCTCTATTCATCAAATTTTTTCCAACTGATCTACAACACAATCAATTTAACATAGACTTTGCTTTATGTCCTCCTTCTAAACTTGCTTCCGCCTCTCTTACCTTCAGGTTTGACAATGAAAATTTCCCATTTCATGCTTTTTTGTAAAGTAAACTCTTGTCTGCATTACCTTCCACCTCCCCTTGAATACAGATGTCAGTAGTCAGATGACATTGCTTACCTACTCATGCCAAATATATCTGGGTAATATAGTGCTAGTCCATTCAGAGTTAAAAAAACAACTACCTAACCTGGATCCCAAAACTGCTATTTGCCCATTGCACCAGTTAATTGCGGAATGATACAGGACTCCTTAAAACATATCTCTACCATATGAGGTTAAAAATCCAGGTCCTGCATCTATTTTGTTAAATGGTTTAAATTAAAGTATGAAGACCACATCTATAAGCAGGCTGCAATAGCTCAGTTGGGAGAGTGTTAGACTGAAGATCTAAAGGTCCCTGGTTCCATCCCGGGTTTCAGCACAGTTGAGAGGTTCCTTGCTTCTAACAAAATAGGTCTTGGAATCAGCTGTAGTACTTTTTCTCTATTCATCAAATTTTTTCCAACTGATCTACAACACAATCAATTCAACATAGACTTTGCTTTATGTCCTCCTTCTAAACTTGCTTCCACCTCTCTTAACTTCAGGTTTGACAATGAATATTTCCCATTTCATGCTTTTTTGTAAAGTAAACTCTTGTCTGCATTACCTTCCACTTCCCCTTGAACACAGATGTCAGTAGTCAGATGACATTGCTTGACTACTCATGCCAAATATATCTGGGTAATATAGTGCTAGTCCATTCAGAGTTAAAAAAACAACTACCTAACCTGGATCCAAAAAATGCTATTTACCCATTGCACCAGTTAATTGCGGAATGATACAAGACTCCTTAAAACATATCTCTACCATATGAGGTTAAAAATCCAGGTCCTGCATCTATTTTGTTAAATGGTTTAAATTAAGGTATGAAGACCACAGCTGTAAGCAGGCCGAAATAGCTCAGTTGGGAGAGCGTTAGACTGAAGATCTAAAGGTCCCTGGTTCAATCCCAGGTTTCGGCACAGTTGAGAGGTTCCTTGCTTCTAACAAAATATGTCTTGGAATCAGCTGTAGTACTTTTTCTCTATTCATTAAATTTTTGCAACTGATCTACAACACAATCAATTTAACATAGACTTTGCTTTATGTCCTCCTTCTAAACTTGCTTCCACCTCTCTTACCTTCAGGTTTGACAATGAATATTTCCCATTTCATGCTTTTTTGTAAAGTAAACTCTTGTCTGCATTACCTTCCACTTCCCCTTGAACACAGATGTCAGTAGTCAGATGACATTGCTTACCTACTCATGCCAAATATATCTGGGTAATATAGTGCTAGTCCATTCAGAGTTAAAAAAACAACTACCTAACCTGGATCCCAAAAATGCTATTTGCCCATTGCACCAGTTAATTGCGGAATGATACAGGACTCCTTAAAACATATCTCTACCATATGAGGTTAAAAATCCAGGTCCTGCATCTATTTTGTTAAATGATTTAAATTAAAGTATGAAGACCACAGCTATATGCAGGCCGCAATAGCTCAGTTGGGAGAGCGTTAGACTGTAGATCTAAAGGTCCCTGGTTCAATCCCGGGTTTCGGCACAGTTGAGAGGTTCCTTGCTTCTAACAAAATAGGTCTTGGAATCAGCTGTAGTACTTTTTTCTCTATCAACATTTTT
This sequence comes from Lissotriton vulgaris, assembly GCF_964263255.1. Lineage (NCBI taxonomy): Eukaryota > Metazoa > Chordata > Amphibia > Caudata > Salamandridae > Lissotriton > Lissotriton vulgaris. Next base: position 1,531,476,279 of record NC_141696.1, on the reverse strand, counting down.
ATCAACTGATCTACAAAATGATCAATTCAACATGGACTTTGCTTTCTGTCCTCCTTTTAAACTTTCTTCCACCTATCTTGCCTTCAGGTTTCACAATGAATGTTTCCCATTTCGTACTTTTTTGTAAAGTAAACTCTTGTCTGCATCACATTCCACTTCCCCTTGAACACAGATGTCAGTAGTCAGATGACATTGCTTAACTACTCATGCCAAATATATCTAGGTAATATAGTGCTAGTCCATTCAGAGTTAAAAAAACAACTACCTAACCTGGATCCCAAAAATGCTATTTACCCATTGCACCAGTTAACTGGGGAATGATACAGGACTCCTTAAAACATATCTCTACCATATGAGGTTAAAAATCCAGGTCCTGCATCTATTTTGTTAAATGGTTTAAATTAAAGTATGAAGACCACAGCTATAAGCAGGCCGAAATAGCTCATTTGGGAGAGCGTTAGACTGAAGATCTAAAGGTCCCTGGTTCAATCCCGGGTTTCGGCACAGTTGAGAGGTTCCTTGCTTCTAAAAAAATAGGTCTTGGAATCAGCTGTAGTACTTTTTCTCTATTCATCAAATTTTTTCCAACTGATCTACAACACAATCAATTTAACATAGACTTTGCTTTATGTCCTCCTTCTAAACTTGCTTCCACCTCTCTTACCTTCAGGTTTGACAATGAATATTTCCCATTTCATGCTTTTTTGTAAAGTAAACTCTTGTCTGCATTACCTTCCACCTCCCCTTGAATACAGATGTCAGTAGTCAGATGACATTGCTTACCTACTCATGCCAAATATATCTGGGTAATATAGTGCTAGTCCATTCAGAGTTAAAAAAACAACTACCTAACCTGGATCCCAAAACTGCAATTTGCCCATTGCACCAGTTAATTGCGGAATGATACAGGACTCCTTAAAACATATCTCTACCATATGAGGTTAAAAATCCAGGTCCTGCATCTATTTTGTTAAATGGTTTAAATTAGAGTATGAAGACCACAGCTATAAGCTGGCCGCTATAGCTCAGTTGGGACAGCGTTAGACTCTAGATCTAAAGGTCCCTGGTTCCATCCCGGGTTTCGGCACAGTTGAGAGGTTCCTTGCTTCTAACAAAATAGGTCTTGGAATCAGCTGTAGTACTTTTTTCTCTATCAACATTTTTATCAACTGATCTACAAAATGATCAATTCAACATAGACTTTGCTTTCTGTCCTCCTTTTAAACTTTCTTCGACCTATCTTGCCTTCAGGTTTGACAATGAATGTTTCCCATTTCGTCCTTTTTTGTAAAGTAAACTCTTGTCTGCATCACATTCCACTTCCCCTTGAACACAGATGTCAGTAGTCAGATGACATTGCTTACCTACTCATGCCAAATATATCTAGGTAATATAGTGCTAGTCCATTCAGAGTTAAAAAAACAACTACCTAACCTGGATCCCAAAAATGCTATTTACCCATTGCACTAGTTAACTGGGGAATGATACAGGACTCCTTAAAACATATCTCTACCATATGAGGTTAAAAATCCAGGTCCTGCATCTATTTTGTTAAATGGTTTAAATTAAAGTATGAAGACCACAGCTATAAGCAGGCCCAAATAGCTCAGTTGGGAGAGCGTTAGACTGAAGATCTAAAGGTCCCTGGTTCAATCCCGGGTTTCGGCACAGTTGAGAGGTTCCTTGCTTCTAACAAAGCAGGTCTTGGAATCAGCTGTAGTACTTTTTCTCTATTCATCAAATTTTTTCCAACTGATCTACAACACAATCAATTTAACATAGACTTTGCTTTATGTCCTCCTTCTAAACTTGCTTCCACCTCTCTTACCTTCAGGTTTGACAATGAATATTTCCCATTTCATGCTTTTTTGTAAAGTAAACTCTTGTCTGCATTACCTTCCACCTCCCCTTGAATACAGATGTCAGTAGTCAGATGACATTGCTTACCTACTCATGCCAAATATATCTGGGTAATATAGTGCTAGTCCATTCAGAGTTAAAAAAAATAACTACCTAACCTGGATCCCAAAACTGCTATTTGCCCATTGCACCATTAATTGCGGAATGATACAGGACTCCTTAAAACATATCTCTACCATATGAGGTTAAAAATCCAGGTCCTGCATCTATTTTGTTAAATGTTTTAAATTAAAGTATGAAGACCACAGCTATAAGCAGGCCGCAATAGCTCAGTTGGGAGAGCGTTAGACTGAAGATCTAAAGGTCCCTGGTTCAATCCCGGGTTTCGGCACAGTTGAGAGGTTCCTTGCTTCTAACAAAATAGGTCTTGGAATAAGCTGTAGTACTTTTTCTCTATTAACATTTTTATCAACTGATCTACAAAATGATCAATTCAACATAGACTTTGCTTTCTGTCCTCCTTTTAAACTTTCTTCCACCTATCTTGCCTTCCGGTTTGACTATGAATGTTTTCCATTTCGTCCTTTTTTGTAAAGTAAACTCTTGTCTGCATCACATTCCACTTCCCCTTGAACACAGATGTCAGTAGTCAGATGCCATTGCTTACCTACTCATGCCAAATATATCTGGGTAATATAGTGCTAGTCCATTCAGAGTTAAAAAAACAACTACCTAACCTGGATCCCAAAAATGCTATTTACCCATTGCACCAGTTAACTGGGGAATGATACAGGACTCCTTAAAACATATCTCTACCATATGAGGTTAAAAATCCAGGTCCTGCATCTATTTTGTTAAATGGTTCAAATTAAAGTATGAAGACCCCAGCTATCAGAAGGCCGAAATAGCTCAGTTGGGAGAGCGTTAGACTGAAGATCTAAAGGTCCCTGGTTCAATCCCGGGTTTCGGCACAGTTGAGACGTTCGTTGCTTCTAACAAAATAGGTCTTGGAATCAGCTGTAGTACTTTTTCTCTATTCATCAAATTTTTTCCAACTGATCTACAACACAATCAATTTAACATAGACTTTGCTTTATGTCCTCCTTCTAAACTTGCTTCCACCTCTCTTACCTTCAGGTTTGACAATGAATATTTCCCATTTCATGCTTTTTTGTAAAGTAAACTCTTGTCTGCATTACCTTCCACTTCCCCTTGAACACAGATGTCAGTAGTCAGATGACATTGCTTACCTACTCATGCCAAATATATCTGGATAATATAGTGCTAGTCCATTCAGAGTTAAAAAAACAACTACCTAACCTGGATCCAAAAAATGCTATTTACCCATTGTACCAGTTAATTGTGGAATGATACAGGTCTCCTTAAAACATATCTCTACCATATGAGGTTAAAAATACAGGTCCTGCATCTATTTTGTTAAATGGTTTAAATTAAAGTATGAAGACCACAGCTATAAGCAGGCCGAAATAGCTCAGTTGGGAGAGCGTTAGACTGAAGATCTAAAGGTCCCTGGTTCAATCCCGGGTTTCGGCACAGTTGAGAGGTTCCTTGCTTCTAACAAAGTAGGTCTTGGAATCAGCTGTAGTACTTTTTCTCTATTCATCAAATTTTTTCCAACTGATCTACAACACTATCAATTTAACATAGACTTTGCTTTATGTCCTCCTTCTAAACTTGCTTCCACCTCTCTTACCTTCAGGTTTGACAATGAATATTTCCCATTTCATGCTTTTTTGTAAAGTAAACTCTTGTCTGCATTACCTTCCACCTCCCCTTGAATACAGATGTCAGTAGTCAGATGACATTGCTTACCTACTCATGCCAAATATATCTGGGTAATATAGTGCTAGTCCATTCAGAGTTAAAAAAACAACTACCTAACCTGGATCCCAAAACTGCTATTTGCCCATTGCACCAGTTAATTGCGGAATGATACAGGACTCCTTAAAACATATCTCTACCATATGAGGTTAAAAATCCAGGTCCTGCATCTATTTTGTTAAATGGTTCAAATTAAAGTATGAAGACCACAGCTATCAGAATGCTGAAATAGCTCAGTTGGGAGAGCGTTAGACTGAAGATCTAAAGGTCCCTGGTTCAATCCCGGGTTTCGGCACAGTTGAGAGGTTCCTTGCTTCTAACAAAATAGGTCTTGTTATCAGCTGTAGTACTTTTTCTCTATTCATCAAATTGTTTCCAACTGATCTACAACACAATCAATTTAACATAGACTTTGCTTCATGTCCTCCTTCTAAACTTGCTTCCACCTCTCTTAACTTCAGGTTTGACAATGAATATTTCCCATTTCATGCTTTTTTGTAAAGTAAACTCTTGTCTGCATTACCTTCCACTTCCCCTTGAACACAGATGTCAGTAGTCAGATGACATTGCTTGACTACTCATGCCAAATATATCTGGGTAATATAGTGCTAGTCCATTCAGAGTTAAAAAAACAACTACCTAACCTGGATCCAAAAAATGCTATTTACCCATTGCACCAGTTAATTGCGGAATGATACAAGACTCCTTAAAACATATCTCTACCATATGAGGTCAAAAATCCAGGTCCTGCATCTATTTTGTTAAATGGTTTAAATTAAAGTATGAAGACCACAGCTGTAAGCAGGCCGAAATAGCTCAGTTGGGAGAGCGTTAGACTGAAGATCTAAAGGTCCCTGGTTCAATCCCAGGTTTCGGCACAGTTGAGAGGTTCCTTGCCTCTAACAAAATCTGTCTTGGAATCAGCTGTAGTATTTTTTCTCTATTCATCAAATTTTTTGCAACTGATCTACAACACAATCAATTTAACATAGACTTTGCTTTATGTCCTCCTTCTAAACTTGCTTCCACCTCTCTTACCTTCAGGTTTGACAATGAATATTTCCCATTTCATGCTTTTTTGTAAAGTAAACTCTTGTCTGCATTACCTTCCACTTCCCCTTGAACACAGATGTCAGTAGTCAGATGACATTGCTTACCTACTCATGCCAAATATATCTGGGTAATATAGTGCTAGCCCATTCAGAGTTAAAAAAACAACTACCTAACCTGGATCCCAAAAATGCTATTTGCCCATTGCACCAGTTAATTGCGGAATGATACAGGACTCCTTAAAACATATCTCTACCATATGAGGTTAAAAATCCAGGTCCTGCATCTATTTTGTTAAATGGTTTAAATTAGAGTATGAAGACCACAGCTATACGCAGGCTGCTATAGCTCAGTTGGGACAGCGTTAGACTCTAGATCTAAAGGTCCCTGGTTCCATCCCGGGTTTCGGCACAGTTGAGAGGTTCCTTGCTTCTAACAAAATAGGTCTTGGAATCAGCTGTAGTACTTTTTTCTCTATCAACATTTTTATCAACTGATGTACAAAATGATCAATTTAACATAGACTTTGCTTTCTGTCCTCCTTTTAAACTTTCTTCGACCTATCTTGCCTTCAGGTTTGACAATGAATGTTTCCCATTTCGTCCTTTTTTGTAAAGTAAACTCTTGTCTGCATCACATTCCACTTCCCCTTGAACACAGATGTCAGTAGTCAGATGACATTGCTTACCTACTCATGCCAAATATATCTAGGTAATATAGTGCTAGTCCATTCAGAGTTAAAAAAACAACTACCTAACCTGGATCCCAAAAATGCTATTTACCCATTGCACCAGTTAACTGGGGAATGATACAGGACTCCTTAAAACATATCTCTACCATATGAGGTTAAAAATCCAGGTCCTGCATCTATTTTGTTAAATGGTTTAAATTAAAGTATGAAGACCACAGCTATAAGCAGGCCAAAATTGCTCAGCTGGGAGAGCGTTAGACTGAAGATCTAAAGGTCCCTGGTTCAATCCCGGGTTTTGGGCACAGTTGAGAGGTTCCTTGCTTCTAACAAAGTAGGTCTTGGAATCAGCTGTAGTACTTTTTCTCTATTCATCAAATTTTTTCCAACTGATCTACAACACAATCAATTTAACATAGACTTTGCTTTATGTCCTCCTTCTAAACTTGCTTCCACCTCTCTTACCTTCAGGTTTGACAATGAATATTTCCCATTTCATGCTTTTTTGTAAAGTAAACTCTTGTCTGCATTACCTTCCACCTCCCCTTGAATACAGATGTCAGTAGTCAGATGACATTGCTTACCTACTCATGCCAAATATATCTGGGTAATATAGTGCTAGTCCATTCAGAGTTAAAAAAACAACTACCTAACCTGGATCCCAAAACTGCTATTTGCCCATTGCACCAGTTAATTGCGGAATGATACAGGACTCCTTAAAACATATCTCTACCATATGAGGTTAAAAATCCAGGTCCTGCATCTATTTTGTTAAATGTTTTAAATTAAAGTATGAAGACCACAGCTATAAGCAGGCCGCAATAGCTCAGTTGGGAGAGCATTAGACTGAAGATCTAAAGGTCCCTGGTTCAATCCCGGGTTTTGGCACAGTTGAGAGGTTCCTTGCTTCTAACGAAATAGGTCTTGGAATAAGCTGTAGTACTTTTTTCTCTATCAACATTTTTATCAACTGATCTACAAAATGATCAATTCAACATAGACTTTGCTTTCTGTCCTCTTTTTAAACTTTCTTCCACCTATCTTGCCTTCAGGTTTGACAATGAATGTTTCCCATTTCGTCCTTTTTTGTAAAGTAAACTCTTGTCTGCATCACATTCCACTTCCCCTTGAACACAGATGTCAGTAGTCAGATGACATTGCTTACCTACTCATGCCAAATATATCTAGGTAATATAGTGCTAGTCCATTCAGAGTTAAAAAAACAACTACCTAACCTGGATCCCAAAAATACTATTTACCCATTGCACCAGTTAACTGGGGAATGGTACAGGACTCCTTAAAACATATCTCTACCATATGAGGTTAAAAATCCAGGTCCTGCATCTATTTTGTTAAATGGTTCAAATTAAAGTATGAAGACCACAGCTATGAGAAGGCCGAAATAGCTCAGTTTGGAGAGCGTTAGACTGAAGATCTAAAGATCCCTGGTTCAATCCCGGGTTTCGGCACAGTTGAGAGGTTCCTTGCTTCTAACAAAATAGGTCTTGGAATCAGCTGTAGAACTTTTTCTCTATTAACATTTTTATCAACTGATCTACAAAATGATCAATTCAACATAGACTTTGCTTTCTGTCCTCCTTTTAAACTTTCTTCCACCTATCTTGCCTTCAGGTTTGACTATGAATGTTTTCCATTTCGTCCTTTTTTGTAAAGTAAACTCTTGTCTGCATCACATTCCACTTCCCCTTGAACACAGATGTCAGTAGTCAGATGACATTGCTTACCTACTCATGCCAAATATATCTGGGTAATATAGTGCTAGTCCATTCAGAGTTAAAAAAAACAACTACCTAACCTGGATCCCAAAAATGCTATTTACCCATTGCACCAGTTAACTGGGGAATGATACAGGACTCCTTAAAACATATCTCTACCATATGAGGTTAAAAATCCAGGTCCTGCATCTATTTTGTTAAATGGTTCAAATTAAAGTATGAAGACCCCAGCTATCAGAAGGCCGAAATAGCTCAGTTGGGAGAGCGTTAGACTGAAGATCTAAAGGTCCCTGGTTCAATCCCGGGTTTCGGCACAGTTGAGAGGTTCCTTGCTTCTAACAAAATAGGTCTTGGAATCAGCTGTAGTACTTTTTCTCTATTCATCAAATTTTTTCCAACTGATCTACAACACAATCAATTTAACATAGACTTTGCTTTATGTACTCCTTCTAAACTTGCTTCCACCTCTCTTACCTTCAGGTTTGACAATGAATATTTCCCATTTCATGCTTTTTTGTAAAGTAAACTCTTGTCTGCATTACCTTCCACTTCCCCTTGAACACAGATGTCAGTAGTCAGATGACATTGCTTACCTACTCATGCCAAATATATCTGGGTAATATAGTGCTAGTCCATTCAGAGTTAAAAAAACAACTACCTAACCTGGATCCCAAAACTGCTATTTGCCCATTGCACCAGTTAATTGCGGAATGATACAGGACTCCTTAAAACATATCTCTACCATATGAGGTTAAAAATCCAGGTCCTGCCTCTATTTTGTTAAATAGTTTAAATTAAAGTATGTAGACCACAGCTATAAGCAGGCCGCAATAGCTCAGTTGGGAGAGCGTTAGACTGAAGATCTAAAGGTCCCTGGTTCCATCCCGGGTTTCGGCACAGTTGAGAGGTTCCTTGCTTCTAACAAAATAGGTCTTGGAATCAGCTGTAGTACTTTTCTCTCTATCAACATTTTTATCAACTGATCTACAAAATGATCAATTCAACATAGACTTTGCTTTCTGTCCTCCTTTTAAACTTTCTTCCACCTATCTTGCCTTCAGGTTTGACAATGAATGTTTCCCATTTCGTCCTTTTTTGTAAAGTAAACTCTTGTCTGCATCACATTCCACTTCCCCTTGAACACAGATGTCAGTAGTCAGATGACATTGCTTACCTACTCATGCCAAATATATCTAGGTAATATAGTGCTAGTCCATTCAGAGTTAAAAAAACAACTACCTAACCTGGATCCCAAAAATGCTATTTACCCATTGCACCAGTTAACTGGGGAATGATACAGGACTCCTTAAAACATATCTCTACCATATGAGGGTAAAAATCCAGGTCCTGCATCTATTTTGTTAAATGATTTAAATTAAAGTATGAAGACCCCAGCTATAAGCAGGCCGAAATATCTCAGTTGGGAGAGAGTTAGACTGAAGATCTAAAGGTCCCTGGTTCAATCCCGGGTTTCGGCACAGTTGAGAGGTTCCTTGCTTCTAACAAAATAGGTCTTGGAATCAGCTGTAGTACTTTTTCTCTATTCATCAAATTTTTTCCAACTGATCTACAACACAATCAATTTAACATAGACTTTGCTTTATGTCCTCCTTCTAAACTTGCTTGCACCTCTCTTACCTTCAGGTTTGACAATGAATATTTCCCATTTCATGCTTTTTTGTAAAGTAAACTCCTGTCTGCATTACCTTCCACCTCCCCTTGAATACAGATGTCAGTAGTCAGATGACATTGCTTACCTACTCATGCCAAATATATCTGGGTAATATAGTGCTAGTCCATTCAGAGTTAAAAAAACAACTACCTAACCTGGATCCCAAAACTGCTATTTGCCCATTGCACCAGTTAATTGTGGAATGATACAGGACTCCTTAAAACATATCTCTACCATATGAGGTTAAAAATCCAGGTCCTGCATCTATTTTGTTAAATGGTTTAAATTAAAGTATGAAGACCACAGCTATAAGCAGGCCGCAATAGCTCAGTTGGGAGAGCGTTAGACTGAAGATCTAAAGGTCCCTGGTTCAATCCCGGGTTTCGGCACAGTTGAGAGGTTCCTTGCTTCTAACAAAATAGGTCTTGGAATCAGCTGTAGTACTTTTTTCTCTATCAACATTTTTATCAACTGATCTACAAAATGATCAATTCAACATAGACTTTGCTTTCTGTCCTCCTTTTAAACTTTCTTCCACCTATCTTGCCTTCAGGTTTGACAATGAATGTTTCCCATTTCGTCCTTTTTTGTAAAGTAAACTCTTGTCTGCATCACATTCCACTTCCCCTTGAACACAGATGTCAGTAGTCAGATGACATTGCTTACCTACTCATGCCAAATATATCTAGGTAATATAGTGCTAGTCCATTTCGAGTTAAAAAAACAACTACCTAACCTGGATCCCAAAAATGCTATTTACCCATTGCTCCAGTTAACTGGGGAATGATACAGGACTCCTTAAAACATATCTCTACCATATGAGGTTAAAAATCCAGGCCCTGCATCTATTTTGTTAAATGGTTTAAATTAAAGTATGAAGACCACAGCTATAAGCAGGCCGAAATAGCTCAGTTGGGAGAGCGTTAGACTGAAGATCTAAAGGTCCCTGATTCAATCCCGGGTTTCGGCACAGTTGAGAGGTTCCTTGCTTCTAACAAAATAGGTCTTGGAATCAGCTGTAGTACTTTTTCTCTATTCATCACATTTTTTCCAACTGATCTACAACACAATCAATTTAACATAGACTTTGCTTTCTGTCCTCCTTTTAAACTTTCTTCCACCTATCTTGCCTTCAGGTTTGACAATGAATGTTTCCCATTTCATGCTTTTTTGTAAAGTAAACTCTTGTCTGCATTACCTTCCACCTCCCCTTGAATACAGATGTCAGTAGTCAGATGACATTGCTTACCTACTCATGCCAAATATATCTGGGTAATATAGTGCTAGTCCATTCAGAGTTAAAAAAACAACTACCTAACCTGGATCCCAAAAATGCTATTTACCCATTGCACCAGTTAATTGCGGAATGATACAGGACTCCTTAAAACATATCTCACCATATGAGGTTAAAAATCCAGGTCCTGCATCTATTTTGTTAAATGGTTTAAATTAAAGTATGAAGACCACAGCTATAAGCAGGCCAAAATAGCTAAGCTGGGAGAGCGTTAGACTGAAGATCTAAAGGTCCGTGGTTCAATCCCGGGTTTCGGCACAGTTGAGAGGTTCCTTGCTTCTAACAAAATAGGTCTTGGAATCAGCTGTAGTACTCTTTTCTCTATCAACATTTTTATCAACTGATCTACAAAATGATCAATTCAACATAGACTTTGCTTTCTGTCCTCCTTTTAAACTTTCTTCCACCTATCTTGCCTTCAGGTTTGACTATGAATGTTTTCCATTTTGTCCTTTTTTGTAAAGTAAACTCTTGTCTGCATCACATTCCACTTCCCCTTGAACACAGATGTCAGTAGTCAGATGACATTGCTTACCTACTCATGCCAAATATATCTGGGTAATATAGTGCTAGTCCATTCAGAGTTAAAAAAAACAACTACCTAACCTGGATCCCAAAAATGCTATTTACCCATTGCACCAGTTAACTGGGGAATGATACAGGACTCCTTAAAACATATCTCTACCATATGAGGTTAAAAATCCAGGTCCTGATTCTATTTTGTTAAATGGTTCAAATTAAAGTATGAAGACCCCAGCTATCAGAAGGCCGAAATAGCTCAGTTGGCCGAGCGTTAGACTGAAGATCTAAAGGTCCCTGGTTCAATCCTGGGTTTTGGCACAGTTGAGAGGTTCCTTGCTTCTAACAAAATATGTCTTGGGATCAGCTGTAGTTCTTTTTCTCTATTCATCAAATTTTTTCCAACTGATCTACAACACAATCAATTTAACATAGACTTTGCTTATGTCCTCCTTCTAAACTTGCTTCCACCTCTCTTACCTTCAGGTTTGACAATGAATATTTCCCATTTCATGCTTTTTTGTAAAGTAAACTCTTGTCTGCATTACCTTCCACTTCCCCTTGAACACAGATGTCAGTAGTCAGATGACATTGCTTACCTACTCATGCCAAATATATCTGGGTAATATAGTGCTAGTCCATTCAGAGTTAAAAAAACAACTACCTAACCTGGATCCAAAAAATGCTATTTACCCATTGCACCAGTTAATTGCGGAATGATACAGGTCTCCTTAAAACATATCTCTACCATATGAGGTTAAAAATCCAGGTCCTGCATCTATTTTGTTAAATGGTTCAAATTAAAGTATGAAGACCCCAGCTATCAGAAGGCCGAAATAGCTCAGTTGGGAGAGCGTTAGACTGAAGATCTAAAGGTCCCTGGTTCAATCCCGGGTTTCGGCACAGTTGAGAGGTTCCTTGCTTCTAACAAAATAGGTCTTGGAATCAGCTGTAGTACTTTTTCTCTATTAACATTTTTATCAACTGATCTACAAAATGATCAATTCAACATAGACTTTGCTTCCTGTCCTCCTTTTAAACTTTCTTCCACCTATCTTGCCTTCCGGTTTGACTATGAATGTTTTCCATTTCGTCCTTTTTTGTAAAGTAAACTCTTGTCTGCATCACATTCCACTTCCCCTTGAACACAGATGTCAGTAGTCAGATGACATTGCTTACCTACTCATGCCAAATATATCTGGGTAATATAGTGCTAGTCCATTCAGAGTTAAAAAAACAACTACCTAACCTGGATCCCAAAAATGCTATTTACCCATTGCACCAGTTAACTGGGGAATGATACAGGACTCCTTAAAACATATCTCTACCATATGAGGTTAAAAATCCAGGTCCTGCATCTATTTTGTTAAATGGTTCAAATTAAAGTATGAAGACCCCAGCTATCAGAAGGCCGAAATAGCTCAGTTGGGAGAGCGTTAGACTGAAGATCTAAAGGTCCCTGGTTCAATCCCGGGTTTCGGCACAGTTGAGACGTTCCTTGCTTCAAACAAAATAGGTCTTGGAATCAGCTGTAGTACTTTTTCTCTATTCATCAAATTTTTTCCAACTGATCTACAACACAATCAATTTAACATAGACTTTGCTTTATGTCCTCCTTCTAAACTTGCTTCCACCTCTCTTACCTTCAGGTTTGACAATGAATATTTCCCATTTCATGCTTTTTTGTAAAGTAAACTCTTGTCTGCATTACCTTCCACTTCCCCTTGAACACAGATGTCAGTAGTCAGATGACATTGCTTACCTACTCATGCCAAATATATCTGGATTATATAGTGCTAGTCCATTCAGAGTTAAAAAAACAACTACCTAACCTGGATCCAAAAAATGCTATTTACCCATTGTACCAGTTAATTGTGGAATGATACAGGTCTCCTTAAAACATATCTCTACCATATGAGGTTAAAAATACAGGTCCTGCATCTATTTTGTTAAATGGTTTAAATTAAAGTATGAAGACCACAGCTATAAGCAGGCCGAAATAGCTCAGTTGGGAGAGCGTTAGACTGAAGATCTAAAGGTCCCTGGTTCAATCCCGGGTTTCGGCACAGTTGAGAGGTTCCTTGCTTCTAACAAAATAGGTCTTGGAATCAGCTGTAGTACTTTTTCTCTATTCATCAAATTTTTTCCAACTGATCTACAACACAATCAATTTAACATAGACTTTGCTTTATGTCCTCCTTCTAAACTTGCTTCCGCCTCTCTTACCTTCAGGTTTGACAATGAAAATTTCCCATTTCATGCTTTTTTGTAAAGTAAACTCTTGTCTGCATTACCTTCCACCTCCCCTTGAATACAGATGTCAGTAGTCAGATGACATTGCTTACCTACTCATGCCAAATATATCTGGGTAATATAGTGCTAGTCCATTCAGAGTTAAAAAAACAACTACCTAACCTGGATCCCAAAACTGCTATTTGCCCATTGCACCAGTTAATTGCGGAATGATACAGGACTCCTTAAAACATATCTCTACCATATGAGGTTAAAAATCCAGGTCCTGCATCTATTTTGTTAAATGGTTTAAATTAAAGTATGAAGACCACATCTATAAGCAGGCTGCAATAGCTCAGTTGGGAGAGTGTTAGACTGAAGATCTAAAGGTCCCTGGTTCCATCCCGGGTTTCAGCACAGTTGAGAGGTTCCTTGCTTCTAACAAAATAGGTCTTGGAATCAGCTGTAGTACTTTTTCTCTATTCATCAAATTTTTTCCAACTGATCTACAACACAATCAATTCAACATAGACTTTGCTTTCTGTCCTCCTTTTAAACTTTCTTCCACCTATCTTGCCTTCAGGTTTGACAATGAATGTTTCCCACTTCGTCCTTTTTTGTAAAGTAAACTCTTGTCTGCATCACATTCCACTTCCCCTTGAACACAGATGTCAGTAGTCAGATGACATTGCTTACCTACTCATGCCAAATATATCTAGGTAATATAGTGCTAGTCCATTCAGAGTTAAAAAAACAACTACCTAACCTGGATCCCAAAAATGCTATTTACCCATTGCACCAGTTAACTGGGGAATGATACAGGACTCCATAAAACATATTTCTACCATATGAGGTTAAAAATCCAGGTCCTGCATCTATTTTGTTAAATGGTTCAAATTAAAGTATGAAGACCCCAGCTATCAGAATGCCGAAATAGCTCAGTTGGGAGAGCGTTAGACTGAAGATCTAAAGGTCCCTGGTTCAATCCTGGGTTTCGGCACAGTTGAGAGGTTCCTTGCTTCTAACAAAATAGGTCTTGGAATCAGCTGTAGTACTTTTTCTCTATTCATCAAATTTTTTCCAACTGATCTACAACACAATCAATTTAACATAGACTTTGCTTTATGTCCTCCTTCTAAACTTGCTTCCACCTCTCTTAACTTCAGGTTTGACAATGAATATTTCCCATTTCATGCTTTTTTGTAAAGTAAACTCATGTCTGCATTACCTTCCACTTCCCCTTGAACACAGATGTCAGTAGTCAGATGACATTGCTTGACTACTCATGCCAAATATATCTGGGTAATATAGTGCTAGTCCATTCAGAGTTAAAAAAACAACTACCTAACCTGGATCCAAAAAATGCTATTTACCCATTGCACCAGTTAATTGCGGAATGATACAAGACTCCTTAAAACATATCTCTACCATATGAGGTTAAAAATCCAGGTCCTGCATCTATTTTGTTAAATGGTTTAAATTAAGGTATGAAGACCACAGCTGTAAGCAGGCCGAAATAGCTCAGTTGGGAGAGCGTTAGACTGAAGATCTAAAGGTCCCTGGTTCAATCCCAGGTTTCGGCACAGTTGAGAGGTTCCTTGCTTCTAACAAAATATGTCTTGGAATCAGCTGTAGTACTTTTTCTCTATTCATTAAATTTTTGCAACTGATCTACAACACAATCAATTTAACATAGACTTTGCTTTATGTCCTCCTTCTAAACTTGCTTCCACCTCTCTTACCTTCAGGTTTGACAATGAATATTTCCTATTTCCTGCTTTTTTGTAAAGTAAACTCTTGTCTGCATTACCTTCCACTTCCCCTTGAACACAGATGTCAGTAGTCAGATGACATTGCTTACCTACTCATGCCAAATATATCTGGGTAATATAGTGCTAGTCCATTCAGAGTTAAAAAAACAACTACCTAACCTGGATCCCAAAAATGCTATTTGCCCATTGCACCAGTTAATTGCGGAATGATACAGGACTCCTTAAAACATATCTCTACCATATGAGGTTAAAAATCCAGGTCCTGCATCTATTTTGTTAAATGATTTAAATTAAAGTATGAAGACCACAGCTATATGCAGGCCGCAATAGCTCAGTTGGGAGAGCGTTAGACTGTAGATCTAAAGGTCCCTGGTTCAATCCCGGGTTTCGGCACAGTTGAGAGGTTCCTTGCTTCTAACAAAATAGGTCTTGGAATCAGCTGTAGTACTTTTTTCTCTATCAACATTTTTATCAACTGATCTACAAAATGATCAATTCAACATGGACTTTGCTTTCTGTCCTCCTTTTAAACTTTCTTCCACCTATCTTGCCTTCAGGTTTCACAATGAATGTTTCCCATTTCGTACTTTTTTGTAAAGTAAACTCTTGTCTGCATCACATTCCACTTCCCCTTGAACACAGATGTCAGTAGTCAGATGACATTGCTTAACTACTCATGCCAAATATATCTAGGTAATATAGTGCTAGTCCATTCAGAGTTAAAAAAACAACTACCTAACCTGGATCCCAAAAATGCTATTTACCCATTGCACCAGTTAACTGGGGAATGATACAGGACTCCTTAAAACATATCTCTACCATATGAGGTTAAAAATCCAGGTCCTGCATCTATTTTGTTAAATGGTTCAAATTAAAGTATGAAGACCCCAGCTATCAGACGGCCGAAATAGCTCAGTTGGGAGAGCGTTAGACTGAAGATCTAAAGGTCCCTGGTTCAATCCCGGGTTTCGGCACAGTTGAGAGGTTCCTTGCTTCTAACAAAATAGGTCTTGGAATCAGCTTTAGTACTTTTTCTCTATTCATCAATTTTTTTCCAACTGATCTACAACACAATCAATTTAACATAGACTTTGCTTCATGTCCTCCTTCTAAACTTGCTTCCACCTCTCTTACCTTCAGGTTTGACAATGAATATTTCCCATTTCATGCTTTTTTGTAAAGTAAACTCTTGTCTGCATTACCTTCCACTTCCCCTTGAACACAGATGTCAGTAGTCAGATGACATTGCTTACCTACTCATGCCAAATATATCTGGGTAATATAGTGCTAGTCCATTCAGAGTTAAAAAAACAACTACCTAACCTGGATCCAAAAAATGCTATTTACCCATTGTACTAGTTAATTGCGGAATGATACAGGACTCCTTAAAACATATCTCTACCATATGAGGTTAAAAATCCAGGTCCTGCATCTATTTTGTTAAATGGTTTAAATTAAAGTATGAAGACCACAGCTATAAGCAGGCCGAAATAGCTCAGTTGGGAGAGCGTTAGACTGAAGATCTAAAGGTCCCTGGTTCAATCCCGGGTTTCGGCACAGTTGAGAGGTTCCTTGCTTCTAAAAAAATAGGTCTTGGAATCAGCTGTAGTACTTTTTCTCTATTCATCAAATTTTTTCCAACTGATCTACAACACAATCAATTTAACATAGACTTTGCTTTATGTCCTCCTTCTAAACTTGCTTCCACCTCTCTTACCTTCAGGTTTGACAATGAATATTTCCCATTTCATGCTTTTTTGTAAAGTAAACTCTTGTCTGCATTACCTTCCACCTCCCCTTGAATACAGATGTCAGTAGTCAGATGACATTGCTTACCTACTCATGCCAAATATATCTGGGTAATATAGTGCTAGTCCATTCAGAGTTAAAAAAAACAACTACCTAACCTGGATCCCAAAACTGCAATTTGCCCATTGCACCAGTTAATTGCGGAATGATACAGGACTCCTTAAAACATATCTCTACCATATGAGGTTAAAAATCCAGGTCCTGCATCTATTTTGTTAAATGGTTTAAATTAGAGTATGAAGACCACAGCTATAAGCCGGCCGCTATAGCTCAGTTGGGACAGCGTTAGACTCTAGATCTAAAGGTCCCTGGTTCCATCCCGGGTTTCGGCACAGTTGAGAGGTTCCTTGCTTCTAACAAAATAGGTCTTGGAATCAGCTGTAGTACTTTTTTCTCTATCAACATTTTTATCAACTGATCTACAAAATGATCAATTCAACATAGACTTTGCTTTCTGTCCTCCTTTTAAACTTTCTTCGACCTATCTTGCCTTCAGGTTTGACAATGAATGTTTCCCATTTCGTCCTTTTTTGTAAAGTAAACTCTTGTCTGCATCACATTCCACTTCCCCTTGAACACAGATGTCAGTAGTCAGATGACATTGCTTACCTACTCATGCCAAATATATCTAGGTAATATAGTGCTAGTCCATTCAGAGTTAAAAAAACAACTACCTAACCTGGATCCCAAAAATGCTATTTACCCATTGCACCAGTTAACTGGGGAATGATACAGGACTCCTTAAAACATATCTCTACCATATGAGGTTAAAAATCCAGGTCCTGCATCTATTTTGTTAAATGGTTTAAATTAAAGTATGAAGACCACAGCTATAAGCAGGCCCAAATAGCTCAGTTGGGAGAGCGTTAGACTGAAGATCTAAAGGTCCCTGGTTCAATCCCGGGTTTCGGCACAGTTGAGAGGTTCCTTGCTTCTAACAAAGCAGGTCTTGGAATCAGCTGTAGTACTTTTTCTCTATTCATCAAATTTTTTCCAACTGATCTACAACACAATCAATTTAACATAGACTTTGCTTTATGTCCTCCTTCTAAACTTGCTTCCACCTCTCTTACCTTCAGGTTTGACAATGAATATTTCCCATTTCATGCTTTTTTGTAAAGTAAACTCTTGTCTGCATCACATTCCACTTCCCCTTGAACACAGATGTCAGTAGTCAGATGACATTGCTTACCTACTCATGCCAAATATATCTAGGTAATATAGTGCTAGTCCATTCAGAGTTAAAAAAACAACTACCTAACCTGGATCCCAAAAATGCTATTTACCCATTGCACCAGTTAACTGGGGAATGATACAGGACTCCTTAAAACATATCTCTACCATATGAGGTTAAAAATCCAGGCCCTGCATCTATTTTGTTAAATGGTTTAAATTAAAGTATGAAGACCACAGCTATAAGCAGGCCGAAATAGCTCAGTTGGGAGAGCGTTAGACTGAAGATCTAAAGGTCCCTGATTCAATCCCGGGTTTCGGCACAGTTGAGAGGTTCCTTGCTTCTAACAAAATAGGTCTTGGAATCAGCTGTAGTACTTTTTCTCTATTCATCACATTTTTTCCAACTGATCTACAACACAATCAATTTAACATAGACTTTGCTTTCTGTCCTCCTTTTAAACTTTCTTCCACCTATCTTGCCTTCAGGTTTGACAATGAATGTTTCCCATTTCATGCTTTTTTGTAAAGTAAACTCTTGTCTGCATTACCTTCCACCTCCCCTTGAATACAGATGTCAGTAGTCAGATGACATTGCTTACCTACTCATGCCAAATATATCTGGGTAATATAGTGCTAGTCCATTCAGAGTTAAAAAAACAACTACCTAACCTGGATCCCAAAAATGCTATTTACCCATTGCACCAGTTAATTGCGGAATGATACAGGACTCCTTAAAACATATCTCACCATATGAGGTTAAAAATCCAGGTCCTGCATCTATTTTGTTAAATGGTTTAAATTAAAGTATGAAGACCACAGCTATAAGCAGGCCAAAATAGCTAAGCTGGGAGAGCGTTAGACTGAAGATCTAAAGGTCCGTGGTTCAATCCCGGGTTTCGGCACAGTTGAGAGGTTCCTTGCTTCTAACAAAATAGGTCTTGGAATCAGCTGTAGTACTCTTTTCTCTATCAACATTTTTATCAACTGATCTACAAAATGATCAATTCAACATAGACTTTGCTTTCTGTCCTCCTTTTAAACTTTCTTCCACCTATCTTGCCTTCAGGTTTGACTATGAATGTTTTCCATTTTGTCCTTTTTTGTAAAGTAAACTCTTGTCTGCATCACATTCCACTTCCCCTTGAACACAGATGTCAGTAGTCAGATGACATTGCTTACCTACTCATGCCAAATATATCTGGGTAATATAGTGCTAGTCCATTCAGAGTTAAAAAAACAACTACCTAACCTGGATCCCAAAAATGCTATTTACCCATTGCACCAGTTAACTGGGGAATGATACAGGACTCCTTAAAACATATCTCTACCATATGAGGTTAAAAATCCAGGTCCTGATTCTATTTTGTTAAATGGTTCAAATTAAAGTATGAAGACCCCAGCTATCAGAAGGCCGAAATAGCTCAGTTGGCCGAGCGTTAGACTGAAGATCTAAAGGTCCCTGGTTCAATCCTGGGTTTTGGCACAGTTGAGAGGTTCCTTGCTTCTAACAAAATAGGTCTTGGGATCAGCTGTAGTTCTTTTTCTCTATTCATCAAATTTTTTCCAACTGATCTACAACACAATCAATTTAACATAGACGTTGCTTATGTCCTCCTTCTAAACTTGCTTCCACCTCTCTTACCTTCAGGTTTGACAATGAATATTTCCCATTTCATGCTTTTTTGTAAAGTAAACTCTTGTCTGCATTACCTTCCACTTCCCCTTGAACACAGATGTCAGTAGTCAGATGACATTGCTTACCTACTCATGCCAAATATATCTGGGTAATATAGTGCTAGTCCATTCAGAGTTAAAAAAACAACTACCTAACCTGGATCCAAAAAATGCTATTTACCCATTGCACCAGTTAATTGCGGAATGATACAGGTCTCCTTAAAACATATCTCTACCATATGAGGTTAAAAATCCAGGTCCTGCATCTATTTTGTTAAATGGTTCAAATTAAAGTATGAAGACCCCAGCTATCAGAAGGCCGAAATAGCTCAGTTGGGAGAGCGTTAGACTGAAGATCTAAAGGTCCCTGGTTCAATCCTGGGTTTCGGCACAGTTGAGAGGTTCCTTGCTTCTAACAAAATAGGTCTTGGAATCAGCTGTAGTACTTTTTCTCTATTAACATTTTTATCAACTGATCTACAAAATGATCAATTCAACATAGACTTTGCTTCCTGTCCTCCTTTTAAACTTTCTTCCACCTATCTTGCCTTCCGGTTTGACTATGAATGTTTTCCATTTCGTCCTTTTTTGTAAAGTAAACTCTTGTCTGCATCACATTCCACTTCCCCTTGAACACAGATGTCAGTAGTCAGATGACATTGCTTACCTACTCATGCCAAATATATCTGGGTAATATAGTGCTAGCCCATTCAGAGTTAAAAAAACAACTACCTAACCTGGATCCCAAAAATGCTATTTACCCATTGCACCAGTTAACTGGGGAATGATACAGGACTCCTTAAAACATATCTCTACCATATGAGGTTAAAAATCCAGGTCCTGCATCTATTTTGTTAAATGGTTCAAATTAAAGTATGAAGACCCCAGCTATCAGAAGGCCGAAATAGCTCAGTTGGGAGAGCGTTAGACTGAAGATCTAAAGGTCCCTGGTTCAATCCCGGGTTTCGGCACAGTTGAGACGTTCCTTGCTTCAAACAAAATAGGTCTTGGAATCAGCTGTAGTACTTTTTCTCTATTCATCAAATTTTTTCCAACTGATCTACAACACAATCAATTTAACATAGACTTTGCTTTATGTCCTCCTTCTAAACTTGCTTCCACCTCTCTTACCTTCAGGTTTGACAATGAATATTTCCCATTTCATGCTTTTTTGTAAAGTAAACTCTTGTCTGCATTACCTTCCACTTCCCCTTGAACACAGATGTCAGTAGTCAGATGACATTGCTTACCTACTCATGCCAAATATATCTGGATTATATAGTGCTAGTCCATTCAGAGTTAAAAAAACAACTACCTAACCTGGATCCAAAAAATGCTATTTACCCATTGTACCAGTTAATTGTGGAATGATACAGGTCTCCTTAAAACATATCTCTACCATATGAGGTTAAAAATACAGGTCCTGCATCTATTTTGTTAAATGGTTTAAATTAAAGTATGAAGACCACATCTATAAGCAGGCTGCAATAGCTCAGTTGGGAGAGTGTTAGACTGAAGATCTAAAGGTCCCTGGTTCCATCCCGGGTTTCAGCACAGTTGAGAGGTTCCTTGCTTCTAACAAAATAGGTCTTGGAATCAGCTGTAGTACTTTTTCTCTATTCATCAAATTTTTTCCAACTGATCTACAACACAATCAATTCAACATAGACTTTGCTTTCTGTCCTCCTTTTAAACTTTCTTCCACCTATCTTGCCTTCAGGTTTGACAATGAATGTTTCCCACTTCGTCCTTTTTTGTAAAGTAAACTCTTGTCTGCATCACATTCCACTTCCCCTTGAACACAGATGTCAGTAGTCAGATGACATTGCTTACCTACTCATGCCAAATATATCTAGGTAATATAGTGCTAGTCCATTCAGAGTTAAAAAAACAACTACCTAACCTGGATCCCAAAAATGCTATTTACCCATTGCACCAGTTAACTGGGGAATGATACAGGACTCCATAAAACATATTTCTACCATATGAGGTTAAAAATCCAGGTCCTGCATCTATTTTGTTAAATGGTTCAAATTAAAGTATGAAGACCCCAGCTATCAGAATGCCGAAATAGCTCAGTTGGGAGAGCGTTAGACTGAAGATCTAAAGGTCCCTGGTTCAATCCTGGGTTTCGGCACAGTTGAGAGGTTCCTTGCTTCTAACAAAATAGGTCTTAGAATCAGCTGTAGTACTTTTTCTCTATTCATCAAATTTTTTCCAACTGATCTACAACACAATCAATTTAACATAGACTTTGCTTTATGTCCTCCTTCTAAACTTGCTTCCACCTCTCTTAACTTCAGGTTTGACAATGAATATTTCCCATTTCATGCTTTTTTGTAAAGTAAACTCTTGTCTGCATTACCTTCCACTTCCCCTTGAACACAGATGTCAGTAGTCAGATGACATTGCTTGACTACTCATGCCAAATATATCTGGGTAATATAGTGCTAGTCCATTCAGAGTTAAAAAAACAACTACCTAACCTGGATCCAAAAAATGCTATTTACCCATTGCACCAGTTAATTGCGGAATGATACAAGACTCCTTAAAACATATCTCTACCATATGAGGTTAAAAATCCAGGTCCTGCATCTATTTTGTTAAATGGTTTAAATTAAGGTATGAAGACCACAGCTGTAAGCAGGCCGAAATAGCTCAGTTGGGAGAGCGTTAGACTGAAGATCTAAAGGTCCCTGGTTCAATCCCAGGTTTCGGCACAGTTGAGAGGTTCCTTGCTTCTAACAAAATATGTCTTGGAATCAGCTGAAGTACTTTTTCTCTATTCATTAAATTTTTGCAACTGATCTACAACACAATCAATTTAACATAGACTTTGCTTTATGTCCTCCTTCTAAACTTGCTTCCACCTCTCTTACCTTCAGGTTTGACAATGAATATTTCCTATTTCATGCTTTTTTGTAAAGTAAACTCTTGTCTGCATTACCTTCCACTTCCCCTTGAACACAGATGTCAGTAGTCAGATGACATTGCTTACCTACTCATGCCAAATATATCTGGGTAATATAGTGCTAGTCCATTCAGAGTTAAAAAAACAACTACCTAACCTGGATCCCAAAAATGCTATTTGCCCATTGCACCAGTTAATTGCGGAATGATACAGGACTCCTTAAAACATATCTCTACCATATGAGGTTAAAAATCCAGGTCCTGCATCTATTTTGTTAAATGATTTAAATTAAAGTATGAAGACCACAGCTATATGCAGGCCGCAATAGCTCAGTTGGGAGAGCGTTAGACTGTAGATCTAAAGGTCCCTGGTTCAATCCCGGGTTTCGGCACAGTTGAGAGGTTCCTTGCTTCTAACAAAATAGGTCTTGGAATCAGCTGTAGTACTTTTTTCTCTATCAACATTTTTATCAACTGATCTACAAAATGATCAATTCAACATGGACTTTGCTTTCTGTCCTCCTTTTAAACTTTCTTCCACCTATCTTGCCTTCAGGTTTCACAATGAATGTTTCCCATTTCGTACTTTTTTGTAAAGTAAACTCTTGTCTGCATCACATTCCACTTCCCCTTGAACACAGATGTCAGTAGTCAGATGACATTGCTTAACTACTCATGCCAAATATATCTAGGTAATATAGTGCTAGTCCATTCAGAGTTAAAAAAACAACTACCTAACCTGGATCCCAAAAATGCTATTTACCCATTGCACCAGTTAACTGGGGAATGATACAGGACTCCTTAAAACATATCTCTACCATATGAGGTTAAAAATCCAGGTCCTGCATCTATTTTGTTAAATGGTTCAAATTAAAGTATGAAGACCCCAGCTATCAGACGGCCGAAATAGCTCAGTTGGGAGAGCGTTAGACTGAAGATCTAAAGGTCCCTGGTTCAATCCCGGGTTTCGGCACAGTTGAGAGGTTCCTTGCTTCTAACAAAATAGGTCTTGGAATCAGCTTTAGTACTTTTTCTCTATTCATCAATTTTTTTCCAACTGATCTACAACACAATCAATTTAACATAGACTTTGCTTCATGTCCTCCTTCTAAACTTGCTTCCACCTCTCTTACCTTCAGGTTTGACAATGAATATTTCCCATTTCATGCTTTTTTGTAAAGTAAACTCTTGTCTGCATTACCTTCCACTTCCCCTTGAACACAGATGTCAGTAGTCAGATGACATTGCTTACCTACTCATGCCAAATATATCTGGGTAATATAGTGCTAGTCCATTCAGAGTTAAAAAAACAACTACCTAACCTGGATCCAAAAAATGCTATTTACCCATTGTACTAGTTAATTGCGGAATGATACAGGACTCCTTAAAACATATCTCTACCATATGAGGTTAAAAATCCAGGTCCTGCATCTATTTTGTTAAATGGTTTAAATTAAAGTATGAAGACCACAGCTATAAGCAGGCCGAAATAGCTCAGTTGGGAGAGCGTTAGACTGAAGATCTAAAGGTCCCTGGTTCAATCCCGGGTTTCGGCACAGTTGAGAGGTTCCTTGCTTCTAAAAAAATAGGTCTTGGAATCAGCTGTAGTACTTTTTCTCTATTCATCAAATTTTTTCCAACTGATCTACAACACAATCAATTTAACATAGACTTTGCTTTATGTCCTCCTTCTAAACTTGCTTCCACCTCTCTTACCTTCAGGTTTGACAATGAATATTTCCCATTTCATGCTTTTTTGTAAAGTAAACTCTTGTCTGCATTACCTTCCACCTCCCCTTGAATACAGATGTCAGTAGTCAGATGACATTGCTTACCTACTCATGCCAAATATATCTGGGTAATATAGTGCTAGTCCATTCAGAGTTAAAAAAACAACTACCTAACCTGGATCCCAAAACTGCAATTTGCCCATTGCACCAGTTAATTGCGGAATGATACAGGACTCCTTAAAACATATCTCTACCATATGAGGTTAAAAATCCAGGTCCTGCATCTATTTTGTTAAATGGTTTAAATTAGAGTATGAAGACCACAGCTATAAGCCGGCCGCTATAGCTCAGTTGGGACAGCGTTAGACTCTAGATCTAAAGGTCCCTGGTTCCATCCCGGGTTTCGGCACAGTTGAGAGGTTCCTTGCTTCTAACAAAATAGGTCTTGGAATCAGCTGTAGTACTTTTTTCTCTATCAACATTTTTATCAACTGATCTACAAAATGATCAATTCAACATAGACTTTGCTTTCTGTCCTCCTTTTAAACTTTCTTCGACCTATCTTGCCTTCAGGTTTGACAATGAATGTTTCCCATTTCGTCCTTTTTTGTAAAGTAAACTCTTGTCTGCATCACATTCCACTTCCCCTTGAACACAGATGTCAGTAGTCAGATGACATTGCTTACCTACTCATGCCAAATATATCTAGGTAATATAGTGCTAGTCCATTCAGAGTTAAAAAAACAACTACCTAACCTGGATCCCAAAAATGCTATTTACCCATTGCACCAGTTAACTGGGGAATGATACAGGACTCCTTAAAACATATCTCTACCATATGAGGTTAAAAATCCAGGTCCTGCATCTATTTTGTTAAATGGTTTAAATTAAAGTATGAAGACCACAGCTATAAGCAGGCCCAAATAGCTCAGTTGGGAGAGCGTTAGACTGAAGATCTAAAGGTCCCTGGTTCAATCCCGGGTTTCGGCACAGTTGAGAGGTTCCTTGCTTCTAACAAAGCAGGTCTTGGAATCAGCTGTAGTACTTTTTCTCTATTCATCAAATTTTTTCCAACTGATCTACAACACAATCAATTTAACATAGACTTTGCTTTATGTCCTCCTTCTAAACTTGCTTCCACCTCTCTTACCTTCAGGTTTGACAATGAATATTTCCCATTTCATGCTTTTTTGTAAAGTAAACTCTTGTCTGCATTACCTTCCACCTCCCCTTGAATACAGATGTCAGTAGTCAGATGACATTGCTTACCTACTCATGCCAAATATATCTGGGTAATATAGTGCTAGTCCATTCAGAGTTAAAAAAAATAACTACCTAACCTGGATCCCAAAACTGCTATTTGCCCATTGCACCAGTTAATTGCGGAATGATACAGGACTCCTTAAAACATATCTCTACCATATGAGGTTAAAAATCCAGGTCCTGCATCTATTTTGTTAAATGTTTTAAATTAAAGTATGAAGACCACAGCTATAAGCAGGCCGCAATAGCACAGTTGGGAGAGCGTTAGACTGAAGATCTAAAGGTCCCTGGTTCAATCCCGGGTTTCGGCACAGTTGAGAGGTTCCTTGCTTCTAACAAAATAGGTCTTGGAATAAGCTGTAGTACTTTTTCTCTATTAACATTTTTATCAACTGATCTACAAAATGATCAATTCAACATAGACTTTGCTTTCTGTCCTCCTTTTAAACTTTCTTCCACCTATCTTGCCTTCCGGTTTGACTATGAATGTTTTCCATTTCGTCCTTTTTTGTAAAGTAAACTCTTGTCTGCATCACATTCCACTTCCCCTTGAACACAGATGTCAGTAGTCAGATGCCATTGCTTACCTACTCATGCCAAATATATCTGGGTAATATAGTGCTAGTCCATTCAGAGTTAAAAAAACAACTACCTAACCTGGATCCCAAAAATGCTATTTACCCATTGCACCAGTTAACTGGGGAATGATACAGGACTCCTTAAAACATATCTCTACCATATGAGGTTAAAAATCCAGGTCCTGCATCTATTTTGTTAAATGGTTCAAATTAAAGTATGAAGACCCCAGTTATCAGAAGGCCGAAATAGCTCAGTTGGGAGAGCGTTAGACTGAAGATCTAAAGGTCCCTGGTTCAATCCCGGGTTTCGGCACAGTTGAGACGTTCCTTGCTTCTAACAAAATAGGTCTTGGAATCAGCTGTAGTACTTTTTCTCTATTCATCAAATTTTTTCCAACTGATCTACAACACAATCAATTTAACATAGACTTTGCTTTATGTCCTCCTTCTAAACTTGCTTCCACCTCTCTTACCTTCAGGTTTGACAATGAATATTTCCCATTTCATGCTTTTTTGTAAAGTAAACTCTTGTCTGCATTACCTTCCACTTCCCCTTGAACACAGATGTCAGTAGTCAGATGACATTGCTTACCTACTCATGCCAAATATATCTGGATAATATAGTGCTAGTCCATTCAGAGTTAAAAAAACAACTACCTAACCTGGATCCAAAAAATGCTATTTACCCATTGTACCAGTTAATTGTGGAATGATACAGGTCTCCTTA
Source organism: Lissotriton vulgaris (assembly GCF_964263255.1). Lineage (NCBI taxonomy): Eukaryota > Metazoa > Chordata > Amphibia > Caudata > Salamandridae > Lissotriton > Lissotriton vulgaris. The sequence goes on along the minus strand of NC_141696.1, from coordinate 1,531,449,747 downwards.
AAACATATCTCTACCATATGAGGTTAAAAATACAGGTCCTGCATCTATTTTGTTAAATGGTTTAAATTAAAGTATGAAGACCACAGCTATAAGCAGGCCGAAATAGCTCAGTTGGGAGAGCGTTAGACTGAAGATCTAAAGGTCCCTGGTTCAATCCCGGGTTTCGGCACAGTTGAGAGGTTCCTTGCTTCTAACAAAGTAGGTCTTGGAATCAGCTGTAGTACTTTTTCTCTATTCATCAAATTTTTTCCAACTGATCTACAACACTATCAATTTAACATAGACTTTGCTTTATGTCCTCCTTCTAAACTTGCTTCCACCTCTCTTACCTTCAGGTTTGACAATGAATATTTCCCATTTCATGCTTTTTTGTAAAGTAAACTCTTGTCTGCATTACCTTCCACCTCCCCTTGAATACAGATGTCAGTAGTCAGATGACATTGCTTACCTACTCATGCCAAATATATCTGGGTAATATAGTGCTAGTCCATTCAGAGTTAAAAAAACAACTACCTAACCTGGATCCCAAAACTGCTATTTGCCCATTGCACCAGTTAATTGCGGAATGATACAGGACTCCTTAAAACATATCTGTACCATATGAGGTTAAAAATCCAGGTCCTGCATCTATTTTGTTAAATGGTTCAAATTAAAGTATGAAGACCACAGCTATCAGAATGCTGAAATAGCTCAGTTGGGAGAGCGTTAGACTGAAGATCTAAAGGTCCCTGGTTCATCCCGGGTTTCGGCACAGTTGAGAGGTTCCTTGCTTCTAACAAAATAGGTCTTGTTATCAGCTGTAGTACTTTTTCTCTATTCATCAAATTTTTTCCAACTGATCTACAACACAATCAATTTAACATAGACTTTGCTTCATGTCCTCCTTCTAAACTTGCTTCCACCTCTCTTAACTTCAGGTTTGACAATTAATATTTCCCATTTCATGCTTTTTTGTAAAGTAAACTCTTGTCTGCATTACCTTCCACTTCCCCTTGAACACAGATGTCAGTAGTCAGATGACATTGCTTGACTACTCATGCCAAATATATCTGGGTAATATAGTGCTAGTCCATTCAGAGTTAAAAAAAACAACTACCTAACCTGGATCCAAAAAATGCTATTTACCCATTGCACCAGTTAATTGCGGAATGATACAAGACTCCTTAAAACATATCTCTACCATATGAGGTCAAAAATCCAGGTCCTGCATCTATTATGTTAAATGGTTTAAATTAAAGTATGAAGACCACAGCTGTAAGCAGGCCGAAATAGCTCAGTTGGGAGAGCGTTAGACTGAAGATCTAAAGGTCCCTGGTTCAATCCCAGGTTTCGGCACAATTGAGAGGTTCCTTGCTTCTAACAAAATCTGTCTTGGAATCAGCTGTAGTACTTTTTCTCTATTCATCAAATTTTTTGCAACTGATCTACAACACAATCAATTTAACATAGACTTTGCTTTATGTCCTCCTTCTAAACTTGCTTCCACCTCTCTTACCTTCAGGTTTGACAATGAATATTTCCCATTTCATGCTTTTTTGTAAAGTAAACTCTTGTCTGCATTACCTTCCACTTCCCCTTGAACACAGATGTCAGTAGTCAGATGACATTGCTTACCTACTCATGCCAAATATATCTGGGTAATATAGTGCTAGCCCATTCAGAGTTAAAAAAACAACTACCTAACCTGGATCCCAAAAATGCTATTTGCCCATTGCACCAGTTAATTGCGGAATGATACAGGACTCCTTAAAACATATCTCTACCATATGAGGTTAAAAATCCAGGTCCTGCATCTATTTTGTTAAATGGTTTAAATTAGAGTATGAAGACCACAGCTATACGCAGGCTGCTATAGCTCAGTTGGGACAGCGTTAGACTCTAGATCTAAAGGTCCCTGGTTCCATCCCGGGTTTCGGCACAGTTGAGAGGTTCCTTGCTTCTAACAAAATAGGTCTTGGAATCAGCTGTAGTACTTTTTTCTCTATCAACATTTTTATCAACTGATGTACAAAATGATCAATTTAACATAGACTTTGCTTTCTGTCCTCCTTTTAAACTTTCTTCGACCTATCTTGCCTTCAGGTTTGACAATGAATGTTTCCCATTTCGTCCTTTTTTGTAAAGTAAACTCTTGTCTGCATCACATTCCACTTCCCCTTGAACACAGATGTCAGTAGTCAGATGACATTGCTTACCTACTCATGCCAAATATATCTAGGTAATATAGTGCTAGTCCATTCAGAGTTAAAAAAACAACTACCTAACCTGGATCCCAAAAATGCTATTTACCCATTGCACCAGTTAACTGGGGAATGATACAGGACTCCTTAAAACATATCTCTACCATATGAGGTTAAAAATCCAGGTCCTGCATCTATTTTGTTAAATGGTTTAAATTAAAGTATGAAGACCACAGCTATAAGCAGGCCGAAATTGCTCAGCTGGGAGAGCGTTAGACTGAAGATCTAAAGGTCCCTGGTTCAATCCCGGGTTTTGGGCACAGTTGAGAGGTTCCTTGCTTCTAACAAAGTAGGTCTTGGAATCAGCTGTAGTACTTTTTCTCTATTCATCAAATTTTTTCCAACTGATCTACAACACAATCAATTTAACATAGACTTTGCTTTATGTCCTCCTTCTAAACTTGCTTCCACCTCTCTTACCTTCAGGTTTGACAATGAATATTTCCCATTTCATGCTTTTTTGTAAAGTAAACTCTTGTCTGCATTACCTTCCACCTCCCCTTGAATACAGATGTCAGTAGTCAGATGACATTGCTTACCTACTCATGCCAAATATATCTGGGTAATATAGTGCTAGTCCATTCAGAGTTAAAAAAACAACTACCTAACCTGGATCCCAAAACTGATATTTGCCCATTGCACCAGTTAATTGCGGAATGATACAGGACTCCTTAAAACATATCTCTACCATATGAGGTTAAAAATCCAGGTCCTGCATCTATTTTGTTAAATGTTTTAAATTAAAGTATGAAGACCACAGCTATAAGCAGGCCGCAATAGCTCAGTTGGGAGAGCATTAGACTGAAGATCTAAAGGTCCCTGGTTCAATCCCGGGTTTCGGCACAGTTGAGAGGTTCCTTGCTTCTAACGAAATAGGTCTTGGAATAAGCTGTAGTACTTTTTTCTCTATCAACATTTTTATCAACTGATCTACAAAATGATCAATTCAACATAGACTTTGCTTTCTGTCCTCTTTTTAAACTTTCTTCCACCTATCTTGCCTTCAGGTTTGACAATGAATGTTTCCCATTTCGTCCTTTTTTGTAAAGTAAACTCTTGTCTGCATCACATTCCACTTCCCCTTGAACACAGATGTCAGTAGTCAGATGACATTGCTTACCTACTCATGCCAAATATATCTAGGTAATATAGTGCTAGTCCATTCAGAGTTAAAAAAACAACTACCTAACCTGGATCCCAAAAATACTATTTACCCATTGCACCAGTTAACTGGGGAATGGTACAGGACTCCTTAAAACATATCTCTACCATATGAGGTTAAAAATCCAGGTCCTGCATCTATTTTGTTAAATGGTTCAAATTAAAGTATGAAGACCACAGCTATGAGAAGGCCGAAATAGCTCAGTTTGGAGAGCGTTAGACTGAAGATCTAAAGATCCCTGGTTCAATCCCGGGTTTCGGCACAGTTGAGAGGTTCCTTGCTTCTAACAAAATAGGTCTTGGAATCAGCTGTAGAACTTTTTCTCTACTCATCAAATTTTTTCCAACTGATCTACAACACAATCAATTTAACATAGACTTTGCTTTATATCCTCCTTCTAAACTTGCTTCCACCTCTCTTACCTTCAGGTTTGACAATGAATATTTCCCATTTCATGCTTTTTTGTAAAGTAAACTCTTGTCTGCATTACCTTCCACCTCCCCTTGAATACAGATGTCAGTAGTCAGATGACATTGCTTACCTACTCATGCCAAATATATCTGGGTAATATAGTGCTAGTCCATTCAGAGTTAAAAAAAATAACTACCTAACCTGGATCCCAAAACTGCTATTTGCCCATTGCACCAGTTAATTGCGGAATGATACAGGACTCCTTAAAACATATCTCTACCATATGAGGTTAAAAATCCAGGTCCTGCATCTATTTTGTTAAATGTTTTAAATTAAAGTATGAAGACCACAGCTATAAGCAGGCCGCAATAGCACAGTTGGGAGAGCGTTAGACTGAAGATCTAAAGGTCCCTGGTTCAATCCCGGGTTTCGGCACAGTTGAGAGGTTCCTTGCTTCTAACAAAATAGGTCTTGGAATAAGCTGTAGTACTTTTTCTCTATTAACATTTTTATCAACTGATCTACAAAATGATCAATTCAACATAGACTTTGCTTTCTGTCCTCCTTTTAAACTTTCTTCCACCTATCTTGCCTTCCGGTTTGACTATGAATGTTTTCCATTTCGTCCTTTTTTGTAAAGTAAACTCTTGTCTGCATCACATTCCACTTCCCCTTGAACACAGATGTCAGTAGTCAGATGCCATTGCTTACCTACTCATGCCAAATATATCTAGGTAATATAGTGCTAGTCCATTCAGAGTTAAAAAAACAACTACCTAACCTGGATCCCAAAAATGCTATTTACCCATTGCACCAGTTAACTGGGGAATGATACAGGACTCCTTAAAACATATCTCTACCATATGAGGTTAAAAATCCAGGTCCTGCATCTATTTTGTTAAATGGTTTAAATTAAAGTATGAAGACCACAGCTATAAGCAGGCCCAAATAGCTCAGTTGGGAGAGCGTTAGACTGAAGATCTAAAGGTCCCTGGTTCAATCCCGGGTTTCGGCACAGTTGAGAGGTTCCTTGCTTCTAACAAAGCAGGTCTTGGAATCAGCTGTAGTACTTTTTCTCTATTCATCAAATTTTTTCCAACTGATCTACAACACAATCAATTTAACATAGACTTTGCTTTATGTCCTCCTTCTAAACTTGCTTCCACCTCTCTTACCTTCAGGTTTGACAATGAATATTTCCCATTTCATGCTTTTTTGTAAAGTAAACTCTTGTCTGCATTACCTTCCACCTCCCCTTGAATACAGATGTCAGTAGTCAGATGACATTGCTTACCTACTCATGCCAAATATATCTGGGTAATATAGTGCTAGTCCATTCAGAGTTAAAAAAAATAACTACCTAACCTGGATCCCAAAACTGCTATTTGCCCATTGCACCAGTTAATTGCGGAATGATACAGGACTCCTTAAAACATATCTCTACCATATGAGGTTAAAAATCCAGGTCCTGCATCTATTTTGTTAAATGTTTTAAATTAAAGTATGAAGACCACAGCTATAAGCAGGCCGCAATAGCACAGTTGGGAGAGCGTTAGACTGAAGATCTAAAGGTCCCTGGTTCAATCCCGGGTTTCGGCACAGTTGAGAGGTTCCTTGCTTCTAACAAAATAGGTCTTGGAATAAGCTGTAGTACTTTTTCTCTATTAACATTTTTATCAACTGATCTACAAAATGATCAATTCAACATAGACTTTGCTTTCTGTCCTCCTTTTAAACTTTCTTCCACCTATCTTGCCTTCCGGTTTGACTATGAATGTTTTCCATTTCGTCCTTTTTTGTAAAGTAAACTCTTGTCTGCACCACATTCCACTTCCCCTTGAACACAGATGTCAGTAGTCAGATGCCATTGCTTACCTACTCATGCCAAATATATCTGGGTAATATAGTGCTAGTCCATTCAGAGTTAAAAAAACAACTACCTAACCTGGATCCCAAAAATGCTATTTACCCATTGCACCAGTTAACTGGGGAATGATACAGGACTCCTTAAAACATATCTCTACCATATGAGGTTAAAAATCCAGGTCCTGCATCTATTTTGTTAAATGGTTCAAATTAAAGTATGAAGACCCCAGTTATCAGAAGGCCGAAATAGCTCAGTTGGGAGAGCGTTAGACTGAAGATCTAAAGGTCCCTGGTTCAATCCCGGGTTTCGGCACAGTTGAGACGTTCCTTGCTTCTAACAAAATAGGTCTTGGAATCAGCTGTAGTACTTTTTCTCTATTCATCAAATTTTTTCCAACTGATCTACAACACAATCAATTTAACATAGACTTTGCTTTATGTCCTCCTTCTAAACTTGCTTCCACCTCTCTTACCTTCAGGTTTGACAATGAATATTTCCCATTTCATGCTTTTTTGTAAAGTAAACTCTTGTCTGCATTACCTTCCACTTCCCCTTGAACACAGATGTCAGTAGTCAGATGACATTGCTTACCTACTCATGCCAAATATATCTGGATAATATAGTGCTAGTCCATTCAGAGTTAAAAAAACAACTACCTAACCTGGATCCAAAAAATGCTATTTACCCATTGTACCAGTTAATTGTGGAATGATACAGGTCTCCTTAAAACATATCTCTACCATATGAGGTTAAAAATACAGGTCCTGCATCTATTTTGTTAAATGGTTTAAATTAAAGTATGAAGACCACAGCTATAAGCAGGCCGAAATAGCTCAGTTGGGAGAGCGTTAGACTGAAGATCTAAAGGTCCCTGGTTCAATCCCGGGTTTCGGCACAGTTGAGAGGTTCCTTGCTTCTAACAAAGTAGGTCTTGGAATCAGCTGTAGTACTTTTTCTCTATTCATCAAATTTTTTCCAACTGATCTACAACACTATCAATTTAACATAGACTTTGCTTTATGTCCTCCTTCTAAACTTGCTTCCACCTCTCTTACCTTCAGGTTTGACAATGAATATTTCCCATTTCATGCTTTTTTGTAAAGTAAACTCTTGTCTGCATTACCTTCCACCTCCCCTTGAATACAGATGTCAGTAGTCAGATGACATTGCTTACCTACTCATGCCAAATATATCTGGGTAATATAGTGCTAGTCCATTCAGAGTTAAAAAAACAACTACCTAACCTGGATCCCAAAACTGCTATTTGCCCATTGCACCAGTTAATTGCGGAATGATACAGGACTCCTTAAAACATATCTGTACCATATGAGGTTAAAAATCCAGGTCCTGCATCTATTTTGTTAAATGGTTCAAATTAAAGTATGAAGACCACAGCTATCAGAATGCTGAAATAGCTCAGTTGGGAGAGCGTTAGACTGAAGATCTAAAGGTCCCTGGTTCATCCCGGGTTTCGGCACAGTTGAGAGGTTCCTTGCTTCTAACAAAATAGGTCTTGTTATCAGCTGTAGTACTTTTTCTCTATTCATCAAATTTTTTCCAACTGATCTACAACACAATCAATTTAACATAGACTTTGCTTCATGTCCTCCTTCTAAACTTGCTTCCACCTCTCTTAACTTCAGGTTTGACAATTAATATTTCCCATTTCATGCTTTTTTGTAAAGTAAACTCTTGTCTGCATTACCTTCCACTTCCCCTTGAACACAGATGTCAGTAGTCAGATGACATTGCTTGACTACTCATGCCAAATATATCTGGGTAATATAGTGCTAGTCCATTCAGAGTTAAAAAAACAACTACCTAACCTGGATCCAAAAAATGCTATTTACCCATTGCACCAGTTAATTGCGGAATGATACAAGACTCCTTAAAACATATCTCTACCATATGAGGTCAAAAATCCAGGTCCTGCATCTATTTTGTTAAATGGTTTAAATTAAAGTATGAAGACCACAGCTGTAAGCAGGCCGAAATAGCTCAGTTGGGAGAGCGTTAGACTGAAGATCTAAAGGTCCCTGGTTCAATCCCAGGTTTCGGCACAATTGAGAGGTTCCTTGCTTCTAACAAAATCTGTCTTGGAATCAGCTGTAGTACTTTTTCTCTATTCATCAAATTTTTTGCAACTGATCTACAACACAATCAATTTAACATAGACTTTGCTTTATGTCCTCCTTCTAAACTTGCTTCCACCTCTCTTACCTTCAGGTTTGACAATGAATATTTCCCATTTCATGCTTTTTTGTAAAGTAAACTCTTGTCTGCATTACCTTCCACTTCCCCTTGAACACAGATGTCAGTAGTCAGATGACATTGCTTACCTACTCATGCCAAATATATCTGGGTAATATAGTGCTAGCCCATTCAGAGTTAAAAAAACAACTACCTAACCTGGATCCCAAAAATGCTATTTGCCCATTGCACCAGTTAATTGCGGAATGATACAGGACTCCTTAAAACATATCTCTACCATATGAGGTTAAAAATCCAGGTCCTGCATCTATTTTGTTAAATGGTTTAAATTAGAGTATGAAGACCACAGCTATACGCAGGCTGCTATAGCTCAGTTGGGACAGCGTTAGACTCTAGATCTAAAGGTCCCTGGTTCCATCCCGGGTTTCGGCACAGTTGAGAGGTTCCTTGCTTCTAACAAAATAGGTCTTGGAATCAGCTGTAGTACTTTTTTCTCTATCAACATTTTTATCAACTGATGTACAAAATGATCAATTTAACATAGACTTTGCTTTCTGTCCTCCTTTTAAACTTTCTTCGACCTATCTTGCCTTCAGGTTTGACAATGAATGTTTCCCATTTCGTCCTTTTTTGTAAAGTAAACTCTTGTCTGCATCACATTCCACTTCCCCTTGAACACAGATGTCAGTAGTCAGATGACATTGCTTACCTACTCATGCCAAATATATCTAGGTAATATAGTGCTAGTCCATTCAGAGTTAAAAAAACAACTACCTAACCTGGATCCCAAAAATGCTATTTACCCATTGCACCAGTTAACTGGGGAATGATACAGGACTCCTTAAAACATATCTCTACCATATGAGGTTAAAAATCCAGGTCCTGCATCTATTTTGTTAAATGGTTTAAATTAAAGTATGAAGACCACAGCTATAAGCAGGCCGAAATTGCTCAGCTGGGAGAGCGTTAGACTGAAGATCTAAAGGTCCCTGGTTCAATCCCGGGTTTTGGGCACAGTTGAGAGGTTCCTTGCTTCTAACAAAGTAGGTCTTGGAATCAGCTGTAGTACTTTTTCTCTATTCATCAAATTTTTTCCAACTGATCTACAACACAATCAATTTAACATAGACTTTGCTTTATGTCCTCCTTCTAAACTTGCTTCCACCTCTCTTACCTTCAGGTTTGACAATGAATATTTCCCATTTCATGCTTTTTTGTAAAGTAAACTCTTGTCTGCATTACCTTCCACCTCCCCTTGAATACAGATGTCAGTAGTCAGATGACATTGCTTACCTACTCATGCCAAATATATCTGGGTAATATAGTGCTAGTCCATTCAGAGTTAAAAAAACAACTACCTAACCTGGATCCCAAAACTGATATTTGCCCATTGCACCAGTTAATTGCGGAATGATACAGGACTCCTTAAAACATATCTCTACCATATGAGGTTAAAAATCCAGGTCCTGCATCTATTTTGTTAAATGTTTTAAATTAAAGTATGAAGACCACAGCTATAAGCAGGCCGCAATAGCTCAGTTGGGAGAGCATTAGACTGAAGATCTAAAGGTCCCTGGTTCAATCCCGGGTTTCGGCACAGTTGAGAGGTTCCTTGCTTCTAACGAAATAGGTCTTGGAATAAGCTGTAGTACTTTTTTCTCTATCAACATTTTTATCAACTGATCTACAAAATGATCAATTCAACATAGACTTTGCTTTCTGTCCTCTTTTTAAACTTTCTTCCACCTATCTTGCCTTCAGGTTTGACAATGAATGTTTCCCATTTCGTCCTTTTTTGTAAAGTAAACTCTTGTCTGCATCACATTCCACTTCCCCTTGAACACAGATGTCAGTAGTCAGATGACATTGCTTACCTACTCATGCCAAATATATCTAGGTAATATAGTGCTAGTCCATTCAGAGTTAAAAAAACAACTACCTAACCTGGATCCCAAAAATACTATTTACCCATTGCACCAGTTAACTGGGGAATGGTACAGGACTCCTTAAAACATATCTCTACCATATGAGGTTAAAAATCCAGGTCCTGCATCTATTTTGTTAAATGGTTCAAATTAAAGTATGAAGACCACAGCTATGAGAAGGCCGAAATAGCTCAGTTTGGAGAGCGTTAGACTGAAGATCTAAAGATCCCTGGTTCAATCCCGGGTTTCGGCACAGTTGAGAGGTTCCTTGCTTCTAACAAAATAGGTCTTGGAATCAGCTGTAGAACTTTTTCTCTACTCATCAAATTTTTTCCAACTGATCTACAACACAATCAATTTAACATAGACTTTGCTTTATATCCTCCTTCTAAACTTGCTTCCACCTCTCTTACCTTCAGGTTTGACAATGAATATTTCCCATTTCATGCTTTTTTGTAAAGTAAACTCTTGTCTGCATTACCTTCCACTTCCCCTTGAACACAGATGTCAGTAGTCAGATGACATTGCTTACCTACTCATGCCAAATATATCTGGGTAATATAGTGCTAGTCCATTCAGAGTTAAAAAAACAACTACCTAACCTGGATCCCAAAAATGCTATTTACCCACTGCACCAGTTAATTGCGGAATGATACAGGACTCCTTAAAACATATCTCACCATATGAGGTTAAAAATCCAGGTCCTGCATCTATTTTGTTAAATGGTTTAAATTAAAGTATGAAGACTACAGCTGTAAGCAGGCCGAAATAGCTCAGTTGGGAGAGCGTTAGACTGAAGATCTAAAGGTCCCTGGTTCAATCCCGGGTTTCGGCACAGTTGAGAGGTTCCTTGCTTCTAACAAAATAGGTCTTGGAATCAGCTGTAGTACTTTTTTCTCTATTAACATTTTTATCAACTGATCTACAAAATGATCAATTCAACATAGACTTTGCTTTCTGTCCTCCTTTTAAACTTTCTTCCACCTATCTTGCCTTCAGGTTTGACTATGAATGTTTTCCATTTCGTCCTTTTTTGTAAAGTAAACTCTTGTCTGCATCACATTCCACTTCCCCTTGAACACAGATGTCAGTAGTCAGATGACATTGCTTACCTACTCATGCCAAATATATCTGGGTAATATAGTGCTAGTCCATTCAGAGTTAAAAAAAACAACTACCTAACCTGGATCCCAAAAATGCTATTTACCCATTGCACCAGTTAACTGGGGAATGATACAGGACTCCTTAAAACATATCTCTACCATATGAGGTTAAAAATCCAGGTCCTGCATCTATTTTGTTAAATGGTTCAAATTAAAGTATGAAGACCCCAGCTATCAGAAGGCCGAAATAGCTCAGTTGGGAGAGCGTTAGACTGAAGATCTAAAGGTCCCTGGTTCAATCCCGGGTTTCGGCACAGTTGAGAGGTTCCTTGCTTCTAACAAAATAGGTCTTGGAATCAGCTGTAGTACTTTTTCTCTATTCATCAAATTTTTTCCAACTGATCTACAACACAATCAATTTAACATAGACTTTGCTTTATGTACTCCTTCTAAACTTGCTTCCACCTCTCTTACCTTCAGGTTTGACAATGAATATTTCCCATTTCATGCTTTTTTGTAAAGTAAACTCTTGTCTGCATTACCTTCCACTTCCCCTTGAACACAGATGTCAGTAGTCAGATGACATTGCTTACCTACTCATGCCAAATATATCTGGGTAATATAGTGCTAGTCCATTCAGAGTTAAAAAAACAACTACCTAACCTGGATCCCAAAACTGCTATTTGCCCATTGCACCAGTTAATTGCGGAATGATACAGGACTCCTTAAAACATATCTCTACCATATGAGGTTAAAAATCCAGGTCCTGCATCTATTTTGTTAAATAGTTTAAATTAAAGTATGTAGACCACAGCTATAAGCAAGCCGCAATAGCTCAGTTGGGAGAGCGTTAGACTGAAGATCTAAAGGTCCCTGGTTCCATCCCGGGTTTCGGCACAGTTGAGAGGTTCCTTGCTTCTAACAAAATAGGTCTTGGAATCAGCTGTAGTACTTTTCTCTCTATCAACATTTTTATCAACTGATCTACAAAATGATCAATTCAACATAGACTTTGCTTTCTGTCCTCCTTTTAAACTTTCTTCCACCTATCTTGCCTTCAGGTTTGACAATGAATGTTTCCCATTTCGTCCTTTTTTGTAAAGTAAACTCTTGTCTGCATCACATTCCACTTCCCCTTGAACACAGATGTCAGTAGTCAGATGACATTGCTTACCTACTCATGCCAAATATATCTAGGTAATATAGTGCTAGTCCATTCAGAGTTAAAAAAACAACTACCTAACCTGGATCCCAAAAATGCTATTTACCCATTGCACCAGTTAACTGGGGAATGATACAGGACTCCTTAAAACATATCTCTACCATATGAGGGTAAAAATCCAGGTCCTGCATCTATTTTGTTAAATGATTTAAATTAAAGTATGAAGACCCCAGCTATAAGCAGGCCGAAATATCTCAGTTGGGAGAGAGTTAGACTGAAGATCTAAAGGTCCCTGGTTCAATCCCGGGTTTCGGCACAGTTGAGAGGTTCCTTGCTTCTAACAAAATAGGTCTTGGAATCAGCTGTAGTACTTTTTCTCTATTCATCAAATTTTTTCCAACTGATCTACAACACAATCAATTTAACATAGACTTTGCTTTATGTCCTCCTTCTAAACTTGCTTGCACCTCTCTTACCTTCAGGTTTGACAATGAATATTTCCCATTTCATGCTTTTTTGTAAAGTAAACTCCTGTCTGCATTACCTTCCACCTCCCCTTGAATACAGATGTCAGTAGTCAGATGACATTGCTTACCTACTCATGCCAAATATATCTGGGTAATATAGTGCTAGTCCATTCAGAGTTAAAAAAACAACTACCTAACCTGGATCCCAAAACTGCTATTTGCCCATTGCACCAGTTAATTGTGGAATGATACAGGACTCCTTAAAACATATCTCTACCATATGAGGTTAAAAATCCAGGTCCTGCATCTATTTTGTTAAATGGTTTAAATTAAAGTATGAAGACCACAGCTATAAGCAGGCCGCAATAGCTCAGTTGGGAGAGCGTTAGACTGAAGATCTAAAGGTCCCTGGTTCAATCCCGGGTTTCGGCACAGTTGAGAGGTTCCTTGCTTCTAACAAAATAGGTCTTGGAATCAGCTGTAGTACTTTTTTCTCTATCAACATTTTTATCAACTGATCTACAAAATGATCAATTCAACATAGACTTTGCTTTCTGTCCTCCTTTTAAACTTTCTTCCACCTATCTTGCCTTCAGGTTTGACAATGAATGTTTCCCATTTCGTCCTTTTTTGTAAAGTAAACTCTTGTCTGCATCACATTCCACTTCCCCTTGAACACAGATGTCAGTAGTCAGATGACATTGCTTACCTACTCATGCCAAATATATCTAGGTAATATAGTGCTAGTCCATTTCGAGTTAAAAAAACAACTACCTAACCTGGATCCCAAAAATGCTATTTACCCATTGCTCCAGTTAACTGGGGAATGATACAGGACTCCTTAAAACATATCTCTACCATATGAGGTTAAAAATCCAGGCCCTGCATCTATTTTGTTAAATGGTTTAAATTAAAGTATGAAGACCACAGCTATAAGCAGGCCGAAATAGCTCAGTTGGGAGAGCGTTAGACTGAAGATCTAAAGGTCCCTGATTCAATCCCGGGTTTCGGCACAGTTGAGAGGTTCCTTGCTTCTAACAAAATAGGTCTTGGAATCAGCTGTAGTACTTTTTCTCTATTCATCACATTTTTTCCAACTGATCTACAACACAATCAATTTAACATAGACTTTGCTTTCTGTCCTCCTTTTAAACTTTCTTCCACCTATCTTGCCTTCAGGTTTGACAATGAATGTTTCCCATTTCATGCTTTTTTGTAAAGTAAACTCTTGTCTGCATTACCTTCCACCTCCCCTTGAATACAGATGTCAGTAGTCAGATGACATTGCTTACCTACTCATGCCAAATATATCTGGGTAATATAGTGCTAGTCCATTCAGAGTTAAAAAAACAACTACCTAACCTGGATCCCAAAAATGCTATTTACCCATTGCACCAGTTAATTGCGGAATGATACAGGACTCCTTAAAACATATCTCACCATATGAGGTTAAAAATCCAGGTCCTGCATCTATTTTGTTAAATGGTTTAAATTAAAGTATGAAGACCACAGCTATAAGCAGGCCAAAATAGCTAAGCTGGGAGAGCGTTAGACTGAAGATCTAAAGGTCCGTGGTTCAATCCCGGGTTTCGGCACAGTTGAGAGGTTCCTTGCTTCTAACAAAATAGGTCTTGGAATCAGCTGTAGTACTCTTTTCTCTATCAACATTTTTATCAACTGATCTACAAAATGATCAATTCAACATAGACTTTGCTTTCTGTCCTCCTTTTAAACTTTCTTCCACCTATCTTGCCTTCAGGTTTGACTATGAATGTTTTCCATTTTGTCCTTTTTTGTAAAGTAAACTCTTGTCTGCATCACATTCCACTTCCCCTTGAACACAGATGTCAGTAGTCAGATGACATTGCTTACCTACTCATGCCAAATATATCTGGGTAATATAGTGCTAGTCCATTCAGAGTTAAAAAAACAACTACCTAACCTGGATCCCAAAAATGCTATTTACCCATTGCACCAGTTAACTGGGGAATGATACAGGACTCCTTAAAACATATCTCTACCATATGAGGTTAAAAATCCAGGTCCTGATTCTATTTTGTTAAATGGTTCAAATTAAAGTATGAAGACCCCAGCTATCAGAAGGCCGAAATAGCTCAGTTGGCCGAGCGTTAGACTGAAGATCTAAAGGTCCCTGGTTCAATCCTGGGTTTTGGCACAGTTGAGAGGTTCCTTGCTTCTAACAAAATAGGTCTTGGGATCAGCTGTAGTTCTTTTTCTCTATTCATCAAATTTTTTCCAACTGATCTACAACACAATCAATTTAACATAGACTTTGCTTATGTCCTCCTTCTAAACTTGCTTCCACCTCTCTTACCTTCAGGTTTGACAATGAATATTTCCCATTTCATGCTTTTTTGTAAAGTAAACTCTTGTCTGCATTACCTTCCACTTCCCCTTGAACACAGATGTCAGTAGTCAGATGACATTGCTTACCTACTCATGCCAAATATATCTGGGTAATATAGTGCTAGTCCATTCAGAGTTAAAAAAACAACTACCTAACCTGGATCCAAAAAATGCTATTTACCCATTGCACCAGTTAATTGCGGAATGATACAGGTCTCCTTAAAACATATCTCTACCATACGAGGTTAAAAATCCAGGTCCTGCATATATTTTGTTAAATGGTTTAAATTAAAGTATGAAGACCACAGCTATAAGCAGGCCGAAATAGCTCAGTTGGGAGAGCGTTAGACTGAAGATCTAAAGGTCCCTGGTTCAATCCCGGGTTTCGGCACAGTTGAGAGGTTCCTTGCTTCTAACAAAATAGGTCTTGGAATCAGCTGTAGTACTTTTTCTCTATTCATCAAATTTTTTCCAACTGATCTACAACACAATCAATTTAACATAGACTTTGCTTTATGTCCTCCATCTAAACTTGCTTCCACCTCTCTTACCTTCAGGTTTGACAATGAATATTTCCCATTTCATGCTTTTTTGTAAAGTAAACTCTTGTCTGCATTACCTTCGACCTCCCCTTGAATACAGATGTCAGTAGTCAGATGACATTGCTTACCTACTCATGCCAAATATATCTGGATCCCAAAAATGCTATTTACCCATTGCACCAGTTAATTGCGGAATGATACAGGACTCCTTAAAACATATCTCACCATATGAGGTTAAAAATCGAGGTCCTGCATCTATTTTGTTAAATGGTTTAAATTAAAGTATGAAGACCACAGCTATAAGCAGGCCGAAATAGCTAAGTTGGGAGAGCGTTAGACTGAAGATCTAAAGGTCCCTGGTTCAATCCCGGGTTTCGGCACAGTTGAGAGGTTCCTTGCTTCTAACAAAATAGGTCTTGGAATCAGCTGTAGTACTTTTTTCTCTATCAACATTTTTATCAACTGATCTACAAAATGATCAATTCAACATAGACTTTGCTTTCTGTCCTCCTTTTAAACTTTCTTCCACCTATCTTGCCTTCAGGTTTGACTATGAATGTTTTCCATTTCGTCCTTTTTTGTAAAGTAAACTCTTGTCTGCATCACATTCCACTTCCCCTTGAACACAGATGTCAGTAGTCAGATGACATTGCTTACCTACTCATGCCAAATATATCTGGGTAATATAGTGCTAGTCCATTCAGAGTTAAAAAAACAAGTACCTAACCTGGATCCCAAAAATGCTATTTACCCATTGCACCAGTTAACTGGGGAATGATACAGGACTCCTTAAAACACATCTCTACCATATGAGGTTAAAAATCCAGGTCCTGCATCTATTTTGTTAAATGGTTCAAATTAAAGTATGAAGACCCCAGCTATCAGAAGGCCGAAATAGCTCAGTTGGGAGAGCGTTAGACTGAAGATCTAAAGGTCCCTGGTTCAATCCCGGGTTTCGGCACAGTTGAGAGGTTCCTTGCTTCTAACAAAATAGGTCTTGGAATCAGCTGTAGTACTTTTTTCTCTATCAACATTTTTATCAACTGATCTACAAAATGATCAATTCAACATAGACTTTGCTTTCTGTCCTCCTTTTAAACTTTCTTCCACCTATCTTGCCTTCAGGTTTGACTATGAATGTTTTCCATTTCGTCCTTTTTTGTAAAGTAAACTCTTGTCTGCATCACATTCCACTTCCCCTTGAACACAGATGTCAGTAGTCAGATGACATTGCTTACCTACTCATGCCAAATATATCTGGGTAATATAGTGCTAGTCCATTCAGAGTTAAAAAAACAACTACCTAACCTGGATCCCAAAAATGCTATTTACCCATTGCACCAGTTAACTGGGGAATGATACAGGACTCCTTAAAACATAACCTACCATATGAGGTTAAAAATCTAGGTCCTGCATCTATTTTGTTAAATGGTTTAAATTAAAGTATGAAGACCCCAGCTATCAGAAGGCCGAAATAGCTCAGTTGGGTGAGCGTTAGACTGAAGATCTAAAGGTCCCTGGTTCAATCCCGGGTTTCGGCACAGTTGAGAGGTTCCTTGCTTCTAACAAAATAGGTCTTGGGATCAGCTGTAGTTCTTTTTCTCTATTCATCAAATTTTTTCCAACTGATCTACAACACAATCAATTTAACATAGACTTTGCTTTATGTCCTCCTTCTAAACTTGCTTCCACCTCTCTTACCTTCAGGTTTGACAATGAATATTTCCCATTTCATGCTTTTTTGTAAAGTAAACTCTTGTCTGCATTACCTTCCACTTCCCCTTGAACACAGATGTCAGTAGTCAGCTGACATTGCTTACTTACTCATGCCAAATATATCTGGGTAATATAGTGCTAGTCCATTCAGAGTTAAAAAAACAACTACCTAACCTGGATCCCAAAAATGCTATTTACCCATTGCACCAGTTAATTGCGGAATGATACAGGACTCCTTAAAACATATCTCACCATATGAGGTTAAAAATCCAGGTCCTGCATCTGTTTTGTTAAATGGTTTAAATTAAAGTATGAAGACCACAGCGATAAGCAGGCCGAAATAGCTCAGTTGGTAGAGCGTTAGACTGAAGATCTAAAGGTCCCTGGTTCAATCCCGGGTTTCGGCACAGTTGAGAGGTTCCTTGCTTCTAACAAAATAGGTCTTGGAATCAGCTGTAGTACTTTTTTCTCTATCAACATTTTTATCAACTGATCTACAAAATGATCAATTCAACATAGACTTTGCTTTCTGTCCTCCTTTTAAACTTTCTTCCACCTATCTTGCCTTCCGGTTTGACTATGAATGTTTTCCATTTCGTCCTTTTTTGTAAAGTAAACTCTTGTCTGCATCACATTCCACTTCCCCTTGAACACAGATGTCAGTAGTCAGATGACATTGCTTACCTACTCATGCCAAATATATCTGGGTAATATTGTGCTAGTCCATTCAGAGTTAAAAAAACAACTACCTAACCTGGATCCCAAAAATGCTATTTACCCATTGCACCAGTTAACTGGGGAATGATACAGGACTCCTTAAAACATATCTCTACCATATGAGGTTAAAAATCCAGGTCCTGCATCTATTTTGTTAAATGGTTCAAATTAAAGTATGAAGACCCCAGCTATCAGAAGACCGAAATAGCTCAGTTGGGAGAGCGTTAGACTGAAGATCTAAAGGTCCCTGGTTCAATCCCGGGTTTCGGCACAGTTGAGACGTTCCTTGCTTCTAACAAAATAGGTCTTGGAATCAGCTGTAGTACTTTTTCTCTATTCATCAAATTTTTTCCAACTGATCTACAACACAATCAATTTAACATAGACTTTGCTTTATGTCCTCCTTCTAAACTTGCTTCCACCTCTCTTATCTTCAGGTTTGACAATGAATATTTCCCATTTCATGCTTTTTTGTAAAGTAAACTCTTGTCTGCATTACCTTCCACTTCCCCTTGAACACAGATGTCAGTAGTCAGATGACATTGCTTACCTACTCATGCCAAATATATCTGGATAATATAGTGCTAGTCCATTCAGAGTTAAAAAAACAACTACCTAACCTGGATCCCAAAAATGCTATTTACCCATTGCACCAGTTAACTGGGGAATGATACAGGACTCCTTAAAACATATCTCTACCATATGAGGTTGAACATCCAGGTCCTGCATCTATTTTGTTAAATGGTTCAAATTAAAGTATGAAGACCACAGCTATCAGAAGGCCGAAATAGCTCAGTTGGGAGAGCGTTAGACTGAAGATCTAAAGGTCCCTGGTTCAATCCCGGGTTTCGGCACAGTTGAGAGGTTCCTTGCTTCTAACAAAATAGGTCTTGGAATCAGCTGTAGTACTTTTTCTCTATTCATCAAATTTTTTCCAACTGATCTACAACACAATCAATTTAACATAGACTTTGCTTTATATCCTCCTTCTAAACTTGCTTCCACCTCTCTTACCTTCAGGTTTGACAATGAATATTTCCCATTTCATGCTTTTTTGTAAAGTAAACTCTTGTCTGCATTACCTTCCACTTCCCCCTGAACACAGATGTCAGTAGTCAGATGACATTGCTTACCTACTCATGCCAAATATATCTGGGTAATATAGTGCTAGTCCATTCAGAGTTAAAAAAACAACTACCTAACCTGGATCCCAAAAATGCTATTTACCCATTGCACCAGTTAATTGCGGAATGATACAGGACTCCTTAAAACATATCTCACCATATGAGGTTAAAAATCCAGGTCCTGCATCTGTTTTGTTAAATGGTTTAAATTAAAGTATGAAGACCACAGCTATAAGCAGGCCGAAATAGCTCAGTTGGGAGAGTGTTAGACTGAAGATCTAAAGGTCCCTGGTTCAATCCCGGGTTTCGGCACAGTTGAGAGGTTCCTTGCTTCTAACAAAATAGGTCTTGGAATCAGCTGTAGTACTTTTTCTCTATTAACATTTTTATCAACTGATCTACAAAATGATCAATTCAACATAGACTTTGCTTTCTGTCCTCCTTTTAAACTTTCTTCCACCTATCTTGCCTTCCGGTTTGACTATGAATGTTTTCCATTTCGTCCTTTTTTGTAAAGTAAACTCTTGTCTGCATCACATTCCACTTCCCCTTGAACACAGATGTCAGTAGTCAGATGCCATTGCTTACCTACTCATGCCAAATATATCTGCGTAATATAGTGCTAGTCCATTCAGAGTTAAAAAAACAACTACCTAACCTGGATCCCAAAAATGCTATTTACCCATTGCACCAGTTAACTGGGGAATGATACAGGACTCCTTAAAACATATCTCTACCATATGAGGTTAAAAATCCAGGTCCTGCATCTATTTTGTTAAATGGTTCAAATTAAAGTATGAAGACCCCAGCTATCAGAAGGCCGAAATAGCTCAATTGGGAGAGCGTTAGACTGAAGATCTAAAGGTCCCTGGTTCAATCCCGGGTTTCGGCACAGTTGAGACGTTCCTTGCTTCTAACAAAATAGGTCTTGGAATCAGCTGTAGTACTTTTTCTCTATTCATCAAATTTTTTCCAACTGATCTACAACACAATCAATTTAACATAGACTTTGCTTTATGTCCTCCTTCTAAACTTGCTTCCACCTCTCTTACCTTCAGGTTTGACAATGAATATTTCCCATTTCATGCTTTTTTGTAAAGTAAACTCTTGTCTGCATTACCTTCCACTTCCCCTTGAACACAGATGGCAGTAGTCAGATGACATTGCTTACCTACTCATGCCAAATATATCTGGATAATATAGTGCTAGTCCATTCAGAGTTAAAAAAACAACTACCTAACCTGGATCCAAAAAATGCTATTTACCCATTGTACCAGTTAATTGTGGAATGATACAGGTCTCCTTAAAACATATCTCTACCATATGAGGTTAAAAATACAGGTCCTGCATCTATTTTGTTAAATGGTTTAAATTAAAGTATGAAGACCACAGCTATAAGCAGGCCGAAATAGCTCAGTTGGGAGAGCGTTAGACTGAAGATCTAAAGGTCCCTGGTTCAATCCCGGGTTTCGGCACAGTTGAGAGGTTCCTTGCTTCTAACAAAATAGGTCTTGGAATCAGCTGTAGTACTTTTTCTCTATTCATCAAATTTTTTCCAACTGATCTACAACACTATCAATTTAACATAGACTTTGCTTTATGTCCTCCTTCTAAACTTGCTTCCACCTCTCTTACCTTCAGGTTTGACAATGAATATTTCCCATTTCATGCTTTTTTGTAAAGTAAACTCTTGTCTGCATTACCTTCCACCTCCCCTTGAATACAGATGTCAGTAGTCAGATGACATTGCTTACCTACTCATGCCAAATATATCTGGGTAATATAGTGCTAGTCCATTCAGAGTTAAAAAAACAACTACCTAACCTGGATCCCAAAACTGCTATTTGCCCATTGCACCAGTTAATTGCGGAATGATACAGGACTCCTTAAAACATATCTCTACCATATGAGGTTAAAAATCCAGGTCCTGCATCTATTTTGTTAAATGGCTCAAATTAAAGTATGAAGACCACAGCTATCAGAATGCTGAAATAGCTCAGTTGGGAGAGCGTTAGACTGAAGATCTAAAGGTCCCTGGTTCAATCCCAGGTTTCGGCACAGTTGGGAGGTTCCTTGCTTCTAACAAAATCTGTCTTGGAATCAGCTGTAGTACTTTTTCTCTATTCATCAAATTTTTTGCAACTGATCTACAACACAATCAATTTAACATAGACTTTGCTTTATGTCCTCCTTCTAAACTTGCTTCCACCTCTCTTACCTTCAGGTTTGACAATGAATATTTCCCATTTCATGCTTTTTTGTAAAGTAAACTCTTGTCTGCATTACCTTCCACTTCCCCTTGAACACAGATGTCAGTAGTCAGATGACATTGCTTACCTACTCATGCCAAATATATCTGGGTAATATAGTGCTAGCCCATTCAGAGTTAAAAAAACAACTACCTAACCTGGATCCCAAAAATGCTATTTGCCCATTGCACCAGTTAATTGCGGAATGATACAGGACTCCTTAAAACATATCTCTACCATATGAGGTTAAAAATCCAGGTCCTGCATCTATTTTGTTAAATGGTTTAAATTAGAGTATGAAGACCACAGCTATAAGCAGGCCGCTATAGCTCAGTTGGGACAGCGTTAGACTCTAGATCTAAAGGTCCCTGGTTCCATCCTGGGTTTCGGCACAGTTGAGAGGTTCCTTGCTTCTAACAAAATAGGTCTTGGAATCAGCTGTAGTACTTTTTTCTCTATCAACATTTTTATCAACTGATGTACAAAATGATCAATTCAACATAGACTTTGCTTTCTGTCCTCCTTTTAAACTTTCTTCGACCTACCTTGCCTTCAGGTTTGACAATGAATGTTTCCCATTTCGTCCTTTTTTGTAAAGTAAACTCTTGTCTGCATCACATTCCACTTCCCCTTGAACACAGATGTCAGTAGTCAGATGACATTGCTTACCTACTCATGCCAAATATATCTAGGTAATATAGTGCTAGTCCATTCAGAGTTAAAAAAACAACTACCTAACCTGGATCCCAAAAATGCTATTTACCCATTGCACCAGTTAACTGGGGAATGATACAGGACTCCTTAAAACATATCTCTACCATATGAGGTTAAAAATCCAGGTCCTGCATCTATTTTGTTAAATGGTTTAAATTAAAGTATGAAGACCACAGCTATAAGCAGGCCGAAATTGCTCAGCTGGGAGAGCGTTAGACTGAAGATCTAAAGGTCCCTGGTTCAATCCCGGGTTTGGGCACAGTTGAGAGGTTCCTTGCTTCTAACAAAGTAGGTCTTGGAATCAGCTGTAGTACTTTTTCTCTATTCATCAAATTTTTTCCAACTGATCTACAACACAATCAATTTAACATAGACTTTGCTTTATGTCCTCCTTCTAAACTTGCTTCCACCTCTCTTACCTTCAGGTTTGACAATGAATATTTCCCATTTCATGCTTTTTTGTAAAGTAAACTCTTGTCTGCATTACCTTCCACCTCCCCTTGAATACAGATGTCAGTAGTCAGATGACATTGCTTACCTACTCATGCCAAATATATCTGGGTAATATAGTGCTAGTCCATTCAGAGTTAAAAAAACAACTACCTAACCTGGATCCCAAAACTGCTATTTGCCCATTGCACCAGTTAATTGCGGAATGATACAGGACTCCTTAAAACATATCTCTACCATATGAGGTTAAAAATCCAGGTCCTGCATCTATTTTGTTAAATGTTTTAAATTAAAGTATGAAGACCACAGCTATAAGCAGGCCGCAATAGCTCAGTTGGGAGAGCGTTAGACTGAAGATCTAAAGGTCCCTGGTTCAATCCCGGGTTTCGGCACAGTTGAGAGGTTCCTTGCTTCTAACAAAATAGGTCTTGGAATAAGCTGTAGTACTTTTTTCTCTATCAACATTTTTATCAACTGATCTACAAAATGATCAATTCAACATAGACTTTGCTTTCTGTCCTCTTTTTAAACTTTCTTCCACCTATCTTGCCTTCAGGTTTGACAATGAATGTTTCCCATTTCGTCCTTTTTTGTAAAGTAAACTCTTGTCTGCATCACATTCCACTTCCCCTTGAACACAGATGTCAGTAGTCAGATGACATTGCTTACCTACTCATGCCAAATATATCTAGGTAATATAGTGCTAGTCCATTCAGAGTTAAAAAAACAACTACCTAACCTGGATCCCAAAAATACTATTTACCCATTGCACCAGTTAACTGGGGAATGGTACAGGACTCCTTAAAACATATCTCTACCATATGAGGTTAAAAATCCAGGTCCTGCATCTATTTTGTTAAATGGTTCAAATTAAAGTATGAAGACCACAGCTAGGAGAAGGCCGAAATAGCTCAGTTTGGAGAGCGTTAGACTGAAGATCTAAAGGTCCCTGGTTCAATCCCGGGTTTCGGCACAGTTGAGAGGTTCCTTGCTTCTAACAAAATAGGTCTTGGAATCAGCTGTAGAACTTTTTCTCTACTCATCAAATTTTTTCCAACTGATCTACAACACAATCAATTTAACATAGACTTTGCTTTATATCCTCCTTCTAAACTTGCTTCCACCTCTCTTACCTTCAGGTTTGACAATGAATATTTCCCATTTCATGCTTTTTTGTAAAGTAAACTCTTGTCTGCATTACCTTCCACTTCCCCTTGAACACAGATGTCAGTAGTCAGATGACATTGCTTACCTACTCATGCCAAATATATCTGGGTAATATAGTGCTAGTCCATTCAGAGTTAAAAAAACAACTACCTAACCTGGATCCCAAAAATGCTATTTACCCACTGCACCAGTTAATTGCGGAATGATACAGGACTCCTTAAAACATATCTCACCATATGAGGTTAAAAATCCAGGTCCTGCATCTATTTTGTTAAATGGTTTAAATTAAAGTATGAAGACCACAGCTGTAAGCAGGCCGAAATAGCTAAGTTGGGAGAGCGTTAGACTGAAGATCTAAAGGTCCCTGGTTCAATCCCGGGTTTCGGCACAGTTGAGAGGTTCCTTGCTTCTAACAAAATAGGTCTTGGAATCAGCTGTAGTACTTTTTTCTCTATCAACATTTTTATCAACTGATCTACAAAATGATCAATTCAACATAGACTTTGCTTTCTGTCCTCCTTTTAAACTTTCTTCCACCTACCTTGCCTTCAGGTTTGACTATGAATGTTTTCCATTTCGTCCTTTTTTGTAAAGTAAGCTCTTGTCTGCATCACATTCCACTTCCCCTTGAACACAGATGTCAGTAGTCAGATGACATTGCTTACCTACTCATGCCAAATATATCTGGGTAATATAGTGCTAGTCCATTCAGAGTTAAAAAAACAACTACCTAACCTGGATCCCAAAAATGCTATTTACCCATTGCACCAGTTAACTGGGGAATGATACAGGACTCCTTAAAACATATCTCTACCATATGAGGTTAAAAATCCAGGTCCTGCATCTATTTTGTTAAATGGTTCAAATTAAAGTATGAAGACCCCAGCTATCAGAAGGCCGAAATAGCTCAGTTGGGAGAGCGTTAGACTGAAGATCTAAAGGTCCCTGGTTCAATCCTGGGTTTCGGCACAGTTGAGAGGTTCCTTGCTTCTAACAAAATAGGTCTTGGAATCAGCTGTAGTACTTTTTTCTCTATTAACATTTTTATCAACTGATCTACAAAATGATCAATTCAACATAGACTTTGCTTTCTGTCCTCCTTTTAAACTTTCTTCCACCTATCTTGCCTTCAGGTTTGACTATGAATGTTTTCCATTTCGTCCTTTTTTGTAAAGTAAACTCTTGTCTGCATCACATTCCACTTCCCCTTGAACACAGATGTCAGTAGTCAGATGACATTGCTTACCTACTCATGCCAAATATATCTGGGTAATATAGTGCTAGTCCATTCAGAGTTAAAAAAACAACTACCTAACCTGGATCCCAAAAATGCTATTTACCCATTGCACCAGTTAACTGGGGAATGATACAGGACTCCTTAAAACATATCTCTACCATATGAGGTTAAAAATCCAGGTCCTGCATCTATTTTGTTAAATAGTTTAAATTAAAGTATGTAGACCACAGCTATAAGCAGGCCGCAATAGCTCAGTTGGGAGAGCGTTAGACTGAAGATCTAAAGGTCCCTGGTTCCATCCCGGGTTTCGGCACAGTTGAGAGGTTCCTTGCTTCTAACAAAATAGGTCTTGGAATCAGCTGTAGTACTTTTCTCTCTATCAACATTTTTATCAACTTATCTACAAAATGATCAATTCAACATAGACTTTGCTTTCTGTCCTCCTTTTAAACTTTCTTCCACCTATCTTGCCTTCAGGTTTGACAATGAATGTTTCCCATATCGTCCTTTTTTGTAAAGTAAACTCTTGTCTGCATCACATTCCACTTCCCCTTGAACACAGATGTCAGTAGTCAGATGACATTGCTTACCTACTCATGCCAAATATATCTAGGTAATATAGTGCTAGTCCATTCAGAGTTAAAAAAACAACTACCTAACCTGGATCCCAAAAATGCTATTTACCCATTGCACCAGTTAACTGGGGAATGATACAGGACTCCTTAAAACATATCTCTACCATATGAGGTTAAAAATCCAGGTCCTGCATCTACTTTGTTAAATGGTTTAAATTAAAGTATGAAGACCACAGCTATAAGCAGGCCGAAATAGCTCAGTTGGGACAGCGTTAGACTGAAGATCTAAAGGTCCCTGGTTCAATCCCGGGTTTCGGCACAGTTGAGAGGTTCCTTGCTTCTAACAAAATAGGTCTTGGAATCAGCTGTAGTACTTTTTCTCTATTCATCAAATTTTTTCCAACTGATCTACAACACAATCAATTTAACATAGACTTTGCTTTATGTCCTCCTTCTAAACTTGCTTCCACCTCTCTTACCTTCAGGTTTGACAATGAATATTTCCCATTTCATGCTTTTTTTGTAAAGTAAACTCTTGTCTGCATTACCTTCCACCTCCCCTTGAATACAGATGTCAGTAGTCAGATGACATTGCTTACCTACTCATGCCAAATATATCTGGGTAATATAGTGCTAGTTCATTCAGAGTTAAAAAAACAACTACCTAACCTGGATCCCAAAACTGCTATTTGCCCATTGCACCAGTTAATTGCGGAATGATACAGGACTCCTTAAAACATACCTCTACCATATGAGGTTAAAAATCCAGGTCCTGCATCTATTTTGTTAAATGGTTTAAATTAAAGTATGAAGACCACAGCTATAAGCAGGCTGCAATAGCTCAGTTGGGAGAGCGTTAGACTGAAGATCTAAAGGTCCCTGGTTCATTCCCGGGTTTCGGCACACTTGAGAGGTTCCTTGCTTCTAACAAAATAGGTCTTGGAATAAGCTGTAGTACTTTTTTCTCTAGTAACATTTTTATCAACTGATCTACAAAATGATCAATTCAACATAGACTTTGCTTTCTGTCGTCTTTTTAAACTTTCTTCCACCTATCTTGCCTTCAGGTTTGACAATGAATGTTTCCCATTTCGTCCTTTTTTGTAAAGTAAACTCTGGTCTGCATCACATTCCACTTCCCCTTGAACACAGATGTCAGTAGTCAGATGACATTGCTTACCTACTCATGCCAAATATATCTAGGTAATATAGTGCTAGTCCATTCAGAGTTAAAAAAACAACTACCTAACCTGGATCCCAAAAATGCTATTTACCCATTGCACCAGTTAACTGGGGAATGATACAGGACTCCTTAAAACATATCTCTACAATATGAGGTTAAAAATCCAGGTCCTGCATCTATTTTGTTAAATGGTTTAAATTAAAGTATGAAGACCACAGCTATAAGCAGGCCGAAATAGCTCAGTTGGGACAGCGTTAGACTGAAGATCTAAAGGTCCCTGGTTCAATCCCGGGTTTCGGCACAGTTGAGAGGTTCCTTGCTTCTAACAAAATAGGTCTTGGAATCAGCTGTAGTACTTTTTCTCTATTCATCAAATTTTTTCCAACTGATCTACAACACAATCAATTTAACATAGACTTTGCTTTATGTCCTCCTTCTAAACTTGCTTCCACCTCTCTTACCTTCAGGTTTGACAATGAATATTTCCCATTTCATGCTTTTTTGTAAAGTAAACTCTTGTCTGCATTACCTTCCACCTCCCCTTGAATACAGATGTCAGTAGTCAGATGACATTGCTTACCTACTC
This sequence comes from Lissotriton vulgaris, assembly GCF_964263255.1. Lineage (NCBI taxonomy): Eukaryota > Metazoa > Chordata > Amphibia > Caudata > Salamandridae > Lissotriton > Lissotriton vulgaris. The sequence continues at coordinate 1,531,422,572 of NC_141696.1, read as the reverse complement.
ATGCCAAATATATCTGGGTAATATAGTGCTAGTTCATTCAGAGTTAAAAAAACAACTACCTAACCTGGATCCCAAAACTGCTATTTGCCCATTGCACCAGTTAATTGCGGAATGATACAGGACTCCTTAAAACATACCTCTACCATATGAGGTTAAAAATCCAGGTCCTGCATCTATTTTGTTAAATGGTTTAAATTAAAGTATGAAGACCACAGCTATAAGCAGGCTGCAATAGCTCAGTTGGGAGAGCGTTAGACTGAAGATCTAAAGGTCCCTGGTTCAATCCCGGGTTTCGGCACAGTTGAGAGGTTCCTTGCTTCTAACAAAATAGGTCTTGGAATAAGCTGTAGTACTTTTTTCTCTATCAACATTTTTATCAACTGATCTACAAAATGATCAATTCAACATAGACTTTGCTTTCTGTCCTCTTTTTAAACTTTCTTCCACCTATCTTGCCTTCAGGTTTGACAATGAATGTTTCCCATTTCGTCCTTTTTTGTAAAGTAAACTCTGGTCTGCATCACATTCCACTTCCCCTTGAACACAGATGTCAGTAGTCAGATGACATTGCTTACCTACTCATGCCAAATATATCTAGGTAATATAGTGCTAGTCCATTCAGAGTTAAAAAAACAACTACCTAACCTGGATCCCAAAAATGCTATTTACCCATTGCACCAGTTAACTGGGGAATGATACAGGACTCCTTAAAACATATCTCTACCATATGAGGTTAAAAATCCAGGTCCTGCATCTATTTTGTTAAATGGTTCAAATTAAAGTATGAAGACCACAGCTATGAGAAGGCCGAAATAGCTCAGTTTGGAGAGCGTTAGACTGAAGATCTAAAGGTCCCTGGTTCAATCCCGGGTTTCGGCACAGTTGAGAGGTTCCTTGCTTCTAACAAAATAGGTCTTGGAATCAGCTGTAGTACTTTTTCTCTATTCATCAAATTTTTTCCAACTGATCTACAACACAATCAATTTAACATAGACTTTGCTTTATATCCTCCTTCTAAACTTGCTTCCACCTCTCTTACCTTCAGGTTTGACAATGAATATTTCCCATTTCATGCTTTTTTTGTAAAGTAAACTCTTGTCTGCATTACCTTCCACTTCCCCTTGAACACAGATGTCAGTAGTCAGATGACATTGCTTACCTACTCATGCCAAATATATCTGGGTAATATAGTGCTAGTCCATTCAGAGTTAAAAAAACAACTACCTAACCTGGATCCCAAAAATGCTATTTACCCATTGCACCAGTTAATTGCGGAATGATACAGGACTCCTTAAAACATATCTCACCATATTAGGTTAAAAATCCAGGTCCTGCATCTATTTTGTTAAATGGTTTAAATTAAAGTATGAAGACCACAGCTATAAGCAGGCCGAAATAGCTAAATTGGGAGAGCGTTAGACTAAAGATCTAAAGGTCCCTGGTTCAATCCCGGGTTTCGGCACAGTTGAGAGGTTCCTTGCTTCTAACAAAATAGGTCTTGGAATCAGCTGTAGTACTTTTTTCTCTATCAACATTTTTATCAACTGATCTACAAAATGATCAATTCAACATAGACTTGGCTTTCTGTCCTCCTTTTAAACTTTCTTCCACCTATCTTGCCTTCAGGTTTGACTATGAATGTTTTCCATTTCGTCCTTTTTTGTAAAGTAAACTCTTGTCTGCATCACATTCCACTTCCCCTTGAACACAGATGTCAGTAGTCAGATGACATTGCTTACCTACTCATGCCAAATATATCTGGGTAATATAGTGCTAGTCCATTCAGAGTTAAAAAAACAACTACCTAACCTGGACCCCAAAAATGCTATTTACCCATTGCACCAGTTAACTGGGGAAGGATACAGGACTCCTTAAA
>NC_141696.1:1531153196-1531415696 GCF_964263255.1 Lissotriton vulgaris | reverse complement strand
TGTTTCCCATTTCGTCCTTTTTTGTAAAGTAAACTCTTGTCTGCATCACATTCCACTTCCCCTTGAACACAGATGTCAGTAGTCAGATGACATTGCTTACCTACTCATGCCAAATATATCTAGGTAATATAGTGCTAGTCCATTCAGAGTTAAAAAAACAACTACCTAACCTGGATCCCAAAAATGCTATTTACCCATTGCACCGGTTAACTGGGGAATGATACAGGACTCCTTAAAACATATCTCTACCATATGAGGTTAAAAATCCAGGTCCTGCATCTATTTTGTTAAATGGTTCAAATTAAAGTATGAAGAGCCCAGCTATCAGAAGACCGAAATAGCTCAGTTGGGAGAGCGTTAGACTGAAGATCTAAAGGTCCCTTGTTCAATCCCGGGTTTCGGCACAGTTGAGAGGTTCCTTGCGTCTAGCAAAATAGGTCTTGGAATCAGCTGTAGTACTTTTACTCTATTCATCAAATTTTTTCCAACTGATCTACAACACAATCAATTTAACATCGACTTTGCTTTATATCCTCCTTCTAAACTTGCTTCCACCTCTCTTACCTTCAGGTTTGACAATGAATATTTCCCATTTCATGCTTTTTTGTAAAGTAAACTCTTGTCTGCATTACCTTCCACCTCCCCTTGAATACAGATGTCAGTAGTCAGATGACATTGCTTACCTACTCATGCCAAATATATCTGGGTAATATAGTGCTAGTCCATTCAGAGTTAAAAAAACAACTACCTAACCTGGATCCCAAAACTGCTATTTGCCCATTGCACCAGTTAATTGCGGAATGATACAGGACTCCTTAAAACATATCTCTACCATATGAGGTTAAAAATCCAGGTCCTGCATCTATTTTGTTAAATGGTTTAAATTAAAGTATGAAGACCACAGCTATAAGCAGGCCGCAATAGCTCAGTTGGGAGAGCGTTAGACTGAAGATCTAAAGGTCCCTGGTTCAATCCCGGGTTTCGGCACAGTTGAGAGGTTCCTTGCTTCTAACAAAATAGGTCTTGGAATAAGCTGTAGTACTTTTTTCTCTATCAACATTTTTATCAACTGATCTACAAAATGATCAATTCAACATAGACTTTGCTTTCTGTCCTCTTTTTAAACTTTCTTCCACCTATCTTGCCTTCAGGTTTGACAATGAATGTTTCCCATTTCGTCCTTTTTTGTAAAGTAAACTCTTGTCTGCATCACATTCCACTTCCCCTTGAACACAGATGTCAGTAGTCAGATGACATTGCTTACCTACTCATGCCAAATATATCTAGGTAATATAGTGCTAGTCCATTCAGAGTTAAAAAAACAACTACCTAACCTGGATCCCAAAAATGCTATTTACCCATTGCACCAGTTAACTGGGGAATGATACAGGACTCCTTAAAACATATCTCTACCATATGAGGTTAAAAATCCAGGTCCTGCATCTATTTTGTTAAATGGTTCAAATTAAAGTATGAAGACCACAGCTATCAGAAGGCCGAAATAGCTCAGTTGGGAGAGCGTTAGACTGAAGATCTAAAGGTCCCTGGTTCAATCCCGGGTTTCGGCACAGTTGAGAGGTTCCTTGCTTCTAACAAAATAGGTCTTGGAATCAGCTGTAGTACTTTTTCTCTATTCATCAAATTTTTTCCAACTGATCTACAACACAATCAATTTAACATAGACTTTGCTTTATATCCTCCTTCTAAACTTGCTTCCACCTCTCTTACCTTCAGGTTTGACAATGAATATTTCCCATTTCATGCTTTTTTGTAAAGTAAACTCTTGTCTGCATTACCTTCCACTTCCCCTTGAACACAGATGTCAGTAGTCAGATGACATTGCTTACCTACTCATGCCAAATATATCTGGGTAATATAGTGCTAGTCCATTCAGAGTTAAAAAAACAACTACCTAACCTGGATCCCAAAAATGCTATTTACCCATTGCACCAGTTAATTGCGGAATGATACAGGACTCCTTAAAACATATCTCACCATATGAGGTTAAAAATCCAGGTCCTGCATCTGTTTTGTTAAATGGTTTAAATTAAAGTATGAAGACCACAGCTATAAGCAGGCCGAAATAGCTCAGTTGGGAGAGCGATAGACTGAAGATCTAAAGGTCCCTGGTTCAATCCCGGGTTTCGGCACAGTTGAGAGGTTCCTTGCTTCTAACAAATTAGGTCTTGGAATCAGCTGTAGTACTTTTTTATCTATCAACATTTTTATCAACTGATCTACAAAATGATCAATTCAACATAGACTTTGCTTTCTGTCCTCCTTTTAAACTTTCTTCCACCTATCTTGCCTTCAGGTTTGACTATGAATGTTTTCCATTTCGTCCTTTTTTGTAAAGTAAACTCTTGTCTGCATCACATTCCACTTCCCCTTGAACACAGATGTCAGTAGTCAGATGACATTGCTTACCTACTCATGCCAAATATATCTGGGTAATATAGTGCTAGTCCATTCAGAGTTAAAAAAACAACTACCTAACCTGGATCCCAAAAATGCTATTTACCCATTGCACCAGTTAACTGGGGAATGATACAGGACTCCTTAAAACATATCTCTACCATATGAGGTTAAAAATCCAGGTCCTGCATCTATTTTGTTAAATGGTTCAAATTAAAGTATGAAGACCCCAGCTATCAGAAGGCCGAAATAGCTCAGTTGGGAGAGCGTTAGACTGAAGATCTAAAGGTCCCTGGTTCAATCCCGGGTTTCGGCACAGTTGAGAGGTTCCTTGCTTCTAACAAAATAGGTCTTGGAATCAGCTGTAGTACTTTTTCTCTATTAACATTTTTATCAACTGATCTACAAAATGATCAATTCAACATAGACTTTGCTTCCTGTCCTCCTTTTAAACTTTCTTCCACCTATCTTGCCTTCCGGTTTGACTATGAATGTTTTCCATTTCGTCCTTTTTTGTAAAGTAAACTCTTGTCTGCATCACATTCCACTTCCCCTTGAACACAGATGTCAGTAGTCAGATGACATTGCTTACCTACTCATGCCAAATATATCTGGGTAATATAGTGCTAGTCCATTCAGAGTTAAAAAAACAACTACCTAACCTGGATCCCAAAAATGCTATTTACCCATTGCACCAGTTAACTGGGGAATGATACAGGACTCCTTAAAACATATCTCTACCATATGAGGTTAAAAATCCAGGTCCTGCATCTATTTTGTTAAATGGTTCAAATTAAAGTATGAAGACCCCAGCTATCAGAAGGCCGAAATAGCTCAGTTGGGAGAGCGTTAGACTGAAGATCTAAAGGTCCCTGGTTCAATCCCGGGTTTCGGCACAGTTGAGACGTTCCTTGCTTCAAACAAAATAGGTCTTGGAATCAGCTGTAGTACTTTTTCTCTATTCATCAAATTTTTTCCAACTGATCTACAACACAATCAATTTAACATAGACTTTGCTTTATGTCCTCCTTCTAAACTTGCTTCCACCTCTCTTACCTTCAGGTTTGACAATGAATATTTCCCATTTCATGCTTTTTTGTAAAGTAAACTCTTGTCTGCATTACCTTCCACTTCCCCTTGAACACAGATGTCAGTAGTCAGATGACATTGCTTACCTACTCATGCCAAATATATCTGGATTATATAGTGCTAGTCCATTCAGAGTTAAAAAAACAACTACCTAACCTGCATCCAAAAAATGCTATTTACCCATTGTACCAGTTAATTGTGGAATGATACAGGTCTCCTTAAAACATATCTCTACCATATGAGGTTAAAAATACAGGTCCTGCATCTATTTTGTTAAATGGTTTAAATTAAAGTATGAAGACCACAGCTATAAGCAGGCCGAAATAGCTCAGTTGGGAGAGCGTTAGACTGAAGATCTAAAGGTCCCTGGTTCAATCCCGGGTTTCGGCACAGTTGAGAGGTTCCTTGCTTCTAACAAAATAGGTCTTGGAATCAGCTGTAGTACTTTTTCTCTATTCATCAAATTTTTTCCAACTGATCTACAACACAATCAATTTAACATAGACTTTGCTTTATGTCCTCCTTCTAAACTTGCTTCCGCCTCTCTTACCTTCAGGTTTGACAATGAAAATTTCCCATTTCATGCTTTTTTGTAAAGTAAACTCTTGTCTGCATTACCTTCCACCTCCCCTTGAATACAGATGTCAGTAGTCAGATGACATTGCTTACCTACTCATGCCAAATATATCTGGGTAATATAGTGCTAGTCCATTCAGAGTTAAAAAAACAACTACCTAACCTGGATCCCAAAACTGCTATTTGCCCATTGCACCAGTTAATGCGGAATGATACAGGACTCCTTAAAACATATCTCTACCATATGAGGTTAAAAATCCAGGTCCTGCATCTATTTTGTTAAATGGTTTAAATTAAAGTATGAAGACCACATCTATAAGCAGGCTGCAATAGCTCAGTTGGGAGAGTGTTAGACTGAAGATCTAAAGGTCCCTGGTTCCATCCCGGGTTTCAGCACAGTTGAGAGGTTCCTTGCTTCTAACAAAATAGGTCTTGGAATCAGCTGTAGTACTTTTTCTCTATTCATCAAATTTTTTCCAACTGATCTACAACACAATCAATTCAACATAGACTTTGCTTTCTGTCCTCCTTTTAAACTTTCTTCCACCTATCTTGCCTTCAGGTTTGACAATGAATGTTTCCCACTTCGTCCTTTTTTGTAAAGTAAACTCTTGTCTGCATCACATTCCACTTCCCCTTGAACACAGATGTCAGTAGTCAGATGACATTGCTTACCTACTCATGCCAAATATATCTAGGTAATATAGTGCTAGTCCATTCAGAGTTAAAAAAACAACTACCTAACCTGGATCCCAAAAATGCTATTTACCCATTGCACCAGTTAACTGGGGAATGATACAGGACTCCATAAAACATATTTCTACCATATGAGGTTAAAAATCCAGGTCCTGCATCTATTTTGTTAAATGGTTCAAATTAAAGTATGAAGACCCCAGCTATCAGAATGCCGAAATAGCTCAGTTGGGAGAGCGTTAGACTGAAGATCTAAAGGTCCCTGGTTCAATCCTGGGTTTCGGCACAGTTGAGAGGTTCCTTGCTTCTAACAAAATAGGTCTTGGAATCAGCTGTAGTACTTTTTCTCTATTCATCAAATTTTTTCCAACTGATCTACAACACAATCAATTTAACATAGACTTTGCTTTATGTCCTCCTTCTAAACTTGCTTCCACCTCTCTTAACTTCAGGTTTGACAATGAATATTTCCCATTTCATGCTTTTTTGTAAAGTAAACTCTTGTCTGCATTACCTTCCACTTCCCCTTGAACACAGATGTCAGTAGTCAGATGACATTGCTTGACTACTCATGCCAAATATATCTGGGTAATATAGTGCTAGTCCATTCAGAGTTAAAAAAACAACTACCTAACCTGGATCCAAAAAATGCTATTTACCCATTGCACCAGTTAATTGCGGAATGATACAAGACTCCTTAAAACATATCTCTACCATATGAGGTTAAAAATCCAGGTCCTGCATCTATTTTGTTAAATGGTTTAAATTAAGGTATGAAGACCACAGCTGTAAGCAGGCCGAAATAGCTCAGTTGGGAGAGCGTTAGACTGAAGATCTAAAGGTCCCTGGTTCAATCCCAGGTTTCGGCACAGTTGAGAGGTTCCTTGCTTCTAACAAAATATGTCTTGGAATCAGCTGTAGTACTTTTTCTCTATTCATTAAATTTTTGCAACTGATCTACAACACAATCAATTTAACATAGACTTTGCTTTATGTCCTCCTTCTAAACTTGCTTCCACCTCTCTTACCTTCAGGTTTGACAATGAATATTTCCCATTTCATGCTTTTTTGTAAAGTAAACTCTTGTCTGCATTACCTTCCACTTCCCCTTGAACACAGATGTCAGTAGTCAGATGACATTGCTTACCTACTCATGCCAAATATATCTGGGTAATATAGTGCTAGTCCATTCAGAGTTAAAAAAACAACTACCTAACCTGGATCCCAAAAATGCTATTTGCCCATTGCACCAGTTAATTGCGGAATGATACAGGACTCCTTAAAACATATCTCTACCATATGAGGTTAAAAATCCAGGTCCTGCATCTATTTTGTTAAATGATTTAAATTAAAGTATGAAGACCACAGCTATATGCAGGCTGCAATAGCTCAGTTGGGAGAGCGTTAGACTGAAGATTTAAAGGTCCCTGGTTCAATCCCGGGTTTCGGCACAGTTGAGAGGTTCCTTGCTTCTAACAAAATAGGTCTTGGAATCAGCTGTAGTACTTTTTTCTCTATCAACATTTTTATCAACTGATCTACAAAATGATCAATTCAACATGGACTTGGCTTTCTGTCCTCCTTTTAAACTTTCTTCCACCTATCTTGCCTTCAGGTTTCACAATGAATGTTTCCCATTTCGTCCTTTTTTGTAAAGTAAACTCTTGTCTGCATCACATTCCACTTCCCCTTGAACACAGATGTCAGTAGTCAGATGACATTGCTTAACTACTCATGCCAAATATATCTAGGTAATATAGTGCTAGTCCATTCAGAGTTAAAAAAACAACTACCTAACCTGGATCCCAAAAATGCTATTTACCCATTGCACCAGTTAACTGGGGAATGATACAGGACTCCTTAAAACATATCTCTACCATATGAGGTTAAAAATCCAGGTCCTGCATCTATTTTGTTAAATGGTTCAAATTAAAGTATGAAGAGCCCAGCTATCAGACGGCCGAAATAGCTCAGTTGGGAGAGCGTTAGACTGAAGATCTAAAGGTCCCTGGTTCAATCCCGGGTTTCGGCACAGTTGAGAGGTTCCTTGCTTCTAACAAAATAGGTCTTGGAATCAGCTGTAGTACTTTTTCTCTATTCATCAATTTTTTTCCAACTGATCTACAACACAATCAATTTAACATAGACTTTGCTTTATGTCCTCCTTCTAAACTTGCTTCCACCTCTCTTACCTTCAGGTTTGACAATGAATATTTCCCATTTCATGCTTTTTTGTAAAGTAAACTCTTGTCTGCATTACCTTCCACCTCCCCTTGAATACAGATGTCAGTAGTCAGATGACATTGCTTACCTACTCATGCCAAATATATCTGGGTAATATAGTGCTAGTCCATTCAGAGTTAAAAAAACAACTACCTAACCTGGATCCCAAAACTGCAATTTGCCCATTGCACCAGTTAATTGCGGAATGATACAGGACTCCTTAAAACATATCTCTACCATATGAGGTTAAAAATCCAGGTCCTGCATCTATTTTGTTAAATGGTTTAAATTAGAGTATGAAGACCACAGCTATAAGCAGGCCGCTATAGCTCAGTTGGGACAGCGTTAGACTCTAGATCTAAAGGTCCCTGGTTCCATCCCGGGTTTCGGCACAGTTGAGAGGTTCCTTGCTTCTAACAAAATAGGTCTTGGAATCAGCTGTAGTACATTTTTATCAACTGATCTACAAAATGATCAATTCAACATAGACTTTGCTTTCTGTCCTCCTTTTAAACTTTCTTCGACCTATCTTGCCTTCAGGTTTGACAATGAATGTTTCCCATTTCGTCCTTTTTTGTAAAGTAAACTCTTGTCTGCATTACATTCCACTTCCCCTTGAACACAGATGTCAGTAGTCAGATGACATTGCTTACCTACTCATGCCAAATATATCTAGGTAATATAGTGCTAGTCCATTCAGAGTTAAAAAAACAACTACCTAACCTGGATCCCAAAAATGCTATTTACCCATTGCACCAGTTAACTGGGGAATGATACAGGACTCCTTAAAACATATCTCTACCATATGAGGTTAAAAATCCAGGTCCTGCATCTATTTTGTTAAATGGTTTAAATTAAAGTATGAAGACCACAGCTATAAGCAGGCCCAAATAGCTCAGTTGGGAGAGCGTTAGACTGAAGATCTAAAGGTCCCTGGTTCAATCCCGGGTTTCGGCACAGTTGAGAGGTTCCTTGCTTCTAACAAAGCAGGTCTTGGAATCAGCTGTAGTACTTTTTCTCTATTCATCAAATTTTTTCCAACTGATCTACAACACAATCAATTTAACATAGACTTTGCTTTATGTCCTCCTTCTAAACTTGCTTCCACCTCTCTTACCTTCAGGTTTGACAATGAATATTTCCCATTTCATGCTTTTTTGTAAAGTAAACTCTTGTCTGCATTACCTTCCACCTCCCCTTGAATACAGATGTCAGTAGTCAGATGACATTGCTTACCTACTCATGCCAAATATATCTGGGTAATATAGTGCTAGTCCATTCAGAGTTAAAAAAAATAACTACCTAACCTGGATCCCAAAACTGCTATTTGCCCATTGCACCAGTTAATTGCGGAATGATACAGGACTCCTTAAAACATATCTCTACCATATGAGGTTAAAAATCCAGGTCCTGCATCTATTTTGTTAAATGTTTTAAATTAAAGTATGAAGACCACAGCTATAAGCAGGCCGCAATAGCTCAGTTGGGAGAGCGTTAGACTGAAGATCTAAAGGTCCCTGGTTCAATCCCGGGTTTCGGCACAGTTGAGAGGTTCCTTGCTTCTAACAAAATAGGTCTTGGAATAAGCTGTAGTACTTTTTCTCTATTAACATTTTTATCAACTGATCTACAAAATGATCAATTCAACATTGACTTTGCTTTCTGTCCTCCTTTTAAACTTTCTTCCACCTATCTTGCCTTCCGGTTTGACTATGAATGTTTTCCATTTCGTCCTTTTTTGTAAAGTAAACTCTTGTCTGCATCACATTCCACTTCCCCTTGAACACAGATGTCAGTAGTCAGATGCCATTGCTTACCTACTCATGCCAAATATATCTGGGTAATATAGTGCTAGTCCATTCTGAGTTAAAAAAACAACTACCTAACCTGGATCCCAAAAATGCTATTTACCCATTGCACCAGTTAACTGGGGAATGATACAGGACTCCTTAAAACATATCTCTACCATATGAGGTTAAAAATCCAGGTCCTGCATCTATTTTGTTAAATGGTTCAAATTAAAGTATGAAGACCCCAGCTATCAGAAGGCCGAAATAGCTCAGTTGGGAGAGCGTTAGACTGAAGATCTAAAGGTCCCTGGTTCAATCCCGGGTTTCGGCACAGTTGAGACGTTCCTTGCTTCTAACAAAATAGGTCTTGGAATCAGCTGTAGTACTTTTTCTCTATTCATCAAATTTTTTCCAACTGATCTACAACACAATCAATTTAACATAGACTTTGCTTTATGTCCTCCTTCTAAACTTGCTTCCACCTCTCTTACCTTCAGGTTTGACAATGAATATTTCCCATTTCATGCTTTTTTGTAAAGTAAACTCTTGTCTGCATTACCTTCCACTTCCCCTTGAACACAGATGTCAGTAGTCAGATGACATTGCTTACCTACTCATGCCAAATATATCTGGATAATATAGTGCTAGTCCATTCAGAGTTAAAAAAACAACTACCTAACCTGGATCCCAAAACTGCTATTTGCCCATTGCACCAGTTAATTGCGGAATGATACAGGACTCCTTAAAACATATCTCTACCATATGAGGTTAAAAATCCAGGTCCTGCATCTATTTTGTTAAATGGTTCAAATTAAAGTATGAAGACCACAGCTATCAGAATGCTGAAATAGCTCAGTTGGGAGAGCGTTAGACTGAAGATCTAAAGGTCCCTGGTTCAATCCCGGGTTTCGGCACAGTTGAGAGGTTCCTTGCTTCTAACAAAATAGGTCTTGTTATCAGCTGTAGTACTTTTTCTCTATTCATCAAATTTTTTCCAACTGATCTACAACACAATCAATTTAACATAGACTTTGCTTCATGTCCTCCTTCTAAACTTGCTTCCACCTCTCTTAACTTCAGGTTTGACAATGAATATTTCCCATTTCATGCTTTTTTGTAAAGTAAACTCTTGTCTGCATTACCTTCCACTTCCCCTTGAACACAGATGTCAGTAGTCAGATGACATTGCTTGACTACTCATGCCAAATATATCTGGGTAATATAGTGCTAGTCCATTCGGAGTTAAAAAAACAACTACCTAACCTGGATCCAAAAAATGCTATTTACCCATTGCACCAGTTAATTGCGGAATGATACAAGACTCCTTAAAACATATCTCTACCATATGAGGTCAAAAATCCAGGTCCTGCATCTATTTTGTTAAATGGTTTAAATTAAAGTATGAAGACCACAGCTGTAAGCAGGCCGAAATAGCTCAGTTGGGAGAGCGTTAGACTGAAGATCTAAAGGTCCCTGGTTCAATCCCAGGTTTCGGCACAGTTGAGAGGTTCCTTGCTTCTAACAAAATCTGTCTTGGAATCAGCTGTAGTACTTTTTCTCTATTCATCAAATTTTTTGCAACTGATCTACAACACAATCAATTTAACATAGACTTTGCTTTATGTCCTCCTTCTAAACTTGCTTCCACCTCTCTTACCTTCAGGTTTGACAATGAATATTTCCCATTTCATGCTTTTTTGTAAAGTAAACTCTTGTCTGCATTACCTTCCACTTCCCCTTAAACACAGATGTCAGTAGTCAGATGACATTGCTTACCTACTCATGCCAAATATATCTGGGTAATATAGTGCTAGCCCATTCAGAGTTAAAAAAACAACTACCTAACCTGGATCCCAAAAATGCTATTTGCCCATTGCACCAGTTAATTGCGGAATGATACAGGACTCCTTAAAACATATCTCTACCATATGAGGTTAAAAATCCAGGTCCTGCATCTATTTTGTTAAATGGTTTAAATTAGAGTATGAAGACCACAGCTATAAGCAGGCTGCTATAGCTCAGTTGGGACAGCGTTAGACTCTAGATCTAAAGGTCCCTGGTTCCATCCCGGGTTTCGGCACAGTTGAGAGGTTCCTTGCTTCTAACAAAATAGGTCTTGGAATCAGCTGTAGTACTTTTTTCTCTATCAACATTTTTATCAACTGATGTACAAAATGATCAATTTAACATAGACTTTGCTTTCTGTCCTCCTTTTAAACTTTCTTCGACCTATCTTGCCTTCAGGTTTGACAATGAATGTTTCCCATTTCGTCCTTTTTTGTAAAGTAAACTCTTGTCTGCATCACATTCCACTTCCCCTTGAACACAGATGTCAGTAGTCAGATGACATTGCTTACCTACTCATGCCAAATATATCTAGGTAATATAGTGCTAGTCCATTCAGAGTTAAAAAAACAACTACCTAACCTGGATCCCAAAAATGCTATTTACCCATTGCACCAGTTAACTGGGGAATGATACAGGACTCCTTAAAACATATCTCTACCATATGAGGTTAAAAATCCAGGTCCTGCGTCTATTTTGTTAAATGGTTTAAATTAAAGTATGAAGACCACAGCTATAAGCAGGCCGAAATTGCTCAGCTGGGAGAGCGTTAGACTGAAGATCTAAAGGTCCCTGGTTCAATCCCGGGTTTTGGGCACAGTTGAGAGGTTCCTTGCTTCTAACAAAGTAGGTCTTGGAATCAGCTGTAGTACTTTTTCTCTATTCATCAAATTTTTTCCAACTGATCTACAACACAATCAATTTAACATAGACTTTGCTTTATGTCCTCCTTCTAAACTTGCTTCCACCTCTCTTACCTTCAGGTTTGACAATGAATATTTCCCATTTCATGCTTTTTTGTAAAGTAAACTCTTGTCTGCATTACCTTCCACCTCCCCTTGAATACAGATGTCAGTAGTCAGATGACATTGCTTACCTACTCATGCCAAATATATCTGGGTAATATAGTGCTAGTCCATTCAGAGTTAAAAAAACAACTACCTAACCTGGATCCCAAAACTGCTATTTGCCCATTGCACCAGTTAATTGCGGAATGATACAGGACTCCTTAAAACATATCTCTACCATATGAGGTTAAAAATCCAGGTCCTGCATCTATTTTGTTAAATGTTTTACATTAAAGTATGAAGACCACAGCTATAAGCAGGCCGCAATAGCTCAGTTGGGAGAGCGTTAGACTGAAGATCTAAAGGTCCCTGGTTCAATCCCGGGTTTCGGCACAGTTGAGAGGTTCCTTGCTTCTAACAAAATAGGTCTTGGAATAAGCTGTAGTACTTTTTTCTCTATCAACATTTTTATCAACTGATCTACAAAATGATCAATTCAACATAGACTTTGCTTTCTGTCCTCTTTTTAAACTTTCTTCCACCTATCTTGCCTTCAGGTTTGACAATGAATGTTTCCCATTTCGTCCTTTTTTGTAAAGTAAACTCTTGTCTGCATCACATTCCACTTCCCCTTGAACACAGATGTCAGTAGTCAGATGACATTGCTTACCTACTCATGCCAAATATATCTAGGTAATATAGTGCTAGTCCATTCAGAGTTAAAAAAACAACTACCTAACCTGGATCCCAAAAATACTATTTACCCATTGCACCAGTTAACTGGGGAATGGTACAGGACTCCTTAAAACATATCTCTACCATATGAGGTTAAAAATCCAGGTCCTGCATCTATTTTGTTAAATGGTTCAAATTAAAGTATGAAGACCACAGCTATGAGAAGGCCGAAATAGCTCAGTTTGGAGAGCGTTAGACTGAAGATCTAAAGATCCCTGGTTCAATCCCGGGTTTCGGCACAGTTGAGAGGTTCCTTGCTTCTAACAAAATAGGTCTTGGAATCAGCTGTAGAACTTTTTCTCTACTCATCAAATTTTTTCCAACTGATCTACAACACAATCAATTTAACATAGACTTTGCTTTATATCCTCCTTCTAAACTTGCTTCCACCTCTCTTACCTTCAGGTTTGACAATGAATATTTCCCATTTCATGCTTTTTTGTAAAGTAAACTCTTGTCTGCATTACCTTCCAATTCCCCTTGAACACAGATGTCAGTAGTCAGATGACATTGCTTACCTACTCATGCCAAATATATCTGGGTAATATAGTGCTAGTCCATTCAGAGTTAAAAAAACAACTACCTAACCTGGATCCCAAAAATGCTATTTACCCACTGCACCAGTTAATTGCGGAATGATACAGGACTCCTTAAAACATATCTCACCATATGAGGTTAAAAATCCAGGTCCTGCATCTATTTTGTTAAATGGTTTAAATTAAAGTATGAAGACCACAGCTGTAAGCAGGCCGAAATAGCTCAGTTGGGAGAGCGTTAGACTGAAGATCTAAAGGTCCCTGGTTCAATCCCGGGTTTCGGCACAGTTGAGAGGTTCCTTGCTTCTAACAAAATAGGTCTTGGAATCAGCTGTAGTACTTTTTTCTCTATTAACATTTTTATCAACTGATCTACAAAATGATCAATTCAACATAGACTTTGCTTTCTGTCCTCCTTTTAAACTTTCTTCCACCTATCTTGCCTTCAGGTTTGACTATGAATGTTTTCCATTTCGTCCTTTTTTGTAAAGTAAACTCTTGTCTGCATCCCATTCCACTTCCCCTTGAACACAGATGTCAGTAGTCAGATGACATTGCTTACCTACTCATGCCAAATATATCTGGGTAATATAGTGCTAGTCCATTCAGAGTTAAAAAAAACAACTACCTAACCTGGATCCCAAAAATGCTATTTACCCATTGCACCAGTTAACTGGGGAATGATACAGGACTCCTTAAAACATATCTCTACCATATGAGGTTAAAAATCCAGGTCCTGCATCTATTTTGTTAAATGGTTCAAATTAAAGTATGAAGACCCCAGCTATCAGAAGGCCGAAATAGCTCAGTTGGGAGAGCGTTAGACTGAAGATCTAAAGGTCCCTGGTTCAATCCCGGGTTTCGGCACAGTTGAGAGGTTCCTTGCTTCTAACAAAATAGGTCTTGGAATCAGCTGTAGTACTTTTTCTCTATTCATCAAATTTTTTCCAACTGATCTACAACACAATCAATTTAACATAGACTTTGCTTTATGTACTCCTTCTAAACTTGCTTCCACCTCTCTTACCTTCAGGTTTGACAATGAATATTTCCCATTTCATGCTTTTTTGTAAAGTAAACTCTTGTCTGCATTACCTTCCACTTCCCCTTGAACACAGATGTCAGTAGTCAGATGACATTGCTTACCTACTCATGCCAAATATATCTGGGTAATATAGTGCTAGTCCATTCAGAGTTAAAAAAACAACTACCTAACCTGGATCCCAAAACTGCTATTTGCCCATTGCACCAGTTAATTGCGGAATGATACAGGACTCCTTAAAACATATCTCTACCATATGAGGTTAAAAATCCAGGTCCTGCATCTATTTTGTTAAATAGTTTAAATTAAAGTATGTAGACCACAGCTATAAGCAGGCCGCAATAGCTCAGTTGGGAGAGCGTTAGACTGAAGATCTAAAGGTCCCTGGTTCCATCCCGGGTTTCGGCACAGTTGAGAGGTTCCTTGCTTCTAACAAAATAGGTCTTGGAATCAGCTGTAGTACTTTTCTCTCTATCAACATTTTTATCAACTGATCTACAAAATGATCAATTCAACATAGACTTTGCTTTCTGTCCTCCTTTTAAACTTTCTTCCACCTATCTTGCCTTCAGGTTTGACAATGAATGTTTCCCATTTCGTCCTTTTTTGTAAAGTAAACTCTTGTCTGCATCACATTCCACTTCCCCTTGAACACAGATGTCAGTAGTCAGATGACATTGCTTACCTACTCATGCCAAATATATCTAGGTAATATAGTGCTAGTCCATTCAGAGTTAAAAAAACAACTACCTAACCTGGATCCCAAAAATGCTATTTACCCATTGCACCAGTTAACTGGGGAATGATACAGGACTCCTTAAAACATATCTCTACCATATGAGGGTAAAAATCCAGGTCCTGCATCTATTTTGTTAAATGATTTAAATTAAAGTATGAAGACCCCAGCTATAAGCAGGCCGAAATATCTCAGTTGGGAGAGAGTTAGACTGAAGATCTAAAGGTCCCTGGTTCAATCCCGGGTTTCGGCACAGTTGAGAGGTTCCTTGCTTCTAACAAAATAGGTCTTGGAATCAGCTGTAGTACTTTTTCTCTATTCATCAAATTTTTTCCAACTGATCTACAACACAATCAATTTAACATAGACTTTGCTTTATGTCCTCCTTCTAAACTTGCTTGCACCTCTCTTACCTTCAGGTTTGACAATGAATATTTCCCATTTCATGCTTTTTTGTAAAGTAAACTCCTGTCTGCATTACCTTCCACCTCCCCTTGAATACAGATGTCAGTAGTCAGATGACATTGCTTACCTACTCATGCCAAATATATCTGGGTAATATAGTGCTAGTCCATTCAGAGTTAAAAAAACAACTACCTAACCTGGATCCCAAAACTGCTATTTGCCCATTGCACCAGTTAATTGTGGAATGATACAGGACTCCTTAAAACATATCTCTACCATATGAGGTTAAAAATCCAGGTCCTGCATCTATTTTGTTAAATGGTTTAAATTAAAGTATGAAGACCACAGCTATAAGCAGGCCGCAATAGCTCAGTTGGGAGAGCGTTAGACTGACGATCTAAAGGTCCCTGGTTCAATCCCGGGTTTCGGCACAGTTGAGAGGTTCCTTGCTTCTAACAAAATAGGTCTTGGAATCAGCTGTAGTACTTTTTTCTCTATCAACATTTTTATCAACTGATCTACAAAATGATCAATTCAACATAGACTTTGCTTTCTGTCCTCCTTTTAAACTTTCTTCCACCTATCTTGCCTTCAGGTTTGACAATGAATGTTTCCCATTTCGTCCTTTTTTGTAAAGTAAACTCTTGTCTGCATCACATTCCACTTCCCCTTGAACACAGATGTCAGTAGTCAGATGACATTGCTTACCTACTCATGCCAAATATATCTAGGTAATATAGTGCTAGTCCATTTCGAGTTAAAAAAACAACTACCTAACCTGGATCCCAAAAATGCTATTTACCCATTGCTCCAGTTAACTGGGGAATGATACAGGACTCCTTAAAACATATCTCTACCATATGAGGTTAAAAATCCAGGCCCTGCATCTATTTTGTTAAATGGTTTAAATTAAAGTATGAAGACCACAGCTATAAGCAGGCCGAAATAGCTCAGTTGGGAGAGCGTTAGACTGAAGATCTAAAGGTCCCTGATTCAATCCCGGGTTTTGGCACAGTTGAGAGGTTCCTTGCTTCTAACAAAATAGGTCTTGGAATCAGCTGTAGTACTTTTTCTCTATTCATCACATTTTTTCCAACTGATCTACAACACAATCAATTTAACATAGACTTTGCTTTCTGTCCTCCTTTTAAACTTTCTTCCACCTATCTTGCCTTCAGGTTTGACAATGAATGTTTCCCATTTCATGCTTTTTTGTAAAGTAAACTCTTGTCTGCATTACCTTCCACCTCCCCTTGAATACAGATGTCAGTAGTCAGATGACACTGCTTACCTACTCATGCCAAATATATCTGGGTAATATAGTGCTAGTCCATTCAGAGTTAAAAAAACAACTACCTAACCTGGATCCCAAAAATGCTATTTACCCATTGCACCAGTTAATTGCGGAATGATACAGGACTCCTTAAAACATATCTCACCATATGAGGTTAAAAATCCAGGTCCTGCATCTATTTTGTTAAATGGTTTAAATTAAAGTATGAAGACCACAGCTATAAGCAGGCCAAAATAGCTAAGCTGGGAGAGCGTTAGACTGAAGATCTAAAGGTCCGTGGTTCAATCCCGGGTTTCGGCACAGTTGAGAGGTTCCTTGCTTCTAACAAAATAGGTCTTGGAATCAGCTGTAGTACTCTTTTCTCTATCAACATTTTTATCAACTGATCTACAAAATGATCAATTCAACATAGACTTTGCTTTCTGTCCTCCTTTTAAACTTTCTTCCACCTATCTTGCCTTCAGGTTTGACTATGAATGTTTTCCATTTTGTCCTTTTTTGTAAAGTAAACTCTTGTCTGCATCACATTCCACTTCCCCTTGAACACAGATGTCAGTAGTCAGATGACATTGCTTACCTACTCATGCCAAATATATCTGGGTAATATAGTGCTAGTCCATTCAGAGTTAAAAAAACAACTACCTAACCTGGATCCCAAAAATGCTATTTACCCATTGCACCAGTTAACTGGGGAATGATACAGGACTCCTTAAAACATATCTCTACCATATGAGGTTAAAAATCCAGGTCCTGATTCTATTTTGTTAAATGGTTCAAATTAAAGTATGAAGACCCCAGCTATCAGAAGGCCGAAATAGCTCAGTTGGGAGAGCGTTAGACTGAAGATCTAAAGGTCCCTGGTTCAATCCCGGGTTTCGGCACAGTTGAGAGGTTCCTTGCTTCTAACAAAATAGGTCTTGGAATCTGCTGTAGTACTTTTTCTCTATTCATCAATTTTTTTCCAACTGATCTACAACACAATCAATTTAACATAGACTTTGCTTTATGTCCTCCTTCTAAACTTGCTTCCACCTCTCTTACCTTCAGGTTTGACAATGAATATTTCCCATTTCATGCTTTTTTGTAAAGTAAACTCTTGTCTGCATTACCTTCCACTTCCCCTTGAACACAGATGTCAGTAGTCAGATGACATTGCTTACCTACTCATGCCAAATATATCTGGGTAATATAGTGCTAGTCCATTCAGAGTTAAAAAAACAACTACCTAACCTGGATCCAAAAAATGCTATTTACCCATTGTACTAGTTAATTGCGGAATGATACAGGACTCCTTAAAACATATCTCTACCATATGAGGTTAAAAATCCAGGTCCTGCATCTATTTTGTTAAATGGTTTAAATTAAAGTATGAAGACCACAGCTATAAGCAGGCCGAAATAGCTCAGTTGGGAGAGCGTTAGACTGAAGACCTAAAGGTCCCTGGTTCAATCCCGGGTTTCGGCACAGTTGAGAGGTTCCTTGCTTCTAAAAAAATAGGTCTTGGAATCAGCTGTAGTACTTTTTCTCTATTCATCAAATTTTTTCCAACTGATCTACAACACAATCAATTTAACATAGACTTTGCTTTATGTCCTCCTTCTAAACTTGCTTCCACCTCTCTTACCTTCAGGTTTGACAATGAATATTTCCCATTTCATGCTTTTTTGTAAAGTAAACTCTTGTCTGCATTACCTTCCACCTCCCCTTGAATACAGATGTCAGTAGTCAGATGACATTGCTTACCTACTCATGCCAAATATATCTGGGTAATATAGTGCTAGTCCATTCAGAGTTAAAAAAACAACTACCTAACCTGGATCCCAAAACTGCAATTTGCCCATTGCACCAGTTAATTGCGGAATGATACAGGACTCCTTAAAACATATCTCTACCATATGAGGTTAAAAATCCAGGTCCTGCATCTATTTTGTTAAATGGTTTAAATTAGAGTATGAAGACCACAGCTATAAGCAGGCCGCTATAGCTCAGTTGGGACAGCGTTAGACTCTAGATCTAAAGGTCCCTGGTTCCATCCCGGGTTTCGGCACAGTTGAGAGGTTCCTTGCTTCTAACAAAATAGGTCTTGGAATCAGCTGTAGTACTTTTTTCTCTATCAACATTTTTATCAACTGATCTACAAAATGATCAATTCAACATAGACTTTGCTTTCTGTCCTCCTTTTAAACTTTCTTCGACCTATCTTGCCTTCAGGTTTGACAATGAATGTTTCCCATTTCGTCCTTTTTTGTAAAGTAAACTCTTGTCTGCATTACATTCCACTTCCCCTTGAACACAGATGTCAGTAGTCAGATGACATTGCTTACCTACTCATGCCAAATATATCTAGGTAATATAGTGCTAGTCCATTCAGAGTTAAAAAAACAACTACCTAACCTGGATCCCAAAAATGCTATTTACCCATTGCACCAGTTAACTGGGGAATGATACAGGACTCCTTAAAACATATCTCTACCATATGAGGTTAAAAATCCAGGTCCTGCATCTATTTTGTTAAATGGTTTAAATTAAAGTATGAAGACCACAGCTATAAGCAGGCCCAAATAGCTCAGTTGGGAGAGCGTTAGACTGAAGATCTAAAGGTCCCTGGTTCAATCCCGGGTTTCGGCACAGTTGAGAGGTTCCTTGCTTCTAACAAAGCAGGTCTTGGAATCAGCTGTAGTACTTTTTCTCTATTCATCAAATTTTTTCCAACTGATCTACAACACAATCAATTTAACATAGACTTTGCTTTATGTCCTCCTTCTAAACTTGCTTCCACCTCTCTTACCTTCAGGTTTGACAATGAATATTTCCCATTTCATGCTTTTTTGTAAAGTAAACTCTTGTCTGCATTACCTTCCACCTCCCCTTGAATACAGATGTCAGTAGTCAGATGACATTGCTTACCTACTCATGCCAAATATATCTGGGTAATATAGTGCTAGTCCATTCAGAGTTAAAAAAAATAACTACCTAACCTGGATCCCAAAACTGCTATTTGCCCATTGCACCAGTTAATTGCGGAATGATACAGGACTCCTTAAAACATATCTCTACCATATGAGGTTAAAAATCCAGGTCCTGCATCTATTTTGTTAAATGTTTTAAATTAAAGTATGAAGACCACAGCTATAAGCAGGCCGCAATAGCTCAGTTGGGAGAGCGTTAGACTGAAGATCTAAAGGTCCCTGGTTCAATCCCGGGTTTCGGCACAGTTGAGAGGTTCCTTGCTTCTAACAAAATAGGTCTTGGAATAAGCTGTAGTACTTTTTCTCTATTAACATTTTTATCAACTGATCTACAAAATGATCAATTCAACATTGACTTTGCTTTCTGTCCTCCTTTTAAACTTTCTTCCACCTATCTTGCCTTCCGGTTTGACTATGAATGTTTTCCATTTCGTCCTTTTTTGTAAAGTAAACTCTTGTCTGCATCACATTCCACTTCCCCTTGAACACAGATGTCAGTAGTCAGATGCCATTGCTTACCTACTCATGCCAAATATATCTGGGTAATATAGTGCTAGTCCATTCAGAGTTAAAAAAACAACTACCTAACCTGGATCCCAAAAATGCTATTTACCCATTGCACCAGTTAACTGGGGAATGATACAGGACTCCTTAAAACATATCTCTACCATATGAGGTTAAAAATCCAGGTCCTGCATCTATTTTGTTAAATGGTTCAAATTAAAGTATGAAGACCCCAGCTATCAGAAGGCCGAAATAGCTCAGTTGGGAGAGCGTTAGACTGAAGATCTAAAGGTCCCTGGTTCAATCCCGGGTTTCGGCACAGTTGAGACGTTCCTTGCTTCTAACAAAATAGGTCTTGGAATCAGCTGTAGTACTTTTTCTCTATTCATCAAATTTTTTCCAACTGATCTACAACACAATCAATTTAACATAGACTTTGCTTTATGTCCTCCTTCTAAACTTGCTTCCACCTCTCTTACCTTCAGGTTTGACAATGAATATTTCCCATTTCATGCTTTTTTGTAAAGTAAACTCTTGTCTGCATTACCTTCCACTTCCCCTTGAACACAGATGTCAGTAGTCAGATGACATTGCTTACCTACTCATGCCAAATATATCTGGATAATATAGTGCTAGTCCATTCAGAGTTAAAAAAACAACTACCTAACCTGGATCCAAAAAATGCTATTTACCCATTGTACCAGTTAATTGTGGAATGATACAGGTCTCCTTAAAACATATCTCTACCATATGAGGTTAAAAATACAGGTCCTGCATCTATTTTGTTAAATGGTTTAAATTAAAGTATGAAGACCACAGCTATAAGCAGGCCGAAATAGCTCAGTTGGGAGAGCGTTAGACTGAAGATCTAAAGGTCCCTGGTTCAATCCCGGGTTTCGGCACAGTTGAGAGGTTCCTTGCTTCTAACAAAATAGGTCTTGGAATCAGCTGTAGTACTTTTTCTCTATTCATCAAATTTTTTCCAACTGATCTACAACACTATCAATTTAACATAGACTTTGCTTTATGTCCTCCTTCTAAACTTGCTTCCACCTCTCTTACCTTCAGGTTTGACAATGAATATTTCCCATTTCATGCTTTTTTGTAAAGTAAACTCTTGTCTGCATTACCTTCCACCTCCCCTTGAATACAGATGTCAGTAGTCAGATGACATTGCTTACCTACTCATGCCAAATATATCTGGGTAATATAGTGCTAGTCCATTCAGAGTTAAAAAAACAACTACCTAACCTGGATCCCAAAACTGCTATTTGCCCATTGCACCAGTTAATTGCGGAATGATACAGGACTCCTTAAAACATATCTCTACCATATGAGGTTAAAAATCCAGGTCCTGCATCTATTTTGTTAAATGGTTCAAATTAAAGTATGAAGACCACAGCTATCAGAATGCTGAAATAGCTCAGTTGGGAGAGCGTTAGACTGAAGATCTAAAGGTCCCTGGTTCAATCCCGGGTTTCGGCACAGTTGAGAGGTTCCTTGCTTCTAACAAAATAGGTCTTGTTATCAGCTGTAGTACTTTTTCTCTATTCATCAAATTTTTTCCAACTGATCTACAACACAATCAATTTAACATAGACTTTGCTTCATGTCCTCCTTCTAAACTTGCTTCCACCTCTCTTAACTTCAGGTTTGACAATGAATATTTCCCATTTCATGCTTTTTTGTAAAGTAAACTCTTGTCTGCATTACCTTCCACTTCCCCTTGAACACAGATGTCAGTAGTCAGATGACATTGCTTGACTACTCATGCCAAATATATCTGGGTAATATAGTGCTAGTCCATTCGGAGTTAAAAAAACAACTACCTAACCTGGATCCAAAAAATGCTATTTACCCATTGCACCAGTTAATTGCGGAATGAAAAGGGGCGACCACTCGGTCCCCCCGACCGTATGGCGGAGTGCCTCGATCCCCCCGGGAAGCCATTTTTTGGGCGGGAGGCGCGTCTCGGCTGGTATG
This sequence comes from Lissotriton vulgaris, assembly GCF_964263255.1. Classification (NCBI taxonomy): domain Eukaryota; kingdom Metazoa; phylum Chordata; class Amphibia; order Caudata; family Salamandridae; genus Lissotriton; species Lissotriton vulgaris. The sequence goes on along the minus strand of NC_141696.1, from coordinate 1,531,393,854 downwards.
CCCGAAGCGGCGTAGCCAGGGCGCGCTTTTTCCCGCCCTAGAGTGGGCTGGCCTAGACACCGACGTAGCCAGCCCCGCCCTAGGGGCAGGCAGGGGCGGGTTCTCGCCCGCCCTGAAGACGGATAAAGAGAGACGCAAGACCAGAAGACGTCCTCTTGTTCTTGTGCTCCGAAGCTGCACCTCCTCGCTACCCGTGAGCTCGGGACAGAACGAAGAGCCAATTTTGAGCGTTTTTGATCTTTTTCTTTGTCTTCTAGATACCTCGTCGGAGAGATGCCCAAGAAAGGCGCAAAGAGAATGACGACCGAACAGATGGTGCGGGCCCTTTGCAAAGAGGTGTCCGACATAAAGAAACGGTTGGCGGAGCGAGACGGGGAGGAGGGTTCGGGCTCTGCGCCGGCTGGAGGGAGACCTAAGAGGCCGAGAAGGGTTCCAGCCGGTGGAGATGTCCCGGTTCCCTCTGCCCCGCTCGAGGCGCCGACACCAGTACCGATGGAGGGGAATCCAATCCCCGTTGTCGTCACCCCGACATCCAAGGAAGACATGCCCCCCGAGCTGGCAGCACAGCTAGCAGCTTGGTTGGGGGATAGTTGTGATGGCGCCACGGCTGCCGAGGCACAGGCGCTGATAAAAGGGCTTCGTGAGAAGAGAGATGCAGCTAAAGTGACTGCGTCGTTGGCGGGAATAGACAAGCCGCAAGCGGCAGAAGCTGCGTCCGGTGCAGGTAAGCGGCCATTGCCGATTGCAAGGGACGAGTCAGCACCCTCTCGTAGAGAGAGATTGGGACAACATGTACCTTTAGCTATAAAGGAAAAGATCTGGGCTGGGGAGTACGTGAATATTTTCTCCTTGCTTGTTGATCATTATGAGGTGGAGCATGTTAGAAGTCAGAAGGACCTAATGCATCCGAGTGTTTGGCGCGCAAAAATGGCCGCCTTTAAGGTAAATGAGAATATTGGCAACTGGGGCAATGCGTGGGGTATTTTTACATCGATTTTGGGGGAACGTAGGCCCGAGTTGCTTCCGGAGTTTCCCATTTATCAATCACGAATTATGGGTTACTCGACAGCGTATCAAGGTAACCATTGGTTTTGTTATGACAATTTGTTCAGGAAAGAAAAGGAACATAACAAGAGTTTGACCTGGGATTGTTACGATTCTGTAACATGGGATAAAATGAAAGAATCGGGAATGTTAAAAATGCCATTGGTTGGGAGCAATGTTGTTGATTACTCCCGCCAAAATGTGGGGACGCCCTTTCGACCAAGTACGAGCACCGACGATCAGTCGAGGCCCGCAGGCAATACAGGGAGAAAGGGTTTCTGCTTTAATTTCAACAAAGGGAAATGTACCAGGCCTCCGGGATCGTGTAAATTCAAGCACGAGTGTAGTACGTGTGGGTCGTCCCATCCTGAGTCATCGTGCAGAGCCAGAACGGGTGAGAATGGGGGTAAGGGAGGCGCCAAACAGGTCTAAACTAGTCCGAGGGGCGCCTTTACCAACCCCGATTGATACCTTGGCAATGATTCCCTGGCTCAATGAATACCCGGATCGTACTTCTGCCGGGGTGCTGCGGAACGGTTTTACACATGGTTTCCGCATCCCGGTGGGGGACTTTCAGGGTGTAGGGATTTGCAAAAATCAACTTTCCGTTTTACAACATACATCTGTAGTGCAAGAGAAAATTCAGAAAGAGGTTAGCCGGGGACGGGTCGCCGGCCCGTTTTGTGTACCCCCGGTACCGGATTTTGTTTGTTCTCCGTTAGGGGTGGTCCCCAAGAAGGACCCAGGTGAGTTTCGTTTGATCCATAATCTGTCTGCTCCACATGGTCTTTCGGTGAACGACGCAATTGATCCAGAAGTTTGTTCGGTGCGATACGCATCGTTTGATGAGGCAGTAGCCATCTTGAATCGCCTGGGGCCCGGGACGTTGATGGCGAAATCAGATATCGAGTCAGCGTTCCGGTTGCTCCCGGTACACCCAGACGATCAGCGTCTTCTGGGATTCGGGTTCCAGGGGTCATTTTACATGGATAGGTGTATGCCAATGGGATGCTCTATATCATGTGCTTATTTTGAGCAATTCAGTACTTTCCTGCAATGGGTGTTTACTAAGAAAACGGGTTTCCGCAATGTAATGCACTACCTTGACGACTTTTTGTTCCTTGGCCCCGCCGGAAATCCCGAATGTGCCCAGGCCTTAGCTGAATTCTGTGTGTTGATGGGTCATTTTGGCGTGCCATTGGCACCGGGTAAAACTATGGGTCCCACGACTTGCCTCGAGTTTTTGGGGATCGAGTTGGACTCAAGGGAGGGGTGTTTCCGTTTACCAGCTAGCAAAGTGTTGAAATTCAGGACAGCCCTCCAAGTATGTTTACAGGCATCTAAGGTTACACTGCATCAGTTGCAACAATTAGTGGGAAAGTTGAACTTTGCCTTGAGGGTGATCCCAATGGCTCGCCCCTTTTCCCGCTCAATTGCCCAATCGATGGTCGGCCTAAAGGAGGGTCATCATCGCACGAGGTTATCGGCTGAGGTCCGCCAGGACATGCGGATTTGGTTAGCATTTCTGGCGGACTTCAATGGCCGAGTCGTCTGGAACAAGCCAGCCGTGTCCTCCGAAGAGCTCGGGCTATGGACGGATTCAGCAGGAAGCATAGGCTTTGGCGCCATCTTCGGCACAAAATGGTCTGCACAAAGGTGGCCCCTATGGTGGCACGAGAAGGGGCTGACGAGTAATATTGCTTTCCTTGAACTATTTCCCATTCTGGTGGCCCTGAGAACCTGGCCAGAAGGGTTCAGAGATCATTCTGTCGTGTTCTGGTCCGACAATATGACCGTGGTAGAATGCATCAATAGTCAGGCAGCCCGTTGTAAATTGATTTTGAGGCTGCTCAAAGAAATTGTCTTACTGTGTATGCAACTGAACGTGATATTCAGAGCACAACATGTCCCAGGGGTGATGAATCAGGCTGCTGATGCACTGTCTCGTTTTTACATGCAGGCTTTCTCGGGTTTCCTTCCTTCAGCGGACCCAGAGCCGGCACCCTTCCCCGAAGCTCTCTGGTCTCTCGGTGCCCCGAACTTCGTCACCTCGTGGGAGAGAGTCTAGCACCCAGGACAAGGAAGGCATATGAAGGGGCGTTTCAGGCCTATTTAGCCTTTTTGGGAGCAGAGAGAGGGGGACTTTGGGGTCAGGAAGAGTGGGTAGTACTTTTTCTGATGTCCTTACGTAGGGCTGGGAAATCGGTGGCTACGGCCCAAAGGCATCGTGCCGCCATTTCCTTTGTTGCCAGGGCCCATGGCATCCAGGACCCGACAGCGTCTTTTACAGTACAAAGGGCGCTGCGTGGGTGGCAACGCCTAGAGGGTCGCAGAGTTGACGTGAGACGACCGATAGGTCTGGATAGGTTGTCCCAGTTACTGGCCTCACTCCCTAACACATGCTCGTCTCCTTTCGAGACCTGTTTGTTCCGGACTGCATTTACGCTAGCATTTCACGGGGCTATGAGAGTTAGTGAGCTGGTTGCAAGGAACAAACAGGGTGTGGCAGGGGGCTTGTGCAGGGAACATGTTCAGATCAGGGGCGATGCGATGATTGTCTCCTTTCTCAGGTCCAAGACCGACCAAGATGGGAGGGGGGACTGCACGATCATTCGCAGGATCCCCGGGTCATCCATGTGTCCGGTACAGTGCTTAGAAGATTACCTAGCACGAAGGGTGGCATCATGGGGGGGGACATTGTTGAGGCATGCAGACGCCACCCCGCTGACGAGGTTTCAGTTTCAGCGGGTGCTTGCAATGGCCATTGCCGCAGCGGGCTTGGACCCGGGCGAATTTGGGACCCATTCCTTTCGAATAGGGGCTGCCACTGAAGCTACAGCCAGGGGTCTTAATGTAGAACAAGTGAAACGTGTGGGGCGCTGGTCCTCCAATTGTTATAAGAGGTACGTGCGATTGCACATGTTGTGAAGCGGTAATCATGTACTCACGCTTCTTCTCTTTTGTTTGTTTTCAGTTGCGCAAGCCTACGCGGCAGGGCGGACTGTGCAGTCGACCCGACACCAGGCCAGCGGTCACACGTCACCGGCTGTGAGGAAGGAGGTGTGGGTCGTGGGCCACTCATACGTGAGACGGGCCGCAGACGTATTCAAAGCAGGTGACATGATTCACGTACCTGGGGAATACGGGTACAGAGTGTCCTTCTACGGAAGGGGCGGTCTCTGTATTGACCAGTTTCAGGCATTCTTTGAGGGTCTGTTAGAGCGGATAAGGTCACCGCCGTCCATAGTCATAGTGCATTTGGGGGGCAATGATTTGGTCACCACCGGTAGACGACTTCTCCTGGAGGCTATGCTTTCCACGGTAAGTTGGTTAGCGAGGAGAGTTCCGGGGTGCATAATTGCGTGGTCTCATATGATCCCACGAAAAGTGTGGCGGGGGGCTATCTCGATCCCTGCTTTGAATCATTCTGTTAGGAAATTGAATAACAAAGTGAGTAGGTTGTTCCGTGCCAAGACATTGCATTCGATCTCGCATAGTTGTATTAATGATGACAGTATGTATCTGGGGGATGGTGTGCATTTGTCAAGGGTGGGGAATGAGTTACTCATAGGAGACTTCTTAGCTTGGTTAAAGTCGTTAAAACATGACCTTTAGGTAGGAGTTTTGTGGGGGGTCCGGATAGCCGGTCAACTATCCGGACCTGTGGCGGTAAGGTCATGATCGGTGAGCACTAATTGGTAGATCCCTATGAGTGGGCGTCACCCAACACGGATGGGAGCGCTCGGGAGAGGTGGCCATTGGCCCCTCAATGGGGAGGCGGTCCCGTCTAAGGGCGGGTCGCCGGAAGTAAAGGAAAGGCGGTCAAGGCCCCTTCCTTTGTAGGAGGGGTTACAGCCCCCTCCTGGGGAATTTCCCGGGGCCAGTGTCATCTGCGACGGCAGATGCGGTAAGTTGTGTGGGGTGGGGGGAGGTCCACGATACCTTCCAGATACCACACACAAGTCTTCGAACGACCTTTAAATGGCGTCGAGTCTTAAGTGCCCCCGTCAAGTCAAGGGAAATTGTTAGTAGTTGCACTTGAGGTAAGCCTCTGTGCTGTCGCCCCTCCCAAGTGGGAGGGGTAAGTCTGGTTAGGGATCTTGACACCGGTTATGACCTTGCCGTTGGCCCTTAAACGTTAGGATGTACAATTTCAGTGTTTCTAGAGAATGTTTTGTAGGATGCTAGTTCGGCTAGGAGAACCTCTGTATTAGAGAATATGTTAAGGTTAGCCAAACATCGCAATGTGATAATGAAATTGTACATAACATGAAACGTTTAATGTTTTAATTTTTTGTTTTAATAAATACGGCCGGGAGGGTCACTCCCTCCCACATCCAAAAACTTTAAGAACTGTTTCCGGTTTCCCTCCTTTTGGGGATTGTGTTGAGAGGGGGTGGCGGGTATCTCAGCCATATGAAAAGGGGCGACCACTCGGTCCCCCCGACCGTATGGCGGAGTGCCTCGATCCCCCCGGGAAGCCATTTTTTGGGCGGGAGGCGCGTCTCGGCTGGTATGCCCGAAGCGGCGTAGCCAGGGCGCGCTTTTTCCCGCCCTAGAGTGGGCTGGCCTAGACACCGACGTAGCCAGCCCCGCCCTAGGGGCAGGCAGGGGCGGGTTCTCGCCCGCCCTGAAGACGGATAAAGAGAGACGCAAGACCAGAAGACGTCCTCTTGTTCTTGTGCTCCGAAGCTGCACCTCCTCGCTACCCGTGAGCTCGGGACAGAACGAAGAGCCAATTTTGACCCACCCACCAGCCCCTGAGGACAGCAAGTCATCGTGCAATAAAGTGAATGTTATAAGTATGTTTTCCGTTTCGTTTACAGGCTGTGAAAGTATCAGTTTGTTGTTGATCATAATAAAGTATGGTGAATATCGTGTAAGTTGTTACGATTAAAATGATTGGATGTAATGTTGCATTTTAAGCATGTTCTTTGGGTCGTAGCGACCAATGTTTTCCTAGGTTTGAGTAAGAATTGTCGTATTTATTTTTGGTAGGCGGTAAGGTCATGATCGGTGAGCACTAATTGGTAGATCCCTATGAGTGGGCGTCACCCAACACGGATGGGAGCGCTCGGGAGAGGTGGCCATTGGCCCCTCAATGGGGAGGCGGTCCCGTCTAAGGGCGGGTCGCCGGAAGTAAAGGAAAGGCGGTCAAGGCCCCTTCCTTTGTAGGAGGGGTTACAGCCCCCTCCTGGGGAATTTCCCGGGGCCAGTGTCATCTGCGACGGCAGATGCGGTAAGTTGTGTGGGGTGGGGGGAGGTCCACGATACCTTCCAGATACCACACACAAGTCTTCGAACGACCTTTAAATGGCGTCGAGTCTTAAGTGCCCCCGTCAAGTCAAGGGAAATTGTTAGTAGTTGCACTTGAGGTAAGCCTCTGTGCTGTCGCCCCTCCCAAGTGGGAGGGGTAAGTCTGGTTAGGGATCTTGACACCGGTTATGACCTTGCCGTTGGCCCTTAAACGTTAGGATGTACAATTTCAGTGTTTCTAGAGAATGTTTTGTAGGATGCTAGTTCGGCTAGGAGAACCTCTGTATTAGAGAATATGTTAAGGTTAGCCAAACATCGCAATGTGATAATGAAATTGTACATAACATGAAACGTTTAATGTTTTAATTTTTTGTTTTAATAAATACGGCCGGGAGGGTCACTCCCTCCCACATCCAAAAACTTTAAGAACTGTTTCCGGTTTCCCTCCTTTTGGGGATTGTGTTGAGAGGGGGTGGCGGGTATCTCAGCCATATGATACAAGACTCCTTAAAACATATCTCTACCATATGAGGTCAAAAATCCAGGTCCTGCATCTATTTTGTTAAATGGTTTAAATTAAAGTATGAAGACCACAGCTGTAAGCAGGCCGAAATAGCTCAGTTGGGAGAGCGTTAGACTGAAGATCTAAAGGTCCCTGGTTCAATCCCAGGTTTCGGCACAGTTGAGAGGTTCCTTGCTTCTAACAAAATCTGTCTTGGAATCAGCTGTAGTACTTTTTCTCTATTCATCAAATTTTTTGCAACTGATCTACAACACAATCAATTTAACATAGACTTTGCTTTATGTCCTCCTTCTAAACTTGCTTCCACCTCTCTTACCTTCAGGTTTGACAATGAATATTTCCCATTTCATGCTTTTTTGTAAAGTAAACTCTTGTCTGCATTACCTTCCACTTCCCCTTAAACACAGATGTCAGTAGTCAGATGACATTGCTTACCTACTCATGCCAAATATATCTGGGTAATATAGTGCTAGCCCATTCAGAGTTAAAAAAACAACTACCTAACCTGGATCCCAAAAATGCTATTTGCCCATTGCACCAGTTAATTGCGGAATGATACAGGACTCCTTAAAACATATCTCTACCATATGAGGTTAAAAATCCAGGTCCTGCATCTATTTTGTTAAATGGTTTAAATTAGAGTATGAAGACCACAGCTATAAGCAGGCTGCTATAGCTCAGTTGGGACAGCGTTAGACTCTAGATCTAAAGGTCCCTGGTTCCATCCCGGGTTTCGGCACAGTTGAGAGGTTCCTTGCTTCTAACAAAATAGGTCTTGGAATCAGCTGTAGTACTTTTTTCTCTATCAACATTTTTATCAACTGATGTACAAAATGATCAATTTAACATAGACTTTGCTTTCTGTCCTCCTTTTAAACTTTCTTCGACCTATCTTGCCTTCAGGTTTGACAATGAATGTTTCCCATTTCGTCCTTTTTTGTAAAGTAAACTCTTGTCTGCATCACATTCCACTTCCCCTTGAACACAGATGTCAGTAGTCAGATGACATTGCTTACCTACTCATGCCAAATATATCTAGGTAATATAGTGCTAGTCCATTCAGAGTTAAAAAAACAACTACCTAACCTGGATCCCAAAAATGCTATTTACCCATTGCACCAGTTAACTGGGGAATGATACAGGACTCCTTAAAACATATCTCTACCATATGAGGTTAAAAATCCAGGTCCTGCATCTATTTTGTTAAATGGTTTAAATTAAAGTATGAAGACCACAGCTATAAGCAGGCCGAAATTGCTCAGCTGGGAGAGCGTTAGACTGAAGCTCTAAAGGTCCCTGGTTCAATCCCGGGTTTTGGGCACAGTTGAGAGGTTCCTTGCTTCTAACAAAGTAGGTCTTGGAATCAGCTGTAGTACTTTTTCTCTATTCATCAAATTTTTTCCAACTGATCTACAACACAATCAATTTAACATAGACTTTGCTTTATGTCCTCCTTCTAAACTTGCTTCCACCTCTCTTACCTTCAGGTTTGACAATGAATATTTCCCATTTCATGCTTTTTTGTAAAGTAAACTCTTGTCTGCATTACCTTCCACCTCCCCTTGAATACAGATGTCAGTAGTCAGATGACATTGCTTACCTACTCATGCCAAATATATCTGGGTAATATAGTGCTAGTCCATTCAGAGTTAAAAAAACAACTACCTAACCTGGATCCCAAAACTGCTATTTGCCCATTGCACCAGTTAATTGCGGAATGATACAGGACTCCTTAAAACATATCTCTACCATATGAGGTTAAAAATCCAGGTCCTGCATCTATTTTGTTAAATGTTTTAAATTAAAGTATGAAGACCACAGCTATAAGCAGGCCGCAATAGCTCAGTTGGGAGAGCGTTAGACTGAAGATCTAAAGGTCCCTGGTTCAATCCCGGGTTTCGGCACAGTTGAGAGGTTCCTTGCTTCTAACAAAATAGGTCTTGGAATAAGCTGTAGTACTTTTTTCTCTATCAACATTTTTATCAACTGATCTACAAAATGATCAATTCAACATAGACTTTGCTTTCTGTCCTCTTTTTAAACTTTCTTCCACCTATCTTGCCTTCAGGTTTGACAATGAATGTTTCCCATTTCGTCCTTTTTTGTAAAGTAAACTCTTGTCTGCATCACATTCCACTTCCCCTTGAACACAGATGTCAGTAGTCAGATGACATTGCTTACCTACTCATGCCAAATATATCTAGGTAATATAGTGCTAGTCCATTCAGAGTTAAAAAAACAACTACCTAACCTGGATCCCAAAAATACTATTTACCCATTGCACCAGTTAACTGGGGAATGGTACAGGACTCCTTAAAACATATCTCTACCATATGAGGTTAAAAATCCAGGTCCTGCATCTATTTTGTTAAATGGTTCAAATTAAAGTATGAAGACCACAGCTATGAGAAGGCCGAAATAGCTCAGTTTGGAGAGCGTTAGACTGAAGATCTAAAGATCCCTGGTTCAATCCCGGGTTTCGGCACAGTTGAGAGGTTCCTTGCTTCTAACAAAATAGGTCTTGGAATCAGCTGTAGAACTTTTTCTCTACTCATCAAATTTTTTCCAACTGATCTACAACACAATCAATTTAACATAGACTTTGCTTTATATCCTCCTTCTAAACTTGCTTCCACCTCTCTTACCTTCAGGTTTGACAATGAATATTTCCCATTTCATGCTTTTTTGTAAAGTAAACTCTTGTCTGCATTACCTTCCACTTCCCCTTGAACACAGATGTCAGTAGTCAGATGACATTGCTTACCTACTCATGCCAAATATATCTGGGTAATATAGTGCTAGTCCATTCAGAGTTAAAAAAACAACTACCTAACCTGGATCCCAAAAATGCTATTTACCCACTGCACCAGTTAATTGCGGAATGATACAGGACTCCTTAAAACATATCTCACCATATGAGGTTAAAAATCCAGGTCCTGCATCTATTTTGTTAAATGGTTTAAATTAAAGTATGAAGACCACAGCTGTAAGCAGGCCGAAATAGCTCAGTTGGGAGAGCGTTAGACTGAAGATCTAAAGGTCCCTGGTTCAATCCCGGGTTTTGGCACAGTTGAGAGGTTCCTTGCTTCTAACAAAATAGGTCTTGGAATCAGCTGTAGTACTTTTTTCTCTATTAACATTTTTATCAACTGATCTACAAAATGATCAATTCAACATAGACTTTGCTTTCTGTCCTCCTTTTAAACTTTCTTCCACCTATCTTGCCTTCAGGTTTGACTATGAATGTTTTCCATTTCGTCCTTTTTTGTAAAGTAAACTCTTGTCTGCATCCCATTCCACTTCCCCTTGAACACAGATGTCAGTAGTCAGATGACATTGCTTACCTACTCATGCCAAATATATCTGGGTAATATAGTGCTAGTCCATTCAGAGTTAAAAAAAACAACTACCTAACCTGGATCCCAAAAATGCTATTTACCCATTGCACCAGTTAACTGGGGAATGATACAGGACTCCTTAAAACATATCTCTACCATATGAGGTTAAAAATCCAGGTCCTGCATCTATTTTGTTAAATGGTTCAAATTAAAGTATGAAGACCCCAGCTATCAGAAGGCCGAAATAGCTCAGTTGGGAGAGCGTTAGACTGAAGATCTAAAGGTCCCTGGTTCAATCCCGGGTTTCGGCACAGTTGAGAGGTTCCTTGCTTCTAACAAAATAGGTCTTGGAATCAGCTGTAGTACTTTTTCTCTATTCATCAAATTTTTTCCAACTGATCTACAACACAATCAATTTAACATAGACTTTGCTTTATGTACTCCTTCTAAACTTGCTTCCACCTCTCTTACCTTCAGGTTTGACAATGAATATTTCCCATTTCATGCTTTTTTGTAAAGTAAACTCTTGTCTGCATTACCTTCCACTTCCCCTTGAACACAGATGTCAGTAGTCAGATGACATTGCTTACCTACTCATGCCAAATATATCTGGGTAATATAGTGCTAGTCCATTCAGAGTTAAAAAAACAACTACCTAACCTGGATCCCAAAACTGCTATTTGCCCATTGCACCAGTTAATTGCGGAATGATACAGGACTCCTTAAAACATATCTCTACCATATGAGGTTAAAAATCCAGGTCCTGCATCTATTTTGTTAAATAGTTTAAATTAAAGTATGTAGACCACAGCTATAAGCAGGCCGCAATAGCTCAGTTGGGAGAGCGTTAGACTGAAGATCTAAAGGTCCCTGGTTCCATCCCGGGTTTCGGCACAGTTGAGAGGTTCCTTGCTTCTAACAAAATAGGTCTTGGAATCAGCTGTAGTACTTTTCTCTCTATCAACATTTTTATCAACTGATCTACAAAATGATCAATTCAACATAGACTTTGCTTTCTGTCCTCCTTTTAAACTTTCTTCCACCTATCTTGCCTTCAGGTTTGACAATGAATGTTTCCCATTTCGTCCTTTTTTGTAAAGTAAACTCTTGTCTGCATCACATTCCACTTCCCCTTGAACACAGATGTCAGTAGTCAGATGACATTGCTTACCTACTCATGCCAAATATATCTAGGTAATATAGTGCTAGTCCATTCAGAGTTAAAAAAACAACTACCTAACCTGGATCCCAAAAATGCTATTTACCCATTGCACCAGTTAACTGGGGAATGATACAGGACTCCTTAAAACATATCTCTACCATATGAGGGTAAAAATCCAGGTCCTGCATCTATTTTGTTAAATGATTTAAATTAAAGTATGAAGACCCCAGCTATAAGCAGGCCGAAATATCTCAGTTGGGAGAGAGTTAGACTGAAGATCTAAAGGTCCCTGGTTCAATCCCGGGTTTCGGCACAGTTGAGAGGTTCCTTGCTTCTAACAAAATAGGTCTTGGAATCAGCTGTAGTACTTTTTCTCTATTCATCAAATTTTTTCCAACTGATCTACAACACAATCAATTTAACATAGACTTTGCTTTATGTCCTCCTTCTAAACTTGCTTGCACCTCTCTTACCTTCAGGTTTGACAATGAATATTTCCCATTTCATGCTTTTTTGTAAAGTAAACTCCTGTCTGCATTACCTTCCACCTCCCCTTGAATACAGATGTCAGTAGTCAGATGACATTGCTTACCTACTCATGCCAAATATATCTGGGTAATATAGTGCTAGTCCATTCAGAGTTAAAAAAACAACTACCTAACCTGGATCCCAAAACTGCTATTTGCCCATTGCACCAGTTAATTGTGGAATGATACAGGACTCCTTAAAACATATCTCTACCATATGAGGTTAAAAATCCAGGTCCTGCATCTATTTTGTTAAATGGTTTAAATTAAAGTATGAAGACCACAGCTATAAGCAGGCCGCAATAGCTCAGTTGGGAGAGCGTTAGACTGACGATCTAAAGGTCCCTGGTTCAATCCCGGGTTTCGGCACAGTTGAGAGGTTCCTTGCTTCTAACAAAATAGGTCTTGGAATCAGCTGTAGTACTTTTTTCTCTATCAACATTTTTATCAACTGATCTACAAAATGATCAATTCAACATAGACTTTGCTTTCTGTCCTCCTTTTAAACTTTCTTCCACCTATCTTGCCTTCAGGTTTGACAATGAATGTTTCCCATTTCGTCCTTTTTTGTAAAGTAAACTCTTGTCTGCATCACATTCCACTTCCCCTTGAACACAGATGTCAGTAGTCAGATGACATTGCTTACCTACTCATGCCAAATATATCTAGGTAATATAGTGCTAGTCCATTTCGAGTTAAAAAAACAACTACCTAACCTGGATCCCAAAAATGCTATTTACCCATTGCTCCAGTTAACTGGGGAATGATACAGGACTCCTTAAAACATATCTCTACCATATGAGGTTAAAAATCCAGGCCCTGCATCTATTTTGTTAAATGGTTTAAATTAAAGTATGAAGACCACAGCTATAAGCAGGCCGAAATAGCTCAGTTGGGAGAGCGTTAGACTGAAGATCTAAAGGTCCCTGATTCAATCCCGGGTTTCGGCACAGTTGAGAGGTTCCTTGCTTCTAACAAAATAGGTCTTGGAATCAGCTGTAGTACTTTTTCTCTATTCATCACATTTTTTCCAACTGATCTACAACACAATCAATTTAACATAGACTTTGCTTTCTGTCCTCCTTTTAAACTTTCTTCCACCTATCTTGCCTTCAGGTTTGACAATGAATGTTTCCCATTTCATGCTTTTTTGTAAAGTAAACTCTTGTCTGCATTACCTTCCACCTCCCCTTGAATACAGATGTCAGTAGTCAGATGACACTGCTTACCTACTCATGCCAAATATATCTGGGTAATATAGTGCTAGTCCATTCAGAGTTAAAAAAACAACTACCTAACCTGGATCCCAAAAATGCTATTTACCCATTGCACCAGTTAATTGCGGAATGATACAGGACTCCTTAAAACATATCTCACCATATGAGGTTAAAAATCCAGGTCCTGCATCTATTTTGTTAAATGGTTTAAATTAAAGTATGAAGACCACAGCTATAAGCAGGCCAAAATAGCTAAGCTGGGAGAGCGTTAGACTGAAGATCTAAAGGTCCGTGGTTCAATCCCGGGTTTCGGCACAGTTGAGAGGTTCCTTGCTTCTAACAAAATAGGTCTTGGAATCAGCTGTAGTACTCTTTTCTCTATCAACATTTTTATCAACTGATCTACAAAATGATCAATTCAACATAGACTTTGCTTTCTGTCCTCCTTTTAAACTTTCTTCCACCTATCTTGCCTTCAGGTTTGACTATGAATGTTTTCCATTTTGTCCTTTTTTGTAAAGTAAACTCTTGTCTGCATCACATTCCACTTCCCCTTGAACACAGATGTCAGTAGTCAGATGACATTGCTTACCTACTCATGCCAAATATATCTGGGTAATATAGTGCTAGTCCATTCAGAGTTAAAAAAAACAACTACCTAACCTGGATCCCAAAAATGCTATTTACCCATTGCACCAGTTAACTGGGGAATGATACAGGACTCCTTAAAACATATCTCTACCATATGAGGTTAAAAATCCAGGTCCTGATTCTATTTTGTTAAATGGTTCAAATTAAAGTATGAAGACCCCAGCTATCAGAAGGCCGAAATAGCTCAGTTGGCCGAGCGTTAGACTGAAGATCTAAAGGTCCCTGGTTCAATCCTGGGTTTTGGCACAGTTGAGAGGTTCCTTGCTTCTAACAAAATAGGTCTTGGGATCAGCTGTAGTTCTTTTTCTCTATTCATCAAATTTTTTCCAACTGATCTACAACACAATCAATTTAACATAGACTTTGCTTATGTCCTCCTTCTAAACTTGCTTCCACCTCTCTTACCTTCAGGTTTGACAATGAATATTTCCCATTTCATGCTTTTTTGTAAAGTAAACTCTTGTCTGCATTACCTTCCACTTCCCCTTGAACACAGATGTCAGTAGTCAGATGACATTGCTTACCTACTCATGCCAAATATATCTGGGTAATATAGTGCTAGTCCATTCAGAGTTAAAAAAACAACTACCTAACCTGGATCCAAAAAATGCTATTTACCCATTGCACCAGTTAATTGCGGAATGATACAGGTCTCCTTAAAACATATCTCTACCATATGAGGTTAAAAATCCAGGTCCTGCATCTATTTTGTTAAATGGTTTAAATTAAAGTATGAAGACCACAGCTATAAGCAGGCCGAAATAGCTCAGTTGGGAGAGCGTTAGACTGAAGATCTAAAGGTCCCTGGTTCAATCCCGGGTTTCGGCACAGTTGAGAGGTTCCTTGCTTCTAACAAAATAGGTCTTGGAATCAGCTGTAGTACTTTTTCTCTATTCATCAAATTTTTTCCAACTGATCTACAACACAATCAATTTAACATAGACTTTGCTTTATGTCCTCCTTCTAAACTTGCTTCCACCTCTCTTACCTTCAGGTTTGACAATGAATATTTCCCATTTCATGCTTTTTTGTAAAGTAAACTCTTGTCTGCATTACCTTCGACCTCCCCTTGAATACAGATGTCAGTAGTCAGATGACATTGCTTACCTACTCATGCCAAATATATCTGGATCCCAAAAATGCTATTTACCCATTGCACCAGTTAATTGCGGAATGATACAGGACTCCTTAAAACATATCTCACCATATGAGGTTAAAAATCGAGGTCCTGCATCTATTTTGTTAAATGGTTTAAATTAAAGTATGAAGACCACAGCTATAAGCAGGCCGAAATAGCTAAGTTGGGAGAGCGTTAGACTGAAGATCTAAAGGTCACTGGTTCAATCCCGGGTTTCGGCACAGTTGAGAGGTTCCTTGCTTCTAACAAAATAGGTCTTGGAATCAGCTGTAGTACTTTTTTCTCTATCAACATTTTTATCAACTGATCTACAAAATGATCAATTCAACATAGACTTTGCTTTCTGTCCTCCTTTTAAACTTTCTTCCACCTATCTTGCCTTCAGGTTTGACTATGAATGTTTTCCATTTCGTCCTTTTTTGTAAAGTAAACTCTTGTCTGCATCACATTCCACTTCCCCTTGAACACAGATGTCAGTAGTCAGATGACATTGCTTACCTACTCATGCCAAATATATCTGGGTGATATAGTGCTAGTCCATTCAGAGTTAAAAAAACAACTACCTAACCTGGATCCCAGAAATGCTATTTACCCATTGCACCAGTTAACTGGGGAATGATACAGGACTCCTTAAAACATATCTCTACCATATGAGGTTAAAAATCCAGGTCCTGCATCTATTGTGTTAAATGGTTCAAATTAAAGTATTAAGACCCCAGATATCAGAAGGCCGAAATAGCTCAGTTGGGAGAGCATTAGACTGAAGATCTAAAGGTCCCTGGTTCAATCCCGGGTTTCGGCACAGTTGAGAGGTTCCTTGCTTCTAACAAAATAGGTCTTGGAATCAGCTGTAGTACTTTTTTCTCTATCAACATTTTTATCAACTGATCTACAAAATGATCAATTCAACATAGACTTTGCTTTCTGTCCTCCTTTTAAACTTTCTTCCACCTATCTTGCCTTCAGGTTTGACTATGAATGTTTTCCATTTCGTCCTTTTTTGTAAAGTAAACTCTTGTCTGCATCACATTCCACTTCCCCTTGAACACAGATGTCAGTAGTCAGATGACATTGCTTACCTACTCATGCCAAATATATCTGGGTAATATAGTGCTAGTCCATTCAGAGTTAAAAAAACAACTACCTAACCTGGATCCCAAAAATGCTATTTACCCATTGCACCAGTTAACTGGGGAATGATACAGGACTCCTTAAAACATAACCTACCATATGAGGTTAAAAATCTAGGTCCTGCATCTATTTTGTTAAATGGTTTAAATTAAAGTATGAAGACCCCAGCTATCAGAAGGCCGAAATAGCTCAGTTGGGTGAGCGTTAGACTGAAGATCTAAAGGTCCCTGGTTCAATCCCGGGTTTCGGCACAGTTGAGAGGTTCCTTGCTTCTAACAAAATAGGTCTTGGGATCAGCTGTAGTTCTTTTTCTCTATTCATCAAATTTTTTCCAACTGATCTACAACACAATCAATTTAACATAGACTTTGCTTTATGTCCTCCTTCTAAACTTGCTTCCACCTCTCTTACCTTCAGGTTTGACAATGAATATTTCCCATTTCATGCTTTTTTGTAAAGTAAACTCTTGTCTGCATTACCTTCCACTTCCCCTTGAACACAGATGTCAGTAGTCAGCTGACATTGCTTACTTACTCATGCCAAATATATCTGGGTAATATAGTGCTAGTCCATTCAGAGTTAAAAAAACAACTACCTAACCTGGATCCCAAAAATGCTATTTACCCATTGCACCAGTTAACTGGGGAATGATACAGGACTCCTTAAAACATATCTCTACCATATGAGGTTAAAAATCCAGGTCCTGCATCTATTTTGTTAAATGGTTTAAATTAAAGTATGAAGACCACAGCTATAAGCAGGCCGAAATTGCTCAGCTGGGAGAGCGTTAGACTGAAGCTCTAAAGGTCCCTGGTTCAATCCCGGGTTTTGGGCACAGTTGAGAGGTTCCTTGCTTCTAACAAAGTAGGTCTTGGAATCAGCTGTAGTACTTTTTCTCTATTCATCAAATTTTTTCCAACTGATCTACAACACAATCAATTTAACATAGACTTTGCTTTATGTCCTCCTTCTAAACTTGCTTCCACCTCTCTTACCTTCAGGTTTGACAATGAATATTTCCCATTTCATGCTTTTTTGTAAAGTAAACTCTTGTCTGCATTACCTTCCACCTCCCCTTGAATACAGATGTCAGTAGTCAGATGACATTGCTTACCTACTCATGCCAAATATATCTGGGTAATATAGTGCTAGTCCATTCAGAGTTAAAAAAACAACTACCTAACCTGGATCCCAAAACTGCTATTTGCCCATTGCACCAGTTAATTGCGGAATGATACAGGACTCCTTAAAACATATCTCTACCATATGAGGTTAAAAATCCAGGTCCTGCATCTATTTTGTTAAATGTTTTAAATTAAAGTATGAAGACCACAGCTATAAGCAGGCCGCAATAGCTCAGTTGGGAGAGTGTTAGACTGAAGATCTAAAGGTCCCTGGTTCAATCCCGGGTTTCGGCACAGTTGAGAGGTTCCTTGCTTCTAACAAAATAGGTCTTGGAATAAGCTGTAGTACTTTTTTCTCTATCAACATTTTTATCAACTGATCTACAAAATGATCAATTCAACATAGACTTTGCTTTCTGTCCTCTTTTTAAACTTTCTTCCACCTATCTTGCCTTCAGGTTTGACAATGAATGTTTCCCATTTCGTCCTTTTTTGTAAAGTAAACTCTTGTCTGCATCACATTCCACTTCCCCTTGAACACAGATGTCAGTAGTCAGATGACATTGCTTACCTACTCATGCCAAATATATCTAGGTAATATAGTGCTAGTCCATTCAGAGTTAAAAAAACAACTACCTAACCTGGATCCCAAAAATACTATTTACCCATTGCACCAGTTAACTGGGGAATGGTACAGGACTCCTTAAAACATATCTCTACCATATGAGGTTAAAAATCCAGGTCCTGCATCTATTTTGTTAAATGGTTCAAATTAAAGTATGAAGACCACAGCTATGAGAAGGCCGAAATAGCTCAGTTTGGAGAGCGTTAGACTGAAGATCTAAAGATCCCTGGTTCAATCCCGGGTTTCGGCACAGTTGAGAGGTTCCTTGCTTCTAACAAAATAGGTCTTGGAATCAGCTGTAGAACTTTTTCTCTACTCATCAAATTTTTTCCAACTGATCTACAACACAATCAATTTAACATAGACTTTGCTTTATATCCTCCTTCTAAACTTGCTTCCACCTCTCTTACCTTCAGGTTTGACAATGAATATTTCCCATTTCATGCTTTTTTGTAAAGTAAACTCTTGTCTGCATTACCTTCCACTTCCCCTTGAACACAGATGTCAGTAGTCAGATGACATTGCTTACCTACTCATGCCAAATATATCTGGGTAATATAGTGCTAGTCCATTCAGAGTTAAAAAAACAACTACCTAACCTGGATCCCAAAAATGCTATTTACCCACTGCACCAGTTAATTGCGGAATGATACAGGACTCCTTAAAACATATCTCACCATATGAGGTTAAAAATCCAGGTCCTGCATCTATTTTGTTAAATGGTTTAAATTAAAGTATGAAGACCACAGCTGTAAGCAGGCCGAAATAGCTCAGTTGGGAGAGCGTTAGACTGCAGATCTAAAGGTCCCTGGTTCAATCCCGGGTTTTGGCACAGTTGAGAGGTTCCTTGCTTCTAACAAAATAGGTCTTGGAATCAGCTGTAGTACTTTTTTCTCTATTAACATTTTTATCAACTGATCTACAAAATGATCAATTCAACATAGACTTTGCTTTCTGTCCTCCTTTTAAACTTTCTTCCACCTATCTTGCCTTCAGGTTTGACTATGAATGTTTTCCATTTCGTCCTTTTTTGTAAAGTAAACTCTTGTCTGCATCCCATTCCACTTCCCCTTGAACACAGATGTCAGTAGTCAGATGACATTGCTTACCTACTCATGCCAAATATATCTGGGTAATATAGTGCTAGTCCATTCAGAGTTAAAAAAAACAACTACCTAACCTGGATCCCAAAAATGCTATTTACCCATTGCACCAGTTAACTGGGGAATGATACAGGACTCCTTAAAACATATCTCTACCATATGAGGTTAAAAATCCAGGTCCTGCATCTATTTTGTTAAATGGTTCAAATTAAAGTATGAAGACCCCAGCTATCAGAAGGCCGAAATAGCTCAGTTGGGAGAGCGTTAGACTGAAGATCTAAAGGTCCCTGGTTCAATCCCGGGTTTCGGCACAGTTGAGAGGTTCCTTGCTTCTAACAAAATAGGTCTTGGAATCAGCTGTAGTACTTTTTCTCTATTCATCAAATTTTTTCCAACTGATCTACAACACAATCAATTTAACATAGACTTTGCTTTATGTACTCCTTCTAAACTTGCTTCCACCTCTCTTACCTTCAGGTTTGACAATGAATATTTCCCATTTCATGCTTTTTTGTAAAGTAAACTCTTGTCTGCATTACCTTCCACTTCCCCTTGAACACAGATGTCAGTAGTCAGATGACATTGCTTACCTACTCATGCCAAATATATCTGGGTAATATAGTGCTAGTCCATTCAGAGTTAAAAAAACAACTACCTAACCTGGATCCCAAAACTGCTATTTGCCCATTGCACCAGTTAATTGCGGAATGATACAGGACTCCTTAAAACATATCTCTACCATATGAGGTTAAAAATCCAGGTCCTGCATCTATTTTGTTAAATAGTTTAAATTAAAGTATGTAGACCACAGCTATAAGCAGGCCGCAATAGCTCAGTTGGGAGAGCGTTAGACTGAAGATCTAAAGGTCCCTGGTTCCATCCCGGGTTTCGGCACAGTTGAGAGGTTCCTTGCTTCTAACAAAATAGGTCTTGGAATCAGCTGTAGTACTTTTCTCTCTATCAACATTTTTATCAACTGATCTACAAAATGATCAATTCAACATAGACTTTGCTTTCTGTCCTCCTTTTAAACTTTCTTCCACCTATCTTGCCTTCAGGTTTGACAATGAATGTTTCCCATTTCGTCCTTTTTTGTAAAGTAAACTCTTGTCTGCATCACATTCCACTTCCCCTTGAACACAGATGTCAGTAGTCAGATGACATTGCTTACCTACTCATGCCAAATATATCTAGGTAATATAGTGCTAGTCCATTCAGAGTTAAAAAAACAACTACCTAACCTGGATCCCAAAAATGCTATTTACCCATTGCACCAGTTAACTGGGGAATGATACAGGACTCCTTAAAACATATCTCTACCATATGAGGGTAAAAATCCAGGTCCTGCATCTATTTTGTTAAATGATTTAAATTAAAGTATGAAGACCCCAGCTATAAGCAGGCCGAAATATCTCAGTTGGGAGAGAGTTAGACTGAAGATCTAAAGGTCCCTGGTTCAATCCCGGGTTTCGGCACAGTTGAGAGGTTCCTTGCTTCTAACAAAATAGGTCTTGGAATCAGCTGTAGTACTTTTTCTCTATTCATCAAATTTTTTCCAACTGATCTACAACACAATCAATTTAACATAGACTTTGCTTTATGTCCTCCTTCTAAACTTGCTTGCACCTCTCTTACCTTCAGGTTTGACAATGAATATTTCCCATTTCATGCTTTTTTGTAAAGTAAACTCCTGTCTGCATTACCTTCCACCTCCCCTTGAATACAGATGTCAGTAGTCAGATGACATTGCTTACCTACTCATGCCAAATATATCTGGGTAATATAGTGCTAGTCCATTCAGAGTTAAAAAAACAACTACCTAACCTGGATCCCAAAACTGCTATTTGCCCATTGCACCAGTTAATTGTGGAATGATACAGGACTCCTTAAAACATATCTCTACCATATGAGGTTAAAAATCCAGGTCCTGCATCTATTTTGTTAAATGGTTTAAATTAAAGTATGAAGACCACAGCTATAAGCAGGCCGCAATAGCTCAGTTGGGAGAGCGTTAGACTGACGATCTAAAGGTCCCTGGTTCAATCCCGGGTTTCGGCACAGTTGAGAGGTTCCTTGCTTCTAACAAAATAGGTCTTGGAATCAGCTGTAGTACTTTTTTCTCTATCAACATTTTTATCAACTGATCTACAAAATGATCAATTCAACATAGACTTTGCTTTCTGTCCTCCTTTTAAACTTTCTTCCACCTATCTTGCCTTCAGGTTTGACAATGAATGTTTCCCATTTCGTCCTTTTTTGTAAAGTAAACTCTTGTCTGCATCACATTCCACTTCCCCTTGAACACAGATGTCAGTAGTCAGATGACATTGCTTACCTACTCATGCCAAATATATCTAGGTAATATAGTGCTAGTCCATTTCGAGTTAAAAAAACAACTACCTAACCTGGATCCCAAAAATGCTATTTACCCATTGCTCCAGTTAACTGGGGAATGATACAGGACTCCTTAAAACATATCTCTACCATATGAGGTTAAAAATCCAGGCCCTGCATCTATTTTGTTAAATGGTTTA
The DNA here is from genome assembly GCF_964263255.1 of Lissotriton vulgaris. Classification (NCBI taxonomy): domain Eukaryota; kingdom Metazoa; phylum Chordata; class Amphibia; order Caudata; family Salamandridae; genus Lissotriton; species Lissotriton vulgaris. Next base: position 1,531,372,481 of record NC_141696.1, on the reverse strand, counting down.
AATTAAAGTATGAAGACCACAGCTATAAGCAGGCCGAAATAGCTCAGTTGGGAGAGCGTTAGACTGAAGATCTAAAGGTCCCTGATTCAATCCCGGGTTTCGGCACAGTTGAGAGGTTCCTTGCTTCTAACAAAATAGGTCTTGGAATCAGCTGTAGTACTTTTTCTCTATTCATCACATTTTTTCCAACTGATCTACAACACAATCAATTTAACATAGACTTTGCTTTCTGTCCTCCTTTTAAACTTTCTTCCACCTATCTTGCCTTCAGGTTTGACAATGAATGTTTCCCATTTCATGCTTTTTTGTAAAGTAAACTCTTGTCTGCATTACCTTCCACCTCCCCTTGAATACAGATGTCAGTAGTCAGATGACACTGCTTACCTACTCATGCCAAATATATCTGGGTAATATAGTGCTAGTCCATTCAGAGTTAAAAAAACAACTACCTAACCTGGATCCCAAAAATGCTATTTACCCATTGCACCAGTTAATTGCGGAATGATACAGGACTCCTTAAAACATATCTCACCATATGAGGTTAAAAATCCAGGTCCTGCATCTATTTTGTTAAATGGTTTAAATTAAAGTATGAAGACCACAGCTATAAGCAGGCCAAAATAGCTAAGCTGGGAGAGCGTTAGACTGAAGATCTAAAGGTCCGTGGTTCAATCCCGGGTTTCGGCACAGTTGAGAGGTTCCTTGCTTCTAACAAAATAGGTCTTGGAATCAGCTGTAGTACTCTTTTCTCTATCAACATTTTTATCAACTGATCTACAAAATGATCAATTCAACATAGACTTTGCTTTCTGTCCTCCTTTTAAACTTTCTTCCACCTATCTTGCCTTCAGGTTTGACTATGAATGTTTTCCATTTTGTCCTTTTTTGTAAAGTAAACTCTTGTCTGCATCACATTCCACTTCCCCTTGAACACAGATGTCAGTAGTCAGATGACATTGCTTACCTACTCATGCCAAATATATCTGGGTAATATAGTGCTAGTCCATTCAGAGTTAAAAAAAACAACTACCTAACCTGGATCCCAAAAATGCTATTTACCCATTGCACCAGTTAACTGGGGAATGATACAGGACTCCTTAAAACATATCTCTACCATATGAGGTTAAAAATCCAGGTCCTGATTCTATTTTGTTAAATGGTTCAAATTAAAGTATGAAGACCCCAGCTATCAGAAGGCCGAAATAGCTCAGTTGGCCGAGCGTTAGACTGAAGATCTAAAGGTCCCTGGTTCAATCCTGGGTTTTGGCACAGTTGAGAGGTTCCTTGCTTCTAACAAAATAGGTCTTGGGATCAGCTGTAGTTCTTTTTCTCTATTCATCAAATTTTTTCCAACTGATCTACAACACAATCAATTTAACATAGACTTTGCTTATGTCCTCCTTCTAAACTTGCTTCCACCTCTCTTACCTTCAGGTTTGACAATGAATATTTCCCATTTCATGCTTTTTTGTAAAGTAAACTCTTGTCTGCATTACCTTCCACTTCCCCTTGAACACAGATGTCAGTAGTCAGATGACATTGCTTACCTACTCATGCCAAATATATCTGGGTAATATAGTGCTAGTCCATTCAGAGTTAAAAAAACAACTACCTAACCTGGATCCAAAAAATGCTATTTACCCATTGCACCAGTTAATTGCGGAATGATACAGGTCTCCTTAAAACATATCTCTACCATATGAGGTTAAAAATCCAGGTCCTGCATCTATTTTGTTAAATGGTTTAAATTAAAGTATGAAGACCACAGCTATAAGCAGGCCGAAATAGCTCAGTTGGGAGAGCGTTAGACTGAAGATCTAAAGGTCCCTGGTTCAATCCCGGGTTTCGGCACAGTTGAGAGGTTCCTTGCTTCTAACAAAATAGGTCTTGGAATCAGCTGTAGTACTTTTTCTCTATTCATCAAATTTTTTCCAACTGATCTACAACACAATCAATTTAACATAGACTTTGCTTTATGTCCTCCTTCTAAACTTGCTTCCACCTCTCTTACCTTCAGGTTTGACAATGAATATTTCCCATTTCATGCTTTTTTGTAAAGTAAACTCTTGTCTGCATTACCTTCGACCTCCCCTTGAATACAGATGTCAGTAGTCAGATGACATTGCTTACCTACTCATGCCAAATATATCTGGATCCCAAAAATGCTATTTACCCATTGCACCAGTTAATTGCGGAATGATACAGGACTCCTTAAAACATATCTCACCATATGAGGTTAAAAATCGAGGTCCTGCATCTATTTTGTTAAATGGTTTAAATTAAAGTATGAAGACCACAGCTATAAGCAGGCCGAAATAGCTAAGTTGGGAGAGCGTTAGACTGAAGATCTAAAGGTCACTGGTTCAATCCCGGGTTTCGGCACAGTTGAGAGGTTCCTTGCTTCTAACAAAATAGGTCTTGGAATCAGCTGTAGTACTTTTTTCTCTATCAACATTTTTATCAACTGATCTACAAAATGATCAATTCAACATAGACTTTGCTTTCTGTCCTCCTTTTAAACTTTCTTCCACCTATCTTGCCTTCAGGTTTGACTATGAATGTTTTCCATTTCGTCCTTTTTTGTAAAGTAAACTCTTGTCTGCATCACATTCCACTTCCCCTTGAACACAGATGTCAGTAGTCAGATGACATTGCTTACCTACTCATGCCAAATATATCTGGGTGATATAGTGCTAGTCCATTCAGAGTTAAAAAAACAACTACCTAACCTGGATCCCAGAAATGCTATTTACCCATTGCACCAGTTAACTGGGGAATGATACAGGACTCCTTAAAACATATCTCTACCATATGAGGTTAAAAATCCAGGTCCTGCATCTATTGTGTTAAATGGTTCAAATTAAAGTATTAAGACCCCAGATATCAGAAGGCCGAAATAGCTCAGTTGGGAGAGCATTAGACTGAAGATCTAAAGGTCCCTGGTTCAATCCCGGGTTTCGGCACAGTTGAGAGGTTCCTTGCTTCTAACAAAATAGGTCTTGGAATCAGCTGTAGTACTTTTTTCTCTATCAACATTTTTATCAACTGATCTACAAAATGATCAATTCAACATAGACTTTGCTTTCTGTCCTCCTTTTAAACTTTCTTCCACCTATCTTGCCTTCAGGTTTGACTATGAATGTTTTCCATTTCGTCCTTTTTTGTAAAGTAAACTCTTGTCTGCATCACATTCCACTTCCCCTTGAACACAGATGTCAGTAGTCAGATGACATTGCTTACCTACTCATGCCAAATATATCTGGGTAATATAGTGCTAGTCCATTCAGAGTTAAAAAAACAACTACCTAACCTGGATCCCAAAAATGCTATTTACCCATTGCACCAGTTAACTGGGGAATGATACAGGACTCCTTAAAACATAACCTACCATATGAGGTTAAAAATCTAGGTCCTGCATCTATTTTGTTAAATGGTTTAAATTAAAGTATGAAGACCCCAGCTATCAGAAGGCCGAAATAGCTCAGTTGGGTGAGCGTTAGACTGAAGATCTAAAGGTCCCTGGTTCAATCCCGGGTTTCGGCACAGTTGAGAGGTTCCTTGCTTCTAACAAAATAGGTCTTGGGATCAGCTGTAGTTCTTTTTCTCTATTCATCAAATTTTTTCCAACTGATCTACAACACAATCAATTTAACATAGACTTTGCTTTATGTCCTCCTTCTAAACTTGCTTCCACCTCTCTTACCTTCAGGTTTGACAATGAATATTTCCCATTTCATGCTTTTTTGTAAAGTAAACTCTTGTCTGCATTACCTTCCACTTCCCCTTGAACACAGATGTCAGTAGTCAGCTGACATTGCTTACTTACTCATGCCAAATATATCTGGGTAATATAGTGCTAGTCCATTCAGAGTTAAAAAAACAACTACCTAACCTGGATCCCAAAAATGCTATTTACCCATTGCACCAGTTAATTGCGGAATGATACAGGACTCCTTAAAACATATCTCACCATATGAGGTTAAAAATCCAGGTCCTGCATCTGTTTTGTTAAATGGTTTAAATTAAAGTATGAAGACCACAGCTATAAGCAGGCCGAAATAGCTCAGTTGGTAGAGCGTTAGACTGAAGATCTAAAGGTCCCTGGTTCAATCCCGGGTTTCGGCACAGTTGAGAGGTTCCTTGCTTCTAACAAAATAGGTCTTGGAATCAGCTGTAGTACTTTTTTCTCTATCAACATTTTTATCAACTGATCTACAAAATGATCAATTCAACATAGACTTTGCTTTCTGTCCTCCTTTTAAACTTTCTTCCACCTATCTTGCCTTCCGGTTTGAGTATGAATGTTTTCCATTTCGTCCTTTTTTGTAAAGTAAACTCTTGTCTGCATCACATTCCACTTCCCCTTGAACACAGATGTCAGTAGTCAGATGACATTGCTTACCTACTCATGCCAAATATATCTGGGTAATATTGTGCTAGTCCATTCAGAGTTAAAAAAACAACTACCTAACCTGGATCCCAAAAATGCTATTTACCCATTGCACCAGTTAACTGGGGAATGATACAGGACTCCTTAAAACATATCTCTACCATATGAGGTTAAAAATCCAGGTCCTGCATCTATTTTGTTAAATGGTTCAAATTAAAGTATGAAGACCCCAGCTATCAGAAGACCGAAATAGCTCAGTTGGGAGAGCGTTAGACTGAAGATCTAAAGGTCCATGGTTCAATCCCGGGTTTCGGCACAGTTGAGACGTTCCTTGCTTCTAACAAAATAGGTCTTGGAGTCAGCTGTAGTACTTTTTCTCTATTCATCAAATTTTTTCCAACTGATCTACAACACAATCAATTTAACATAGACTTTGCTTTATGTCCTCCTTCTAAACTTGCTTCCACCTCTCTTATCTTCAGGTTTGACAATGAATATTTCCCATTTCATGCTTTTTTGTAAAGTAAACTCTTGTCTGCATTACCTTCCACTTCCCCTTGAACACAGATGTCAGTAGTCAGATGACATTGCTTACCTACTCATGCCAAATATATCTGGATAATATAGTGCTAGTCCATTCAGAGTTAAAAAAACAACTACCTAACCTGGATCCCAAAAATGCTATTTACCCATTGCACCAGTTAACTGGGGAATGATACAGGACTCCTTAAAACATATCTCTACCATATGAGGTTGAACATCCAGGTCCTGCATCTATTTTGTTAAATGGTTCAAATTAAAGTATGAAGACCACAGCTATCAGAAGGCCGAAATAGCTCAGTTGGGAGAGCGTTAGACTGAAGATCTAAAGGTCCCTGGTTCAATCCCGGGTTTCGGCACAGTTGAGAGGTTCCTTGCTTCTAACAAAATAGGTCTTGGAATCAGCTGTAGTACTTTTTCTCTATTCATCAAATTTTTTCCAACTGATCTACAACACAATCAATTTAACATAGACTTTGCTTTATATCCTCCTTCTAAACTTGCTTCCACCTCTCTTACCTTCAGGTTTGACAATGAATATTTCCCATTTCATGCTTTTTTGTAAAGTAAACTCTTGTCTGCATTACCTTCCACTTCCCCTTGAACACAGATGTCAGTAGTCAGATGACATTGCTTACCTACTCATGCCAAATATATCTGGGTAATATAGTGCTAGTCCATTCAGAGTTAAAAAAACAACTACCTAACCTGGATCCCAAAAATGCTATTTACCCATTGCACCAGTTAATTGCGGAATGATACAGGACTCCTTAAAACATATCTCACCATATGAGGTTAAAAATCCAGGTCCTGCATCTGTTTTGTTAAATGGTTTAAATTAAAGTATGAAGACCACAGCTATAAGCAGGCCGAAATAGCTCAGTTGGGAGAGTGTTAGACTGAAGATCTAAAGGTCCCTGGTTCAATCCCGGGTTTCGGCACAGTTGAGAGGTTCCTTGCTTCTAACAAAATAGGTCTTGGAATCAGCTGTAGTACTTTTTCTCTAATAACATTTTTATCAACTGATCTAGAAAAATGATCAATTCAACATAGACTTTGCTTTCTGTCCTCCTTTTAAACTTTCTTCCACCTATCTTGCCTTCCGGTTTGACTATGAATGTTTTCCATTTCGTCCTTTTTTGTAAAGTAAACTCTTGTCTGCATCACATTCCACTTCCCCTTGAACACAGATGTCAGTAGTCAGATGCCATTGCTTACCTACTCATGCCTAATATATCTGCGTAATATAGTGCTAGTCCATTCAGAGTTAAAAAAACAACTACCTAACCTGGATCCCAAAAATGCTATTTACCCATTGCACCAGTTAACTGGGGAATGATACAGGACTCCTTAAAACATATCTCTACCATATGAGGTTAAAAATCCAGGTCCTGCATCTATTTTGTTAAATGGTTCAAATTAAAGTATGAAGACCCCAGCTATCAGAAGGCCGAAATAGCTCAATTGGGAGAGCGTTAGACTGAAGATCTAAAGGTCCCTGGTTCAATCCCGGGTTTCGGCACAGTTGAGACGTTCCTTGCTTCTAACAAAATAGGTCTTGGAATCAGCTGTAGTACTTTTTCTCTATTCGTCAAATTTTTTCCAACTGATCTACAACACAATCAATTTAACATAGACTTTGCTTTATGTCCTCCTTCTAAACTTGCTTCCACCTCTCTTACCTTCAGGTTTGACAATGAATATTTCCCATTTCATGCTTTTTTGTAAAGTAAACTCTTGTCTGCATTACCTTCCACTTCCCCTTGAACACAGATGTCAGTAGTCAGATGACATTGCTTACCTACTCATGCCAAATATATCTGGATAATATAGTGCTAGTCCATTCAGAGTTAAAAAAACAACTACCTAACCTGGATCCAAAAAATGCTATTTACCCATTGTACCAGTTAATTGTGGAATGATACAGGTCTCCTTAAAACATATCTCTACCATATGAGGTTAAAAATACAGGTCCTGCATCTATTTTGTTAAATGGTTTAAATTAAAGTATGAAGACCACAGCTATAAGCAGGCCGAAATAGCTCAGTTGGGAGAGCGTTAGACTGAAGATCTAAAGGTCCCTGGTTCAATCCCGGGTTTCGGCACAGTTGAGAGGTTCCTTGCTTCTAACAAAATAGGTCTTGGAATCAGCTGTAGTACTTTTTCTCTATTCATCAAATTTTTTCCAACTGATCTACAACACTATCAATTTAACATAGACTTTGCTTTATGTCCTCCTTCTAAACTTGCTTCCACCTCTCTTACCTTCAGGTTTGACAATGAATATTTCCCATTTCATGCTTTTTTGTAAAGTAAACTCTTGTCTGCATTACCTTCCACCTCCCCTTGAATACAGATGTCAGTAGTCAGATGACATTGCTTACCTACTCATGCCAAATATATCTGGGTAATATAGTGCTAGCCCATTCAGAGTTAAAAAAACAACTACCTAACTTGGATCCCAAAAATGCTATTTGCCCATTGCACCAGTTAATTGCGGAATGATACAGGACTCCTTAAAACATATCTCTACCATATGAGGTTAAAAATCCAGGTCCTGCATCTATTTTGTTAAATGGTTTAAATTAGAGTATGAAGACCACAGCTATAAGCAGGCCGCTATAGCTCAGTTGGGACAGCGTTAGACTCTAGATCTAAAGGTCCCTGGTTCCATCCCGGGTTTCGGCACAGTTGAGAGGTTCCTTGCTTCTAACAAAATAGGTCTTGGAATCAGCTGTAGTACTTTTTTCTCTATCAACATTTTTATCAACTGATGTACAAAATGATCAATTCAACATAGACTTTGCTTTCTGTCCTCCTTTTAAACTTTCTTCGACCTATCTTGCCTTCAGGTTTGACAATGAATGTTTCCCATTTCGTCCTTTTTTGTAAAGTAAACTCTTGTCTGCATCACATTCCACTTCCCCTTGAACACAGATGTCAGTAGTCAGATGACATTGCTTACCTACTCATGCCAAATATATCTAGGTAATATAGTGCTAGTCCATTCAGAGTTAAAAAAACAACTACCTAACCTGGATCCCAAAAATGCTATTTACCCATTGCACCAGTTAACTGGGGAATGATACAGGACTCCTTAAAACATATCTCTACCATATGAGGTTAAAAATCCAGGTCCTGCATCTATTTTGTTAAATGGTTTAAATTAAAGTATGAAGACCACAGCTATAAGCAGGCCGAAATTGCTCAGCTGGGAGAGCGTTAGACTGAAGATCTAAAGGTCCCTGGTTCAATCCCGGGTTTGGGCACAGTTGAGAGGTTCCTTGATTCTAACAAAGTAGGTCTTGGAATCAGCTGTAGTACTTTTTCTCTATTCATCAAATTTTTTCCAACTGATCTACAACACAATCAATTTAACATAGACTTTGCTTTATGTCCTCCTTCTAAACTTGCTTCCACCTCTCTTACCTTCAGGTTTGACAATGAATATTTCCCATTTCATGCTTTTTTGTAAAGTAAACTCTTGTCTGCATTACCTTCCACCTCCCCTTGAATACAGATGTCAGTAGTCAGATGACATTGCTTACCTACTCATGCCAAATATATCTGGGTAATATAGTGCTAGTCCATTCAGAGTTAAAAAAACAACTACCTAACCTGGATCCCAAAACTGCTATTTGCCCATTGCACCAGTTAATTGCGGAATGATACAGGACTCCTTAAAACATATCTCTACCATATGAGGTTAAAAATCCAGGTCCTGCATCTATTTTGTTAAATGTTTTAAATTAAAGTATGAAGACCACAGCTATAAGCAGGCCGCAATAGCTCAGTTGGGAGAGCGTTAGACTGAAGATCTAAAGGTCCCTGGTTCAATCCCGGGTTTCGGCACAGTTGAGAGGTTCCTTGCTTCTAACAAAATAGGTCTTGGAATAAGCTGTAGTACTTTTTTCTCTATCAACATTTTTATCAACTGATCTACAAAATGATCAATTCAACATAGACTTTGCTTTCTGTCCTCTTTTTAAACTTTCTTCCACCTATCTTGCCTTCAGGTTTGACAATGAATGTTTCCCATTTCGTCCTTTTTTGTAAAGTAAACTCTTGTCTGCATCACATTCCACTTCCCCTTGAACACAGATGTCAGTAGTCAGATGACATTGCTTACCTACTCATGCCAAATATATCTAGGTAATATAGTGCTAGTCCATTCAGAGTTAAAAAAACAACTACCTAACCTGGATCCCAAAAATACTATTTACCCATTGCACCAGTTAACTGGGGAATGGTACAGGACTCCTTAAAACCTATCTCTACCATATGAGGTTAAAAATCCAGGTCCTGCATCTGTTTTGTTAAATGGTTTAAATTAAAGTATGAAGACCACAGCTATAAGCAGGCCGAAATAGCTCAGTTGGGAGAGTGTTAGACTGAAGATCTAAAGGTCCCTGATTCAATCCCGGGTTTCGGCACAGTTGAGAGGTTCCTTGCTTCTAACAAAATAGGTCTTGGAATCAGCTGTAGTACTTTTTCTCTATTAACATTTTTATCAACTGATCTAGAAAAATGATCAATTCAACATAGACTTTGCTTTCTGTCCTCCTTTTAAACTTTCTTCCACCTATCTTGCCTTCCGGTTTGACTATGAATGTTTTCCATTTCGTCCTTTTTTGTAAAGTAAACTCTTGTCTGCATCACATTCCACTTCCCCTTGAACACAGATGTCAGTAGTCAGATGCCATTGCTTACCTACTCATGCCTAATATATCTGCGTAATATAGTGCTAGTCCATTCAGAGTTAAAAAAACAACTACCTAACCTGGATCCCAAAAATGCTATTTACCCATTGCACCAGTTAACTGGGGAATGATACAGGACTCCTTAAAACATATCTCTACCATATGAGGTTAAAAATCCAGGTCCTGCATCTATTTTGTTAAATGGTTCAAATTAAAGTATGAAGACCCCAGCTATCAGAAGGCCGAAATAGCTCAATTGGGAGAGCGTTAGACTGAAGATCTAAAGGTCCCTGGTTCAATCCCGGGTTTCGGCACAGTTGAGACGTTCCTTGCTTCTAACAAAATAGGTCTTGGAATCAGCTGTAGTACTTTTTCTCTATTCATCAAATTTTTTCCAACTGATCTACAACACAATCAATTTAACATAGACTTTGCTTTATGTCCTCCTTCTAAACTTGCTTCCACCTCTCTTACCTTCAGGTTTGACAATGAATATTTCCCATTTCATGCTTTTTTGTAAAGTAAACTCTTGTCTGCATTACCTTCCACTTCCCCTTGAACACAGATGTCAGTAGTCAGATGACATTGCTTACCTACTCATGCCAAATATATCTGGATAATATAGTGCTAGTCCATTCAGAGTTAAAAAAACAACTACCTAACCTGGATCCAAAAAATGCTATTTACCCATTGTACCAGTTAATTGTGGAATGATACAGGTCTCCTTAAAACATATCTCTACCATATGAGGTTAAAAATACAGGTCCTGCATCTATTTTGTTAAATGGTTTAAATTAAAGTATGAAGACCACAGCTATAAGCAGGCCGAAATAGCTCAGTTGGGAGAGCGTTAGACTGAAGATCTAAAGGTCCCTGGTTCAATCCCGGGTTTCGGCACAGTTGAGAGGTTCCTTGCTTCTAACAAAATAGGTCTTGGAATCAGCTGTAGTACTTTTTCTCTATTCATCAAATTTTTTCCAACTGATCTACAACACTATCAATTTAACATAGACTTTGCTTTATGTCCTCCTTCTAAACTTGCTTCCACCTCTCTTACCTTCAGGTTTGACAATGAATATTTCCCATTTCATGCTTTTTTGTAAAGTAAACTCTTGTCTGCATTACCTTCCACCTCCCCTTGAATACAGATGTCAGTAGTCAGATGACATTGCTTACCTACTCATGCCAAATATATCTGGGTAATATAGTGCTAGCCCATTCAGAGTTAAAAAAACAACTACCTAACCTGGATCCCAAAAATGCTATTTGCCCATTGCACCAGTTAATTGCGGAATGATACAGGACTCCTTAAAACATATCTCTACCATATGAGGTTAAAAATCCAGGTCCTGCATCTATTTTGTTAAATGGTTTAAATTAGAGTATGAAGACCACAGCTATAAGCAGGCCGCTATAGCTCAGTTGGGACAGCGTTAGACTCTAGATCTAAAGGTCCCTGGTTCCATCCCGGGTTTCGGCACAGTTGAGAGGTTCCTTGCTTCTAACAAAATAGGTCTTGGAATCAGCTGTAGTACTTTTTTCTCTATCAACATTTTTATCAACTGATGTACAAAATGATCAATTCAACATAGACTTTGCTTTCTGTCCTCCTTTTAAACTTTCTTCGACCTATCTTGCCTTCAGGTTTGACAATGAATGTTTCCCATTTCGTCCTTTTTTGTAAAGTAAACTCTTGTCTGCATCACATTCCACTTCCCCTTGAACACAGATGTCAGTAGTCAGATGACATTGCTTACCTACTCATGCCAAATATATCTAGGTAATATAGTGCTAGTCCATTCAGAGTTAAAAAAACAACTACCTAACCTGGATCCCAAAAATGCTATTTACCCATTGCACCAGTTAACTGGGGAATGATACAGGACTCCTTAAAACATATCTCTACCATATGAGGTTAAAAATCCAGGTCCTGCATCTATTTTGTTAAATGGTTTAAATTAAAGTATGAAGACCACAGCTATAAGCAGGCCGAAATTGCTCAGCTGGGAGAGCGTTAGACTGAAGATCTAAAGGTCCCTGGTTCAATCCCGGGTTTGGGCACAGTTGAGAGGTTCCTTGATTCTAACAAAGTAGGTCTTGGAATCAGCTGTAGTACTTTTTCTCTATTCATCAAATTTTTTCCAACTGATCTACAACACAATCAATTTAACATAGACTTTGCTTTATGTCCTCCTTCTAAACTTGCTTCCACCTCTCTTACCTTCAGGTTTGACAATGAATATTTCCCATTTCATGCTTTTTTGTAAAGTAAACTCTTGTCTGCATTACCTTCCACCTCCCCTTGAATACAGATGTCAGTAGTCAGATGACATTGCTTACCTACTCATGCCAAATATATCTGGGTAATATAGTGCTAGTCCATTCAGAGTTAAAAAAACAACTACCTAACCTGGATCCCAAAACTGCTATTTGCCCATTGCACCAGTTAATTGCGGAATGATACAGGACTCCTTAAAACATATCTCTACCATATGAGGTTAAAAATCCAGGTCCTGCATCTATTTTGTTAAATGTTTTAAATTAAAGTATGAAGACCACAGCTATAAGCAGGCCGCAATAGCTCAGTTGGGAGAGCGTTAGACTGAAGATCTAAAGGTCCCTGGTTCAATCCCGGGTTTCGGCACAGTTGAGAGGTTCCTTGCTTCTAACAAAATAGGTCTTGGAATAAGCTGTAGTACTTTTTTCTCTATCAACATTTTTATCAACTGATCTACAAAATGATCAATTCAACATAGACTTTGCTTTCTGTCCTCTTTTTAAACTTTCTTCCACCTATCTTGCCTTCAGGTTTGACAATGAATGTTTCCCATTTCGTCCTTTTTTGTAAAGTAAACTCTTGTCTGCATCACATTCCACTTCCCCTTGAACACAGATGTCAGTAGTCAGATGACATTGCTTACCTACTCATGCCAAATATATCTAGGTAATATAGTGCTAGTCCATTCAGAGTTAAAAAAACAACTACCTAACCTGGATCCCAAAAATACTATTTACCCATTGCACCAGTTAACTGGGGAATGGTACAGGACTCCTTAAAACATATCTCTACCATATGAGGTTAAAAATCCAGGTCCTGCATCTATTTTGTTAAATGGTTCAAATTAAAGTATGAAGACCACAGCTATGAGAAGGCCGAAATAGCTCAGTTTGGAGAGCGTTAGACTGAAGATCTAAAGGTCCCTTGTTCAATCCCGGGTTTCGGCACAGTTGAGAGGTTCCTTGCTTCTAACAAAATAGGTCTTGGAATCAGCTGTAGAACTTTTTCTCTACTCATCAAATTTTTTCCAACTGATCTACAACACAATCAATTTAACATAGAATTTGCTTTATATCCTCCTTCTAAACTTGCTTCCACCTCTCTTACCTTCAGGTTTGACAATGAATATTTCCCATTTCATGCTTTTTTGTAAAGTAAACTCTTGTCTGCATTACCTTCCACTTCCCCTTGAACACAGATGTCAGTAGTCAGATGACATTGCTTACCTACTCATGCCAAATATATCTGGGTAATATAGTGCTAGTCCATTCAGAGTTAAAAAAACAACTACCTAACCTGGATCCCAAAAATGCTATTTACCCACTGCACCAGTTAATTGCGGAATGATACAGGACTCCTTAAAACATATCTCACCATATGAGGTTAAAAATCCAGGTCCTGCATCTATTTTGTTAAATGGTTTAAATTAAAGTATGAAGACCACAGCTGTAAGCAGGCCGAAATAGCTAAGTTGGGAGAGCGTTAGACTGAAGATCTAAAGGTCCCTGGTTCAATCCCGGGTTTCGGCACAGTTGAGAGGTTCCTTGCTTCTAACAAAATAGGTCTTGGAATCAGCTGTAGTACTTTTTTCTCTATCAACATTTTTATCAACTGATCTACAAAATGATCAATTCAACATAGACTTTGCTTTCTGTCCTCCTTTTAAACTTTCTTCCACCTACCTTGCCTTCAGGTTTGACTATGAATGTTTTCCATTTCGTCCTTTTTTGTAAAGTAAGCTCTTGTCTGCATCACATTCCACTTCCCCTTGAACACAGATGTCAGTAGTCAGATGACATTGCTTACCTACTCATGCCAAATATATCTGGGTAATATAGTGCTAGTCCATTCAGAGTTAAAAAAACAACTACCTAACCTGGATCCCAAAAATGCTATTTACCCATTGCACCAGTTAACTGGGGAATGATACAGGACTCCGTAAAACATATCTCTACCATATGAGGTTAAAAATCCAGGTCCTGCATCTATTTTGTTAAATGGTTCAAATTAAAGTATGAAGACCCCAGCTATCAGAAGGCCGAAATAGCTCAGTTGGGAGAGCGTTAGACTGAAGATCCAAAGGTCCCTGGTTCAATCCCGGGTTTCGGCACAGTTGAGAGGTTCCTTGATTCTAACAAAGTAGGTCTTGGAATCAGCTGTAGTACTTTTTCTCTATTCATCAAATTTTTTCCAACTGATCTACAACACAATCAATTTAACATAGACTTTGCTTTATGTCCTCCTTCTAAACTTGCTTCCACCTCTCTTACCTTCAGGTTTGACAATGAATATTTCCCATTTCATGCTTTTTTGTAAAGTAAACTCTTGTCTGCATTACCTTCCACCTCCCCTTGAATACAGATGTCAGTAGTCAGATGACATTGCTTACCTACTCATGCCAAATATATCTGGGTAATATAGTGCTAGTCCATTCAGAGTTAAAAAAACAACTACCTAACCTGGATCCCAAAACTGCTATTTGCCCATTGCACCAGTTAATTGCGGAATGATACAGGACTCCTTAAAACATATCTCTACCATATGAGGTTAAAAATCCAGGTCCTGCATCTATTTTGTTAAATGTTTTAAATTAAAGTATGAAGACCACAGCTATAAGCAGGCTGCAATAGCTCAGTTGGGAGAGCGTTAGACTGAAGATCTAAAGGTCCCTGGTTCAATCCCGGGTTTCGGCACAGTTGAGAGGTTCCTTGCTTCTAACAAAATAGGTCTTGGAATAAGCTGTAGTACTTTTTTCTCTATCAACATTTTTATCAACTGATCTACAAAATGATCAATTCAACATAGACTTTGCTTTCTGTCCTCTTTTTAAACTTTCTTCCACCTATCTTGCCTTCAGGTTTGACAATGAATGTTTCCCATTTCGTCCTTTTTTGTAAAGTAAACTCTTGTCTGCATCACATTCCACTTCCCCTTGAACACAGATGTCAGTAGTCAGATGACATTGCTTACCTACTCATGCCAAATATATCTAGGTAATATAGTGCTAGTCCATTCAGAGTTAAAAAAACAACTACCTAACCTGGATCCCAAAAATACTATTTACCCATTGCACCAGTTAACTGGGGAATGGTACAGGACTCCTTAAAACATATCTCTACCATATGAGGTTAAAAATCCAGGTCCTGCATCTATTTTGTTAAATGGTTCAAATTAAAGTATGAAGACCACAGCTATGAGAAGGCCGAAATAGCTCAGTTTGGAGAGCGTTAGACTGAAGATCTAAAGGTCCCTTGTTCAATCCCGGGTTTCGGCACAGTTGAGAGGTTCCTTGCTTCTAACAAAATAGGTCTTGGAATCAGCTGTAGAACTTTTTCTCTACTCATCAAATTTTTTCCAACTGATCTACAACACAATCAATTTAACATAGAATTTGCTTTATATCCTCCTTCTAAACTTGCTTCCACCTCTCTTACCTTCAGGTTTGACAATGAATATTTCCCATTTCATGCTTTTTTGTAAAGTAAACTCTTGTCTGCATTACCTTCCACTTCCCCTTGAACACAGATGTCAGTAGTCAGATGACATTGCTTACCTACTCATGCCAAATATATCTGGGTAATATAGTGCTAGTCCATTCAGAGTTAAAAAAACAACTACCTAACCTGGATCCCAAAAATGCTATTTACCCACTGCACCAGTTAATTGCGGAATGATACAGGACTCCTTAAAACATATCTCACCATATGAGGTTAAAAATCCAGGTCCTGCATCTATTTTGTTAAATGGTTTAAATTAAAGTATGAAGACCACAGCTGTAAGCAGGCCGAAATAGCTAAGTTGGGAGAGCGTTAGACTGAAGATCTAAAGGTCCCTGGTTCAATCCCGGGTTTCGGCACAGTTGAGAGGTTCCTTGCTTCTAACAAAATAGGTCTTGGAATCAGCTGTAGTACTTTTTTCTCTATCAACATTTTTATCAACTGATCTACAAAATGATCAATTCAACAT
Organism: Lissotriton vulgaris; assembly: GCF_964263255.1. NCBI lineage: Eukaryota > Metazoa > Chordata > Amphibia > Caudata > Salamandridae > Lissotriton > Lissotriton vulgaris. The sequence continues at coordinate 1,531,356,607 of NC_141696.1, read as the reverse complement.
AGACTTTGCTTTCTGTCCTCCTTTTAAACTTTCTTCCACCTACCTTGCCTTCAGGTTTGACTATGAATGTTTTCCATTTCGTCCTTTTTTGTAAAGTAAGCTCTTGTCTGCATCACATTCCACTTCCCCTTGAACACAGATGTCAGTAGTCAGATGACATTGCTTACCTACTCATGCCAAATATATCTGGGTAATATAGTGCTAGTCCATTCAGAGTTAAAAAAACAACTACCTAACCTGGATCCCAAAAATGCTATTTACCCATTGCACCAGTTAACTGGGGAATGATACAGGACTCCGTAAAACATATCTCTACCATATGAGGTTAAAAATCCAGGTCCTGCATCTATTTTGTTAAATGGTTCAAATTAAAGTATGAAGACCCCAGCTATCAGAAGGCCGAAATAGCTCAGTTGGGAGAGCGTTAGACTGAAGATCCAAAGGTCCCTGGTTCAATCCCGGGTTTCGGCACAGTTGAGAGGTTCCTTGCTTCTAACAAAATATGTCTTGGAATCAGCTGTAGTACTTTTTTCTCTATTAACATTTTTATCAACTGATCTACAAAATGATCAATTCAACATAGACTTTGCTTTCTGTCCTCCTTTTAAACTTTCTTCCACCTATCTTGCCTTCAGGTTTGACTATGAATGTTTTCCATTTCGTCCTTTTTTGTAAAGTAAACTCTTGTCTGCATCACATTCCACTTCCCCTTGAACACAGATGTCAGTAGTCAGATGACATTGCTTACCTACTCATGCCAAATATATCTGGGTAATATAGTGCTAGTCCATTCAGAGTTAAAAAAAACAACTACCTAACCTGGATCCCAAAAATGCTATTTACCCATTGCACCAGTTAACTGGGGAATGATACAGGACTCCTTAAAACATATCTCTACCATATGAGGTTAAAAATCCAGGTCCTGCATCTATTTTGTTAAATAGTTTAAATTAAAGTATGTAGACCACAGCTATAAGCAGGCCGCAATAGCTCAGTTGGGAGAGCGTTAGACTGAAGATCTAAAGGTCCCTGGTTCCATCCCGGGTTTCGGCACAGTTGAGAGGTTCCTTGCTTCTAACAAAATAGGTCTTGGAATCAGCTGTAGTACTTTTCTCTCTATCAACATTTTTATCAACTGATCTACAAAATGATCAATTCAACATAGACTTTGCTTTCTGTCCTCCTTTTAAACTTTCTTCCACCTATCTTGCCTTCAGGTTTGACAATGAATGTTTCCCATTTCGTCCTTTTTTGCAAAGTAAACTCTTCTCTGCATCACATTCCACTTCCCCTTGAACACAGATGTCAGTAGTCAGATGACATTGCTTACCTACTCATGCCAAATATATCTAGGTAATATAGTGCTAGTCCATTCAGAGTTAAAAAAACAACTACCTAACCTGGATCCCAAAAATGCTATTTACCCATTGCACCAGTTAACTGGGGAATGATACAGGACTCCTTAAAACATATCTCTACCATATGAGGGTAAAAATCCAGGTCCTGCATCTATTTTGTTAAATGGTTTAAATTAAAGTATGAAGACCCCAGCTATAAGCAGGCCGAAATATCTCAGTTGGGAGAGAGTTAGACTGAAGATCTAAAGGTCCCTGGTTCAATCCCGGGTTTCGGCACAGTTGAGAGGTTCCTTGCTTCTAACAAAATAGGTCTTGGAATCAGCTGTAGTACTTTTTCTCTATTCATCAAATTTTTTCCAACTGATCTACAACACAATCAATTTAACATAGACTTTGCTTTATGTCCTCCTTCTAAACTTGCTTCCACCTCTCTTACCTTCAGGTTTGACAATGAATATTTCCCATTTCATGCTTTTTTGTAAAGTAAACTCTTGTCTGCATTACCTTCCACCTCCCCTTGAATACAGATGTCAGTAGTCAGATGACATTGCTTACCTACTCATGCCAAATATATCTGGGTAATATAGTGCTAGTCCATTCAGAGTTAAAAAACAACTACCTAACCTGGATCCCAAAACTGCTATTTGCCCATTGCACCAGTTAATTGTGGAATGATACAGGACTCCTTAAAACATATCTCTACCATATGAGGTTAAAAATCCAGGTCCTGCATCTATTTTGTTAAATGGTTTAAATTAAATTATGAAGATCACAGCTATAAGCAGGCCGCAATAGCTCAGTTGGGAGAGCGTTAGACTGAAGATCTAAAGGTCCCTGGTTCAATCCCGGGTTTCGGCACAGTTGAGAGGTTCCTTGCTTCTAACAAAATAGGTCTTGGAATCAGCTGTAGTACTTTTTTCTCTATCAACATTTTTATCAACTGATCTACAAAATGATCAATTCAACATAGACTTTGCTTTCTGTCCTCCTTTTAAACTTTCTTCCACCTATCTTGCCTTCAGGTTTGACAATGAATGTTTCCCATTTCGTCCTTTTTTGTAAAGTAAACTCTTGTCTGCATCACATTCCACTTCCCCTTGAACACAGATGTCAGTAGTCAGATGACATTGCTTACCTACTCATGCCAAATATATCTAGGTAATATAGTGCTAGTCCATTTCGAGTTAAAAAAACAACTACCTAACCTGGATCCCAAAAATGCTATTTACCCATTGCTCCAGTTAACTGGGGAATGATACAGGACTCCTTAAAACATATCTCTACCATATGAGGTTAAAAATCCAGGCCCTGCATCTATTTTGTTAAATGGTTTAAATTAAAGTATGAAGACCACAGCTATAAGCAGGCCGAAATAGCTCAGTTGGGAGAGCGTTAGACTGAAGATCTAAAGGTCCCTGATTCAATCCCGGGTTTCGGCACAGTTGAGAGGTTCCTTGCTTCTAACAAAATAGGTCTTGGAATCAGCTGTAGTACTTTTTCTCTATTCATCACATTTTTTCCAACTGATCTACAACACAATCAATTTAACATAGACTTTGCTTTATGTCCTCCTTCTAAACTTGCTTCCACCTCTCTTACCTTCAGGTTTGACAATGAATATTTCCCATTTCATGCTTTTTTGTAAAGTAAACTCTTGTCTGCATTACCTTCCACCTCCCCTTGAATACAGATGTCAGTAGTCAGATGACATTGCTTACCTACTCATGCCAAATATATCTGGGTAATATAGTGCTAGTCCATTCAGAGTTAAAAAAACAACTACCTAACCTGGATCCCAAAAATGCTATTTACCCATTGCACCAGTTAATTGCGGAATGATACAGGACTCCTTAAAACATATCTCACCATATGAGGTTAAAAATCCAGGTCCTGCATCTATTTTGTTAAATGGTTTAAATTAAAGTATGAAGACCACAGCTTATAAGCAGGCCAAAATAGCTAAGCTGGGAGAGCGTTAGACTGAAGATCTAAAGGTCCCTGGTTCAATCCCGGGTTTCGGCACAGTTGAGAGGTTCCTTGCTTCTAACAAAATAGGTCTTGGAATCAGCTGTAGTACTCTTTTCTCTATCAACATTTTTATCAACTGATCTACAAAATGATCAATTCAACATAGACTTTGCTTTCTGTCCTCCTTTTAAACTTTCTTCCACCTATCTTGCCTTCAGGTTTGACTATGAATGTTTTCCATTTTGTCCTTTTTTGTAAAGTAAACTCTTGTCTGCATCACATTCCACTTCCCCTTGAACACAGATGTCAGTAGTCAGATGACATTGCTTACCTACTCATGCCAAATATATCTGGGTAATATAGTGCTAGTCCATTCAGAGTTAAAAAAAACAACTACCTAACCTGGATCCCAAAAATGCTATTTACCCATTGCACCAGTTAACTGGGGAATGATACAGGACTCCTTAAAACATATCTCTACCATATGAGGTTAAAAATCCAGGTCCTGCATCTATTTTGTTAAATGGTTCAAATTAAAGTATGAAGACCCCAGCTATCAGAAGGCCGAAATAGCTCAGTTGGCCGAGCGTTAGACTGAAGATCTAAAGGTCCCTGGTTCAATCCTGGGTTTTGGCACAGTTGAGAGGTTCCTTGCTTCTAACAAAATAGGTCTTGGGATCAGCTGTAGTTCTTTTTCTCTATTCATCAAATTTTTTCCAACTGATCTACAACACAATCAATTTAACATAGACTTTGCTTATGTCCTCCTTCTAAACTTGCTTCCACCTCTCTTACCTTCAGGTTTGACAATGAATATTTCCCATTTCATGCTTTTTTGTAAAGTAAACTCTTGTCTGCATTACCTTCCACTTCCCCTTGAACACAGATGTCAGTAGTCAGATGACATTGCTTACCTACTCATGCCAAATATATCTGGGTAATATAGTGCTAGTCCATTCAGAGTTAAAAAAACAACTACCTAACCTGGATCCAAAAAATGCTATTTACCCATTGCACCAGTTAATTGCGGAATGATACAGGTCTCCTTAAAACATATCTCTACCATATGAGGTTAAAAATCCAGGTCCTGCATCTATTTTGTTAAATGGTTTAAATTAAAGTATGAAGACCACAGCTATAAGCAGGCCGAAATAGCTCAGTTGGGAGAGCGTTAGACTGAAGATCTAAAGGTCCCTGGTTCAATCCCGGGTTTCGGCACAGTTAAGAGGTTCCTTGCTTCTAACAAAATAGGTCTTGGAATCAGCTGTAGTACTTTTTCTCTATTCATCAAATTTTTTCCAACTGATCTACAACACAATCAATTTAACATAGACTTTGCTTTATGTCCTCCTTCTAAACTTGCTTCCACCTCTCTTACCTTCAGGTTTGACAATGAATATTTCCCATTTCATGCTTTTTTGTAAAGTAAACTCTTGTCTGCATTACCTTCGACCTCCCCTTGAATACAGATGTCAGTAGTCAGATGACATTGCTTACCTACTCATGCCAAATATATCTGGATCCCAAAAATGCTATTTACCCATTGCACCAGTTAATTGCGGAATGATACAGGACTCCTTAAAACATATCTCACCATATGAGGTTAAAAATCGAGGTCCTGCATCTATTTTGTTAAATGGTTTAAATTAAAGTATGAAGACCACAGCTATAAGCAGGCCGAAATAGCTAAGTTGGGAGAGCGTTAGACTGAAGATCTAAAGGTCCCTGGTTCAATCCCGGGTTTCGGCACAGTTGAGAGGTTCCTTGCTTCTAACAAAATAGGTCTTGGAATCAGCTGTAGTACTTTTTTCTCTATCAACATTTTTATCAACTGATCTACAAAATGATCAATTCAACATAGACTTTGCTTTCTGTCCTCCTTTTAAACTTTCTTCCACCTATCTTGCCTTCAGGTTTGACTATGAATGTTTTCCATTTCGTCCTTTTTTGTAAAGTAAACTCTTGTCTGCATCACATTCCACTTCCCCTTGAACACAGATGTCAGTAGTCAGATGACATTGCTTACCTACTCATGCCAAATATATCTGGGTAATATAGTGCTAGTCCATTCAGAGTTAAAAAAACAACTACCTAACCTGGATCCCAAAAATGCTATTTACCCATTGCACCAGTTAACTGGGGAATGATACAGGACTCCTTAAAACATATCTCTACCATATGAGGTTAAAAATCCAGGTCCTGCATCTATTTTGTTAAATGGTTCAAATTAAAGTATGAAGACCCCAGCTATTAGAAGGCCGAAATAGCTCAGTTGGGAGAGCGTTAGACTGAAGATCTAAAGGTCCCTGGTTCAATCCCGGGTTTCGGCACAGTTGAGAGGTTCCTTGCTTCTAACAAAATAGGTCTTGGAATCAGCTGTAGTACTTTTTTCTCTATCAACATTTTTATCAACTGATCTACAAAATGATCAATTCAACATAGACTTTGCTTTCTGTCCTCCTTTTAAACTTTCTTCCACCTATCTTGCCTTCAGGTTTGACTATGAATGTTTTCCATTTCGTCCTTTTTTGTAAAGTAAACTCTTGTCTGCATCACATTCCACTTCCCCTTGAACACAGATGTCAGTAGTCAGATGACATTGCTTACCTACTCATGCCAAATATATCTGGGTAATATAGTGCTAGTCCATTCAGAGTTAAAAAAACAAGTACCTAACCTGGATCCCAAAAATGCTATTTACCCATTGCACCAGTTAACTGGGGAATGATACAGGACTCCTTAAAACATATCTCTACCATATGAGGTTAAAAATCCAGGTCCTGCATCTATTTTGTTAAATGGTTCAAATTAAAGTATGAAGACCCCAGCTATCAGAAGGCCGAAATAGCTCAGTTGGGAGAGCGTTAGACTGAAGATCTAAAGGTCCCTGGTTCAATCCCGGGTTTCGGCACAGTTGAGAGGTTCCTTGCTTCTAACAAAATAGGTCTTGGAATCAGCTGTAGTACTTTTTCTCTATTCATCAAATTTTTTCCAACTGATCTACAACACAATCAATTTAACATAGACTTTGCTTTATGTCCTCCTTCTAAACTTGCTTCCACCTCTCTTATCTTCAGGTTTGACAATGAATATTTCCCATTTCATGCTTTTTTGTAAAGTAAACTCTTTTCTGCATTACCTTCCACTTCCCCTTGAACACAGATGTCAGTAGTCAGATGACATTGCTTACCTACTCATGCCAAATATATCTGGATAATATAGTGCTAGTCCATTCAGAGTTAAAAAAACAACTACCTAACCTGGATCCCAAAAATGCTATTTACCCATTGCACCAGTTAATTGCGGAATGATACAGGACTCCTTAAAACATATCTCACCATATGAGGTTAAAAATCCAGGTCCTGCATCTGTTTTGTTAAATGGTTTAAATTAAAGTATGAAGACCACAGCTATAAGCAGGCCGAAATAGCTCAGTTGGTAGAGCGTTAGACTGAAGATCTAAAGGTCCCTGGTTCAATCCCGGGTTTCGGCGCAGTTGAGAGGTTCCTTGCTTCTAACAAAATAGGTCTTGGAATCAGCTGTAGTGCTTTTTTCTCTATCAACATTTTTATCAACTGATCTACAAAATGATCAATTCAACATAGACTTTGCTTTCTGTCCTCCTTTTAAACTTTCTTCCACCTATCTTGCCTTCAGGTTTGACTATGAATGTTTTCCATTTCGTCCTTTTTTGTAAAGTAAACTCTTGTCTGCATCACATTCCACTTCCCCTTGAACACAGATGTCAGTAGTCAGATGACATTGCTTACCTACTCATGCCAAATATATCTGGGTAATATAGTGCTAGTCCATTCAGAGTTAAAAAAACAACTACCTAACCTGGATCCCAAAAATGCTATTTACCCATTGCACCAGTTAACTGGGGAATGATACAGGACTCCTTAAAACATATCTCTACCATATGAGGTTAAAAATCCAGGTCCTGCATCTATTTTGTTAAATGGTTCAAATTAAAGTATGAAGACCCCAGCTATCAGAAGGCCGAAATAGCTCAGTTGGGAGAGCGTTAGACTGAAGATCTAAAGGTCCCTGGTTCAATCCCGGGTTTCGGCACAGTTGAGAGGTTCCTTGCTTCTAACAAAATAGGTCTTGGAATCAGCTGTAGTACTTTTTCTCTATTAACATTTTTATCAACTGATCTACAAAATGATCAATTCAACATAGACTTTGCTTTCTGTCCTCCTTTTAAACTTTCTTCCACCTATCTTGCCTTCCGGTTTGACTATGAATGTTTTCCATTTCGTCCTTTTTTGTAAAGTAAACTCTTGTCTGCATCACATTCCACTTCCCCTTGAACACAGATGTCAGTAGTCAGATGACATTGCTTACCTACTCATGCGAAATATATCTGGGTAATATTGTGCTAGTCCATTCAGAGTTAAAAAAACAACTACCTAACCTGGATCCCAAAAATGCTATTTACCCATTGCACCAGTTAACTGGGGAATGATACAGGACTCCTTAAAACATATCTCTACCATATGAGGTTAAAAATCCAGGTCCTGCATCTATTTTGTAAAATGGTTCAAATTAAAGTATGAAGACCCCAGCTATCAGAAGGCCGAAATAGCTCAGTTGGGAGAGCGTTAGACTGAAGATCTAAAGGTCCCTAGTTCAATCCCGGGTTTCGGCACAGTTGAGACGTTCCTTGCTTCTAACAAAATAGGTCTTGGAATCAGCTGTAGTACTTTTTCTCTATTCATCAAATTTTTTCCAACTGATCTACAACACAATCAATTTAACATAGACTTTGCTTTATGTCCTCCTTCTAAACTTGCTTCCACCTCTCTTATCTTCAGGTTTGACAATGAATATTTCCCATTTCATGCTTTTTTGTAAAGTAAACTCTTGTCTGCATTACCTTCCACTTCCCCTTGAACACAGATGTCAGTAGTCAGATGACATTGCTTACCTACTCATGCCAAATATATCTGGATAATATAGTGCTAGTCCATTCAGAGTTAAAAAAACAACTACCTAACCTGGATCCAAAAAATGCTATTTACCCATTGTACCAGTTAATTGCGGAATGATACAGGACTCCTTAAAACATATCTCTACCATATGAGGTTAAAAATCCAGGTCCTGCATCTATTTTGTTAAATGGTTTAAATTAAAGTATGAAGACCACAGCTATAAGCAGGCCGAAATAGCTCAGTTGGGAGAGCGTTAGACTGAAGATCTAAAGGTCCCTGGTTCAATCCCGGGTCTCGGCACAGTTGAGAGGTTCCTTGCTTCTAAAAAAATAGGTCTTGGAATCAGCTTTAGTACTTTTTCTCTATTCATCAAATTTTTTCCAACTGATCTACAACACAATCAATTTAACATAGACTTTGCTTTATGTCCTCCTTCTAAACTTGCTTCCACCTCTCTTACCTTCAGGTTTGACAATGAATATTTCCCATTTCATGCTTTTTTGTAAAGTAAACTCTTGTCTGCATTACCTTCCACCTCCCCTTGAATACAGATGTCAGTAGTCAGATGACATTGCTTACCTACTCATGCCAAATATATATGGGTAATATAGTGCTAGTCCATTCAGAGTTAAAAAAACAACTACCTAACCTGGATCCCAAAACTGCAATTTGCCCATTGCACCAGTTAATTGTGGAATGATACAGGACTCCTTAAAACATATCTCTACCATATGAGGTTAAAAATCCAGGTCCTGCATCTATTTTGTTAAATGGTTTAAATTAGAGTATGAAGACCACAGCTATAAGCTGGCCGCTATAGCTCAGTTGGGAGAGCGTTAGACTCTAGATCTAAAGGTCCCTGGTTCCATCCCGGGTTTCGGCACAGTTGAGAGGTTCCTTGCTTCTAACAAAATAGGTCTTGGAATCAGCTGTAGTACTTTTTTCTCTATCAACATTTTTATCAACTGATCTACAAAATGATCAATTCAACATAGACTTTGCTTTCTGTCCTCCTTTTAAACTTTCTTCCACCTATCTTGCCTTCAGGTTTGACAATGAATGTTTCCCATTTAGTCCTTTTTTGTAAAGTAAACTCTTGTCTGCATCACATTCCACTTCCCCTTGAACACAGATGTCAGTAGTCAGATGACATTGCTTACCTACTCATGCCAAATATATCTAGGTAATATAGTGCTAGTCCATTCAGAGTTAAAAAAACAACTACCTAACCTGGATCCCAAAAATGCTATTTACCCATTGCACCAGTTAAGTGGGGAATGATACAGGACTCCTTAAAACATATCTCTACCATATGAGGTTAAAAATCCAGGTCCTGCATCTATTTTGTTAAATGGTTTAAATTAAAGTATGAAGACCACAGCTATAAGCAGGCCGAAATAGCTCAGTTGGGAGAGCGTTAGACTGAAGATCTAAAGGTCCCTGGTTCAATCCTGGGTTTCGGCCCAGTTGAGAGGTTCCTTGCTTCTAACAAAATAGGTCTTGGAATCAGCTGTTGTACTTTTTCTCTATTCATCAAATTTTTTCCAACTGATCTACAACACAATCAATTTAACATAGACTTTGCTTTATGTCCTCCTTTTAAACTTGCTTCCACCTCTCTTACCTTCAGGTTTGACAATGAATATTTCCCATTTCATGCTTTTTTGTAAAGTAAACTCTTGTCTGCATTACCTTCCACCTCCCCTTGAATACAGATGTCAGTAGTCAGATGACATTGCTTACCTACTCATGCCAAATATATCTGGGTAATATAGTGCTAGTCCATTCAGAGTTAAAAAAACAACTACCTAACCTGGATCCCAAAACTGCTATTTGCCCATTGCACCAGTTAATTGCGGAATGATACAGGACTCCTTAAAACATATCTCTACCATATGAGGTTAAAAATCCAGGTCCTGCATCTATTTTGTTAAATGGTTTAAATTAAAGTATGAAGACCACAGCTATAAGCAGGCCGCAATAGCTCAGTTGGGAGAGCGTTAGACTGAAGATCTAAAGGTCCCTGGTTCAATCCCGGGTTTCAGCACAGTTGAGAGGTTCCTTGCTTCTAACAAAATAGGTCTTGGAATAAGCTGTAGTACTTTTTTCTCTATCAACATTTTTATCAACTGATCTACAAAATGATCAATTCAACATAGACTTTGCTTTCTGTCCTCTTTTTAAACTTTCTTCCACCTATCTTGCCTTCAGGTTTGACAATGAATGTTTCCCATTTCGTCCTTTTTTGTAAAGTAAACTCTTGTCTGCATCACATTCCACTTCCCCTTGAACACAGATGTCAGTAGTCAGATGACATTGCTTACCTACTCATGCCAAATATATCTAGGTAATATAGTGCTAGTCCATTCAGAGTTAAAAAAACAACTACCTAACCTGGATCCCAAAAATGCTATTTACCCATTGCACCAGTTAACTGGGGAATGGTACAGGACTCCTTAAAACATATCTCTACCATATGAGGTTAAAAATCCAGGTCCTGCATCTATTTTGTTAAATGGTTCAAATTAAAGTATGAAGACCACAGCTATGAGAAGGCCGAAATAGCTCAGTTTGGAGAGCGTTAGACTGAAGATCTAAAGGTCCCTGGTTTAGTCCCGGGTTTCGGCACAGTTGAGAGGTTCCTTGCTTCTAGCAAAATAGGTCTTGGAATCAGCTGTAGAACTTTTTCTCTATTCATCAAATTTTTTCGAACTGATCTACAACACAATCAATTTAACATAGACTTTGCTTTATGTCCTCCTTCTAAACTTGCTTCCACCTCTCTTACTTTCAGGTTTGACAATGAATATTTCCCATTTCATGCTTTTTTGTAAAGTAAACTCTTGTCTGCATCACATTCCACTTCCCCTTGAACACAGATGTCAGTAGTCAGATGACATTGCTTACCTACTCATGCCAAATATATCTAGGTAATATAGTGCTAGTCCATTCAGAGTTAAAAAAACAACTACCTAACCTGGATCCCAAAAATGCTATTTACCCATTGCACCAGTTAATTGCGGAATGATACAGGACTCCTTAAAACATATCTCACCATATGAGGTTAAAAATCCAGGTCCTGCATCTATTTTGTTAAATGGTTTAAATTAAAGTATGAAGACCACAGCTGTAAGCAGCCCGAAATAGCTAAGTTGGGAGAGCGTTAGACTGAAGATCTAAAGGTCCCTGGTTCAATCCCGGGTTTCGGCACAGTTGAGAGGTTCCTTGCTTCTAACAAAATAGGTCTTGGAATCAGCTGTTGTACTTTTTTCTCTATCAACATTTTTATCAACTGATCTACAAAATGATCAATTCAACATAGACTTTGCTTTCTGTCCTCCTTTTAAACTTTCTTCCACCTATCTTGCCTTCAGGTTTGACTATGAATGTTTTCCATTTCGTCCTTTTTTGTAAAGTAAACTCTTGTCTGCATCACATTCCACTACCCCTTGAACACAGATGTCAGTAGTCAGATGACATTGCTTACCTACTCATGCCAAATATATCTGGGTAATATAGTGCTAGTCCATTCAGAGTTAAAAAAACAACTACCTAACCTGGATCCCAAAAATGCTATTTACCCATTGCACCAGTTAACTGCGGAATGATACAAGACTCCTTAAAACATATCTCTACCATATGAGGTTAAAAATCCAGGTCCTGCATCTATTTTGTTAAATGGTTCAAATTAAAGTATGAAGACCCCAGCTATCAGAAGGCAGAAATAGCTCAGTTGGGAGAGCGTTAGACTGAAGATCTAAAGGTCCCTGGTTCAATCCCGGGTTTCGGCACAGTTGAGAGGTTCCTTGCTTCTAACAAAATAGGTCTTGGAATCAGCTGTAGTACTTTTTTCTCTATTAACATTTTTATCAACTGATCTACAAAATGATCAATTCAACATAGACTTTGCTTTCTGTCCTCCTTTTAAACTTTCTTCCACCTATCTTGCCTTCAGGTTTGACAATGAATATTTCCCATTTCATGCTTTTTTGTAAAGTAAACTCTTGTCTGCATTACCATCCACTTCCCCTTGAACACAGATGTCAGTAGTCAGATGACATTGCTTACCTACTCATGCCAAATATATCTGGGTAATATAGTGCTAGTCCAAGCACTATATTACCCAGTAAAACAACTACCTAACCTGGATCCCAAAAATGCTATTTGCCCATTGCACCAGTTAATTGCGGAATGATACAGGACTCCTTAAAACATATCTCTACCATATGAGGTTAAAAATCCAGGTCCTGCATCTATTTTGTTAAATGGTTTAAATTAAAGTATGAAGACCACAGCTATAAGCAGGCCGCAATATCTCAGTTGGGAGAGTGTTAGACTGAAGATCTAAAGGTCCCTGGTTCAATCCTGGAAAGGGGCGACCATTCGGTCCCCCCGAACGTATGGCGGAGTACCACGATCCCCCCGGGAAGCCATCTTGGGCGGGAGGCGAGTCTCGGCTGGTATGCCCGAAGCGGCGTAGCCGGGGCGCGCCTTTTTCCCGCCCTGGAGTGGGCTGGCCTAGACACTGACGCGGCCGGCCACGCCCTTGGGGCAGGCAGGGGCGGGTTTACGCCCGCCCTGAAGACGGATAAAAGGAGCAACAAGCCAAGAAAGCATCCTCTTGTTCCTGTGCTCTGAAGCTGCACCCCCTCGCTGCACGTGAGCTCGAGACGGAACGAAGAGCCAATTTTGAGCGTTGTAATCTTTCTTGTTTGTTTTACAGATACTCTGTTGGAGAATGCCCAAGAAAGCGGGAAAGCGAATGACTACCGACCAGATGCTGCGTGTTCTTATGAAAGAGGTGACCGAGCTAAAGAGGCGAATGGCGGATAAAGACAAGGAAGGGGGACCGAAACGTCCTTTGGCAGGAGCAGCTCCGGGAGGGAAAGGCAAGAGGCCCAGAAGGGGAGCAGCTGGGGGAGACATCCCGGTTCCCTGTACCCCACTCGAAGAACCAACTCCGGTGCCGGAAGAGGGGAATCCGATTCCCGTGGTGGTCACCCCCGTGTCCGGGGAGGATATGCCGCCCGAGCTGGCAGCACAATTAGCAGCGTGGTTGGGTAATGGTAGCAAGGGCGCCACGGCTGACGACGCGCGGGTGTTGATGAAGCAACTGCGTGAAACAAGGGAAGCGGCGAAGGCACCATCGCCGGCTGCGGCAGTAGAGAAGCCACCTGGGACAGGTCCAGTGGCAGATACAGCTTTCGGTTCAGGTAAGCGGCCATTGCCGATTGCGAGGGATGAGTCTGCACCCTCACGAAGGGAAAAGTTGGGTCAACATGTCCCTCTGGCTATTAAAGAGAAGATATGGGCAGAGGAGTATATAAACATCTTCTCGTTGCTTACCGATCATTATGAGATGGAGCATGTTAAGAGCCAGAAGGAGCTCATGCATCCGAGTGTTTGGCGCGCAAAGATGGCCGCCTTTAAGGTAAATGAAAACATTGGCACTTGGGGCAGAGCGTGGGGGATTTTTACATCCATAATGGGTGAACGTAGGCCCCGAATTGCTGTCCGAATTGCCGATTTATCAGTCACGGATCATGGGGTATTCTGTATCACACGAGGGCAATCAATGGTTCTGTTACGATAATATTTTCAGAAAAGCGAAAGAACATGATAAAAACTTAACTTGGGATTGTTATGATTCTGTGTCTTGGTCCAAAATGGAAGATACTGGTATGTTGAAGTTGCCATTGGTAGGGAGTAGCGTGGGTGAATCCTCCCGCCAATATGCTGGGACGCCCTTTCGATCAAGTACGAGTAACGACAACCACTCGAGGCCGATCGGCAACGCAGGTAAAAGGGGGATTTGTTGGAACTTTAACAGGGGTAAATGTACGAGGCCCCAGGGGTCATGCAAATTTAGGCACGAATGTGGTGGGTGTGGGCAATCATCCCATCCTGAGTCCATGTGCAGAGCCAAAACGGGTGATAACGGGGGTAGAGGAGGCGCCAAACAGGTCTGATATAGTCCGAGGGGCGCCTTTACCTACTCCGATTGATACCATGGCAATGATTCCCTGGCTCAGCGAATACCCGGATCACGCTTCCGCTGGGGTGTTGCGGAATGGGTTTTCATATGGTTTCCGCATCCCAGTGGGGGAGTTTCAGGGTATAGCGAAATGAAAAAACCAAATATCGGTCTTGCAACATACGACCGTGGTACAGGAAAAGATCGTGAAAGAGGTTACTCGAGGTCGAGTCGCCGGTCCATTTAATGTGCCACCAGTTGCTAATTTTGTTTGTTCCCCTTTAGGGGTGGTCCCCAAGAAGGACCCGGGTGAGTTTCGGCTGATACATAATTTATCAGCCCCACGTGGTCTTTCCGTAAACGATGCGATAGACCCGGAAGTGTGTTCGGTGCGGTATGCATCCTTCGATGAGGCCGTAGCCATATTGAATCGCCTGGGGCCCGGTGCGCTGATGGCAAAATCTGATATCGAGTCAGCGTTCCGGTTGCTCCCGGTACATCCAGACGACCAGCGTCTCCTTGGTTTCATGTTTCAGGGTCACTATTACATGGATAGGTGTATGCCAATGGGGTGCTCTATATCTTGTGCCTATTTTGAAAAGTTCAGTTGTTTCCTGCAATGGGTCTTCACAAAGAAGACGGGGTTTCAACATGTTATGCATTATCTCGATGACTTTTTGTTTCTGGGGGCAGCCGGGGATCCGGAATGTGGACAAGCTTTGACTGAATTTTGTGTCTTGATGAATCAGTTTGGCGTGCCATTGGCACCAGGTAAGACTGTGGGTCCCTCGACTTGCCTCGAGTTTCTGGGGATCGAGCTTGACTCTGAAGAAGGTTGTTTTCGTTTACCACGAGACAAAGTGTTAAGATTCAGGGCATGCCTGCAAACGTGTATAAGTGAGTCTAAGGTTAAGCTGCATCAATTACAACAATTGGTGGGACAGTTGAATTTTGCCCTAAGAGTAATACCGATGGCCCGCCCCTTTTCCCGCTCGATCGCTCAAGCCATGGTCGGCCTGAAGGAGGGTCATCATTGCACGAGGCTCTCGGCAGAGGTTCGCCAGGACATGCGCATTTGGTTGGCATTTCTGGCGGATTTCAATGGTCGAATAGTCTGGAACAAACCGGCGGTGTCCTCTGAGGAGCTGGGGCTGTGGACGGATTCGGCAGTAAGCATTGGTTTTGGTGCCATATTCGGCACTCAGTGGTCGGCACAAAAATGGCCGTCATGGTGGCATGATAGTGGACTGACAAGTAACATTGCTTTTCTGGAACTTTTCCCCATTCTGGTGGCCCTGAGAACTTGGCCCGAAGGGTTCAGAGATCACTCTGTGGTATTCTGGTCTGATAACATGACCGTGGTTGAGTGTATCAATAGCCAGGCA
This sequence comes from Lissotriton vulgaris, assembly GCF_964263255.1. NCBI lineage: Eukaryota > Metazoa > Chordata > Amphibia > Caudata > Salamandridae > Lissotriton > Lissotriton vulgaris. The sequence continues at coordinate 1,531,340,985 of NC_141696.1, read as the reverse complement.
GCACGATGCAAATGGATTCTGAGATTACTCAAGGAAATTGTATTACTGTGTATGCAATTGAATGTGCTATTTAGGGCAAGACATGTGCCGGGGGTGAAGAACCAGGCGGCTGATGCACTGTCTCGTTTTCGTATGCAGGCCTTCTGGGGTTTTCGGCCCACAGCGGACCCGGTGGCGGCACCCTTTCCCGAAGCTCTCTGGTCTCTCGGTGCCCCGAACTTCGTAACCTCGTGGGAGAGAGTTTAGCACCCAGGACGAGGAAGGCATATGAAGGGGCGTTCCGTTCCTATTGGGCCTTTTTGGGGGCTGCTAGGGGGGAGCTTTGGGGCCAGGAGGAGTTGGTAGTGAAATTCCTGCTGTCTTTACATCAGGCAGGCAAATCAGTGGCTACGGCCCAGAGGCATCGGGCCGCCATTTCCTTTGTGGCTAGGGCTCATGGGATCCAGGACCCGACAGCGTCTTTCGTTGTGCAAAAAGCGCTACGTGGGTGGCAACGCCTTGAGGGTCGCATAGTAGATGAAAGGCGCCCAATAGGTTTGGATAGGTTGGCCCTGTTATTATCCATACTCCCTGCAACGTGTTCATCCCAGTATGAAACAGTGTTATTCCGAGCCGCTTTTACGCTGGCATTCCATGGGGCTATGCGGGTAAGCGAACTAGTGGCAAGGAACAAGCAGGATGTGATGGGGGGACTGTGCCGAGAGCACGTTCAGGTTAGAGGGGGGACAATGACTGTCTCGTTTGTCAGGTCCAAGACCGATCAGGGTGCGATGGGTGACTGCATAATCATACAAAGGATTCCCGGGTCCTCCATGTGCCCGGTGAGTTGTGTAGAGGAATATTTAGCACAAAGGGTGGCATCATGGGGGGGGACCTTGTTGAGACACGCTGACGCCACCCCACTGACGAGGTTTCAGTTTCAGCGGGTGCTTGCGATGTCGATTGCCGCTGCGGGCTTGAACCCGGGCGAGTTTGGGACCCATTCCTTTCGGATAGGGGCTGCTACAGAGGCTACAGCCAGGGGTCTGAATGTCGAACAAGTTAAACGTGTGGGGCGTTGGTCCTCCAACTGTTATAAAAGGTATGTGCGGTTGCACATGTTGTGAAGCTGTAATGATGTACTCACGCTTCTTGTTTTGTTTGGTTTTAGTTGCGCAAGCCTACGAGGCGGGGCGGACTATGCAGTCGACCCAACACCGGGCCAGCGGTCAGACATCACCGGCTGTGAAAAAGGAGGTGTGGGTCGTGGGCCACTCATACGTGAGGCGTGCCGCGGACGTATTCAAAGCAGGTGACATGATTCACGTGGCTGGGGAATACGGGTACAGTATGTCCTTCTACGGAAGGGGCGGACTCTGTATTGACCAGTTTCAATCATTTTTCGAGGGTTTGCTAGGGCGGACGAGGTCACCGCCGTCTATAGTCATAGTACATCTTGGGGGCAATGATTTGGTCACCACTGGTAGACGACTTCTTCTTGAGGTGATGCTTTCCACTGTAAGTTGGTTAGCGAGGAGAGTTCCAGGGTGCACAATTGCGTGGTCCCATATGATCCCACGAAAAGTATGGCGGGGGGCTATTTCTGTTTCTGCTCTGAATCATTCAGTAAGAAAAATTAATAACAAAGTGAGTAGATTGTTCCGTTCCAATACACTGCATTCTATTTCGCATGGTTGTATTACTGGTGACAGTATGTATTTGGGGGATGGTGTTCATTTGTCCCGGGTGGGGAACGAGTTACTCATAGGAGACTTGATAGCTTGGCTAAAGACTTTAAGACATGACCTTTAGGTAGGAGTGTTGTGGGGGGTCCGGATAGCCGGTCAACTATCCGGCCTGTGGCGGTAAGGTCATGATCGGTGAGCACTAATTGGAAGATCCCTATGAGTGGGCGTCACCCATTACGGATGGGAGCGCTCGAGGGAGGTGGCCATTGGCCCCTCAACGGGGAGGCGGTCCCTTCTAAGGATGGGCCGCCGAAAGGAAAGGAAAGGCGGTCAAGGCCCCTTCCTGGGTAGGAGGGGCTACAGCCCCCTCCTGTGGAATTTCCCGGGGCCAGGACATCTGCGACGGCAGATGTGGTAAGTGTGTGGGGTTTGGGGGGGGGTCTACGCTACCTTCTAGATACCTCACACGAGTCCTCGGACGACCTTTAAGTGGCGTCGAGTTTATTGGGGCCCCCGTCAAGTCAAGGGAAATTGGTAGTTGCACTTGAGGTACACCTCTGTGCGGTCGCCCCTCACAAGTGAGGGGGATATTTCTGGTTTAGGGATCTTGACACCGGTTACGACCTTGCCGTTGGCCCTTAAACGTTAGGATGTACAATTTCAAAATTTCAAGTTAATGTTTTGTAGGATGTTAGTTCGGCTAGGAGAACCTTTGTATTAGAGAATATGTTAAGGTTAGCCAAACATCGCAATGTGGTAATGAAATTGTACATAATATGAAACTGTTATTTTAATGTTTTAATTTTGTTTCATATTTTAATAAATACGGCCGGGAGGGTCACTCCCTCCCGTCTTCCAAAAGTTCAGAACTGTTTCCGGTTTCCCATCCTTGGGGATTGTGTTGAGAGGGGGTGGCGGGTATCTCAGCCATATGGAAAGGGGCGACCATTCGGTCCCCCCGAACGTATGGCGGAGTACCACGATCCCCCCGGCAAGCCTTCTTGGGCGGGAGGCGAGTCTCGGCTGGTATGCCCGAAGCGGCGTAGCCGGGGCGCGCCTTTTTCCCGCCCTGGAGTGGGCTGGCCTAGACACTGACGCGGCCGGCCACGCCCTTGGGGCAGGCAGGGGCGGGTTTACGCCCGCCCTGAAGACGGATAAAAGGAGCAACAAGCCAAGAAAGCATCCTCTTGTTCCTGTGCTCTGAAGCTGCACCCCCTCGCTGCACGTGAGCTCGAGACGGAACGAAGAACCAATTTTGACCCACCCACCAGCCCCTGAGGACAGCAAGTGGTTTTGAATAAAGTTTGATGTGGTAACTCTAATTTTTGTTTGCAGGTTGGGATTATTATCGTGATAACTTTGAATATGCAATAAAGAATGGTCAATTTCTGGTATGTTTTGTAAATAAAGTAATTCTGCTCTAGTGTTTGATCAGTAAGCATGCCTTTTAATAAAGTGGTTGTTGTTACTGTCTTTTAAGTAATTTAGTCATTTAGTTTAGAATTGTCGTATTTATTTTGGTCGGGCGGTAAGGTCATGATCGGTGAGCACTAATTGGAAGATCCCTATGAGTGGGCGTCACCCATTACGGATGGGAGCGCTCGAGGGAGGTGGCCATTGGCCCCTCAACGGGGAGGCGGTCCCTTCTAAGGATGGGCCGCCGAAAGGAAAGGAAAGGCGGTCAAGGCCCCTTCCTGGGTAGGAGGGGCTACAGCCCCCTCCTGTGGAATTTCCCGGGGCCAGGACATCTGCGACGGCAGATGTGGTAAGTGTGTGGGGTTTGGGGGGGGGTCTACGCTACCTTCTAGATACCTCACAAGAGTCCTCGGACGACCTTTAAGTGGCGTCGAGTTTATTGGGGCCCCCGTCAAGTCAAGGGAAATTGGTAGTTGCACTTGAGGTACACCTCTGTGCGGTCGCCCCTCACAAGTGAGGGGGATATTTCTGGTTTAGGGATCTTGACACCGGTTACGACCTTGCCGTTGGCCCTTAAACGTTAGGATGTGCAATTTCAAAATTTCAAGTTAATGTTTTGTAGGATGTTAGTTCGGCTAGGAGAACCTTTGTATTAGAGAATATGTTAAGGTTAGCCAAACATCGCAATGTGGTAATGAAATTGTACATAATATGAAACTGTTATTTTAATGTTTTAATTTTGTTTCATATTTTAATAAATACGGCCGGGAGGGTCACTCCCTCCCGTCTTCCAAAAGTTCAGAACTGTTTCCGGTTTCCCATCCTTGGGGATTGTGTTGAGAGGGGGTGGCGGGTATCTCAGCCATATTGGTTTCGGCACAGTTGAGAGGTTCCTTGCTTCTAACAAAATAGGTCTTGGAATCAGCTGTAGTACTTTTTTCTCTATTAACATTTTTATCAACTGATCTACAAAATGATCAATTCAACATAGACTTTGCTTTCTGTCCTCCTTTTAAACTTTCTTCCACCTATCTTACCTTCAGGTTTGACAATGAATATTTCCCATTTCATGCTTTTTTGTAAAGTAAACTCTTGTCTGCATTACCTTCCACTTCCCCTTGAACACAGATGTCAGTAGTCAGATGACATTGCTTACCTACTCATGCCAAATATATCTGGGTAATATAGTGCTAGTCCATTCAGAGTTAAAAAAACAACTACCTAACCTGGATCCAAAAAATGCTATTTACCCATTGCACCAGTTAATTGCGGAATGATACAGGACTCCTTAAAACATATCTCACCATATGAGGTTAAAAATCCAGGTCCTGCATCTATTTTGTTAAATGGTTTAAATTAAAGTATGAAGACCACAGCTATAAGCAGGCCGAAATAGCTAAGTTGGGAGAGCGTTAGACTGAAGATCTAAAGGTCCCTGGTTCAATCCCGGGTTTCGGCACAGTTGAGAGGTTCCTTGCTTCTAACAAAATAGGTCTTGGAATCAGCTGTAGTACTTTTTTCTCTATTAACATTTTTATCAACTGATCTACAAAATGATCAATTCAACATAGACTTTGCTTTCTGTCCTCCTTTTAAACTTTCTTCCACCTATCTTGCCTTCAGGTTTGACTATGAATGTTTTCCATTTCGTCCTTTTTTGTAAAGTAAACTCTTGTCTGCATCACATTCCACTTCCCCTTGAACAAAGATGTCAGTAGTCAGATGACATTGCTTACCTACTCATGCCAAATATATCTGGGTAATATAGTGCTAGTCCATTCAGAGTTAAAAAAACAACTACCTAACCTGGATCCCAAAAATGCTATTTACCCATTGCACCGGTTAACTGGGGAATGATACAGGACTCCTTAAAACATATCTCTACCATATGAGGTTAAAAATCCAGGTCCTGCATCTATTTTGTTAAATGGTTTAAATTAAAGTATGAAGACCACAGCTATAAGCAGGCCGAAATAGCTCAGTTGGGCGAGCGTTAGACTGAAGATCTAAAGGTCCCTGGTTCAATCCCGGGATTCGGCACAGTTGAGAGGTTCCTTGCTTCTAACAAAATAGGTCTTGGGATCAGCTGTAGTTCTTTTTCTCTATTCATCAAATTTTTTCTAACTGATCTACAACACAATCAATTTAACATAGACTTTGCTTTATGTCCTCCTTCTAAACTTGCTTCCACCTCTCTTACCTTCAGGTTTGACAATGAATATTTCCCATGTCATGCTTTTTTGTAAAGTAAACTCTTGTCTGCATTACCTTCCACCTCCCCTTGAATACAGATGTCAGTAGTCAGATGACATTGCTTACCTACTCATGCCAAATATATCTGGGTAATATAGTGCTAGTCCATTCAGAGTTAAAAAAACAACTACCTAACCTGGATCCCAAAAATGCTATTTACCCATTGCACCGGTTAACTGGGGAATGATACAGGACTCCTTAAAACATATCTCTACCATATGAGGTTAAAAATCCAGGTCCTGCATCTATTTTGTTAAATGGTTTAAATTAAAGTATGAAGACCACAGCTATAAGCAGGCCGAAATAGCTCAGTTGGGAGAGCGTTAGACTGAAGATCTGAAGGTCCCTGGTTTAATCCTGGGTTTCGGCACAGTTCAGAGGTTCCTTGCTTCTAACAAAATAGGTCTTGGAATCAGCTGTAGTACTTTTTCTCTATTCATCAAATTTTTTCTAACTGTTCTACAACACAATCAATTTAACATAGACTTTGCTTTATGTCCTCCTTCTAAACTTGCTCCCACCTCTCTTACCTTCAGGTTTGACAATGAATATTTCCCATGTCATGCTTTTTTGTAAAGTAAACTCTTGTCTGCATTACCTTCCACCTCCCCTTGAATACAGATGTCAGTAGTCAGATGACATTGCTTACCTACTCATGCCAAATATATCTGGGTAATATAGTGCTAGTCCATTCAGAGTTAAAAAAACAACTACCTAACCTGGATCCCAAAACTGCTATTTGCCCATTGCACCAGTTAATTGCGGAATGATACAGGACTCCTTAAAACATATCTCTACCATATGAGGTTAAAAATCCAGGTCCTGCATCTATTTTGTTAAATGGTTTAAATTAAAGTATGAAGACCACAGCTATAAGCAGGCCGCAATTGCTCAGTTGGGAGAGCGTTAGACTGAAGATCTAAAGGTCCCTGGTTCAATCCCGGGTTTCGGCACAGTTGAGAGGTTCCTTGCTTCTACCAAAATAGGTCTTGGAATCAGCTGTAGTACTTTTTTCTCTATCAACATTTTTGTCAACTGATCTACAAAATGATCAATTCAACATAGACTTTGCTTTCTGTCCTCCTTTTAAACTTTCTTCCACCTATCTTGCCTTCAGGTTTGACAATGAATGTTTCCCATTTCGTCCTTTTTTGTAAAGTAAACTCTTGTCTGCATCACATTCCACTTCCCCTTGAACACAGATGTCAGTAGTCAGATGACATTGCTTACCTACTCATGCCAAATATATCTGGGTAATATAGTGCTAGTCCATTCAGAGTTAAAAAAACAACTACCTAACCTGGATCCCAAAAATGCTATTTGCCCATTGCACCAGTTAATTGCGGAATGATACAGGACTCCTTAAAACATATCTCTACCATATGAGGTTAAAAATCCAGGTCCTGCATCTATTTTGTTAAATGGTTCAAATTAAAGTATGAAGACCCCAGATATCAGAAGGCAGAAATAGCTCAGTTTGGAGAGCGTTAGACTGAAGATCTATAGGTCCCTGGTTTAATCCTGGGTTTCGGCACTGTTGAGAGGTTCCTTGCTTCTCACAAAATAAGTCTTGGAATCAGCTGTAGTACTTTTTTCTCTATGAACATTTTTATCAACTGATCCACAAAATGATCAATTCAACATAGACTTTGCTTTCTGTCCTCCTTTTAAACTTTCTTCCACCTATCTTGCCTTCAGGTTTGACTATGAATGTTTTCCATTTCGTCCTTTTTTGTAAAGTAAACTCTTGTCTGCATCACATTCCACTTCCCCTTGAACACAGATGTCAGTAGTCAGATGACATTGCTTACCTACTCATGCCAAATATATCTGGGTAATATAGTGCTAGTCCATTCAGAGTTAAAAAAACAACTACCTAACCTGGATCCCAAAAATGCTATTTACCCATTGCACCAGTTAACTGGGGAATGATACAGGACTCCTTAAAACATATCTCTACCATATGAGGTTAAAAATCCAGGTCCTGAATCTATTTTGTTAAATGGTTCAAATTAAAGTATGAAGACCCCAGCTATCAGAAGGCCGAAATAGCTCAGTTGGGAGAGTGTTGGACTGAAGATCTAAAGGTCCCTGGTTCAATCCCGGGTTTCGGCACAGTTGAGAGGTTCCTTGCTTCTAACAAAATAGGTCTTGGGATCAGCTGTAGTTCTTTTTCTCTATTCATCACATTTTTTCCAACTGATCTACAACACAATCAATTTAACATAGACTTTGCTTTATGTCCTCCTTCTAAACTTGCTTCCACCTCTCTTACCTTCAGGTTTGACAATGAATATTTCCCATTTCATGCTTTTTTGTAAAGTAAACTCTTGTCTGCATTACCTTCCACTTCCCCTTGAACACAGATGTCAGTAGTCAGATGACATTGCTTACCTACTCATGCCAAATATATCTGGGTAATATAGTGCTAGTCCATTCAGAGTTAAAAAAACAACTACCTAACCTGGATCCAAAAAATGCTATTTACCCATTGCACCAGTTAATTGCGGAATGATACAGGACCCCTTAAAACATATCTCTACCATATGAGGTTAAAAATCCAGGTCCTGCATCTATTTTGTTAAATGGTTTAAATTAAAGTATGAAGACCACAGCTATAAGCAGGCCGAAATAGCTCAGTTGGGAGAACGTTAGACTGAAGATCTAAAGGTCCCTGGTTCAATCCCGAGTTTCGGCACAGTTGAGAGGTTCCTTGCTTCTAACAAAATAGGTCTTGGAATCAGCTCTAGTACTTTTTCTCTATTCATCAAATTTTTTCCAACTGATCTACAACACAATCAATTTAATATAGACTTTGCTTTATGTCCTCCTTCTAAACTTGCTTCCACCTCTCTTACCTTCAGGTTTGACAATGAATATTTCCCATTTCATGCTTTTTTGTAAAGTAAACTCTTGTCTGCATTACCTTCCACTTCCCCTTGAACACAGATGTCAGTAGTCAGATGACATTGCTTACCTACTCATGCCAAATATATCTGGGTAATAAAGTGCTAGTCCATTCAGAGTTAAAAAAACAACTACCTAACCTGGATCCCAAAAATGCTATTTGCCCATTGCACCAGTTAATTGCGGAATGATACAGGACTCCTTAAAACATATCTCTACCATATGAGGTTAAAAATCCAGGTCCTGCATCTATTTTGTTAAATGGTTTAAATTAAAGTATGAAGACCACAGCTATAAGCAGGCCGAAAAAGCTAAGTTGGGAGAGCGTTAGACTGAAGATCTAAAGGTCCCTGGTTCAATCCCGGGTTTCGGCACAGTTGAGAGGTTCCTTGCTTCTAACAAAATAGGTCTTGGAATCAGCTGTAGTACTTTTTTGTCTATCAACATTTTTATCAACTGATCTACAAAATGATCAATTCAACATAGACTTTGCTTTCTGTCCTCCTTTTAAACTTTCTTCCACCTATCTTGCCTTCAGGTTTGACTATGAATGTTTCCCATTTCGTCCTTTTTTGTAAAGTAAACTCTTGTCTGCATCACATTCCACTTCCCCTTGAACACAGGTGTCATTAGTCAGATGACATTGCTTACCTACTCATGCCAAATATATCTGGGTAATATGGTGCTAGTCCATTCAGAGTTAAAAAAACAACTACCTAACCTGGATCCCAAAAATGCTATTTACCCATTGCACCAGTTAACTGCGGAATGATACAGGACTCCTTAAAACATATCTCTACCATATGAGGTTAAAAATCCAGGTCCTGCATCTATTTTGTTAAATGGTTCAAATTAAAGTATGAAGACCCCAGCTATCAGAAGGCCGAAATAGCTCAGTTGGGAGAGCGTTAGACTGAATATCTAAAGGTCCCTGGTTCAATCCTGGGTTTGGGCACAGTTGAGAGGTTCCTTGCTTCTAACAAAATAGGTCTTGGAATCAGCTGTAGTACTTTTTCTCTATTCATCAAATTTTTTCCAACTGATCTACAACACAATCAATTTAACATAGACTTTGCTTTTATGTCCTCCTTCTAAACTTGCTTCCACCTCTCTTACCTTCAGGTTTGACAATGAATATTTCCCATTTCATGCTTTTTTGTAAAGTAAACTCTTGTCTGCATTACCTTCCACTTCCCCTTGAACACAGATGTCAGTAGTCAGATGACATTGCTTACCTACTCATGCCAAATATATCTGGGTAATATAGTGCTAGTCCAGTCAGAGTTAAAAAAACAACTACCTAACCTGGATCCCCAAAATGCTATTTACCCATTGCACCAGTTAATTGCGGAATGATACAGGACTCCTTAAAACATATCTCTACCATATGAGGTTAAAAATCCAGGTCCTGCATCTATTTTGTTAAATGGTTTAAATTAAAGTATGAAGACCACAGCTATAAGCAGGCTGAAATAGCTCAGTTGGGAGAGCGTTAGACTGAAGATCTAAAGGTCCCTGTTTCAATCCCGGGTTTCGGCATAGTTGAGAGGTTCCTTGCTTCTAACAAAATAGGTCTTGGAATCAGCTGTAGTACTTTTTTCTCTATCAACATTTTTATCAACTGATCTACAAAATGATCAATTCAAGATAGACTTTGCTTTCTGTCCTCCTTTTAAACTTTCTTCCACCTATCTTGCCTTCAGGTTTGACTATGAATGTTTCCCATTTCGTCCTTTTTTGTAAAGTAAACTCTTGTCTGCATCACATTCCACTTCCGCTTGAACACAGATGTCAGTAGTCAGATGACATTGCTTACCTACTCATGCCAAATATATCTGGGTCATATAGTTCTAGTTCATTCAGAGTTAAAAAAACAACTACCTAACCTGGATCCCAAAAATGCTATTTACCCATTGCACCAGTTAACTGGGGAATGATACAGGACTCCTTAAAACATATCTCTACCATATGAGGTTAAAAATCCAGGTCCTGCATCTATTTTGTTAAATGGTTCAAATTAAAGTATGAAGACCCCAGATATCAGAAGGCAGAAATAGCTCAGTTGGGAGAGCCTTAGACTGAAGATCTAAAGGTCCCTGGTTCAATCCCGGGTTTCAGCACAGTTGAGAGGTTCCTTGCTTCTAACAAAATAGGTCTTGGAATCAGCTGTAGTACTTTTTCTCTATTCATCAAATTGTTTCCAACTGATCTACAACATAATCAATTTAACATAGACTTTGCTTTATGTCCTCCTTCTAAACTTGCTTCCACCTCTCTTACCTTCAGGTTTGACAATGAATATTTCCCATTTCATGCTTTTTTGTAAAGTAAACTCTTGTCTGCATTACCTTCCACTTCCCCTTGAACACAGATGTCAGTAGTCAGATGACATTGCTTACCTACTCATGCCAAATATATCTGGGTAATATAGTGCTAGCCCATTCAGAGTTAAAAAAACAACTACCTAACCTGGATCCCAAAAATGCTATTTACCCATTGCACCAGTTAATTGCGGAATGATACAGGACTCGTTAAAACATATCTCTACCATATGAGGTTAAAAATCCAGGTCCTGCATCTATTTTGTTAAATGGTTTAAATTGAAGTATGAAGACCACAGCTATAAGCAGGCCGAAATAGCTCAGTTGGGAGAGCGTTAGACTGAAGATCTAAAGGTCCCTGGTTCAATCCCGGGTTTCGGCACAGTTGAGAGGTTCCTTGCTTCTAACAAAATAGGTCTTGGAATCAGCTGTAGTTCTTTTTTCTCTATCAACATTTTTATCAACTGATCTACAAAATGATCAATTCAACATAGACTTTGCTTTCTGTCCTCCTTTTAAACTTTCTTCCACCTATCTTGCCTTCAGGTTTGACAATGAATGTTTCCCATTTCGTCCTTTTTTGTAAAGTAAACTCTTGTCTGCATCACACTCCACTTCCCCTTGAACACAGATGTCAGTAGTCAGATGACATTGCTTACCTACTCATGCCAAATATATCTGGGTAATATAGTGCTAGCCCATTCAGAGTTAAAAAAAAACTACCTAACCTGGATCCCAAAAATGCTATTTACCCATTGCACCAGTTAATTGCGGAATGATACAGGACTCCTTAAAACATATCTCTACCATATGAGGTTAAAAATCCAGGTCCTGCATCTATTTTGTTAAATGGTTTAAATTAAAGTATGAAGACCACAGCTATAAGCAGGCCGAAATAGCTCAGTTGGGAGAGCGTTAGACTGAACATCTAAAGGTCCCTGGTTCAATCCCGGGTTTTGGCACAGTTGAGAGGTTCCTTGCTTCTAACAAAATAGGTCTTGGAATCAGCTGTAGTACTTTTTTCTCTATCAACATTTTTATCGAACTGATCTACAAAATGATCAATTCAACATAGACTTTGCTTTCTGTCCTCCTTTTAAACTTTCTTCCACCTATCTTGCCTTCAGGTTTGACTATGAATGTTTCCCATTTCGTCCTTTTTTGTAAAGTAAACTCTTGTCTGCATCACATTCCACTTCCCCTTGAACACAGATGTCAGTAGTCAGATGACATTGCTTACCTACTCATGCCAAATATATCTGGGTAATATAGTGCTAGTCCATTCAGAGTTAAAAAAACAACTACCTAACCTGGATCCCAAAAATGCTATTTACCCATTGCACCAGTTAACTGGGGAATGATACAGGACTCCTTAAAACATATCACTACCATATGAGGTTAAAAATCCAGGTCATGCATCTATTTTGTTAAATGGTTCAAATTAAAGTATGAAGACCACAGCTATCAGAAGGCCAAAATAGCTCAGTTGGGAGAGCGTTAGACTGAAGATCTAAAGGTCCCTGGTTAAATCCCGGGTTTCGGCACTGTTGAGAGGTTCTTTGCTTCTAACAAAATAGGTCTTAGAATCAGCTGTTGTCCTTTTTCTGTATTCATCAATTTTTTTCTAACTGATCTACAACACAATCAATTTAACATAGACTTTGCTTTCTGTCCTCCTTCTAGACTTGCTTCCAACTCTCTTGCCTTCAGGTTTGACTATGAATGTTTCCCATGTCATGCTTTTTTGTAAAGTAAACTCTGGTCTGCATTACCTTCCACTTCCCCTTGAACACAGATGTCAGTGGTCAGATGACATTGCTTACCTACTCAGGCAAAATACGTCTGGGTAATATAGTGCTAGTCCATACGGAGGTAAAAATAAAATGACCTAACCTGGATCCCAAAAATAGTATTTACCCATTGCCCCAGTTAACTGCTGAATGATACAGGACTCCTTAAAACATATCTCTAACCTATAAGGTCAAATATCCAAGTCATGCATATTTTTTGTTAAATGGTTCAAATCAAAGTATGTAGACTACAGCTAGCAGGAGGCAGAAATAGCTCAGTTGGGAGACCGTTAGACTGAAGATCTAAAGGTCCCTGGTTTAATCCCGGGTTTCGGCACTGTTGAGAGGTTCCTTGCTTCTCACAAAATAAGTCTTGGAATCAGCTGTAGTTCTTTTTTCTCTATCAACATTTTTATCAACTGATCCACAAAATGATCAATTCAACATAGACTTTGCTTTCTGTCCTCCTTTTAAACTTTCTTCCACCTATCTTGCCTTCAGGTTTGACTATGAATGTTTCCCATTTCGTCCTTTTTTGTAAAGTAAACTCTTGTCTGCATCACATTCCACTTCCCCTTGAACACAGATGTCAGTAGTCAGATGACATTGCTTACCTACTCATGCCAAATATATCTAGGTAATATAGTGCTAGTCCATTCAGAGTTAAAAAAACAACTACCTAACCTGGATCCCAAAAATGCTATTTACCCATTGCACCAGTTAACTGGGGAATGATACAGGACTCCTTAAAACATATCTCTACCATATGAGGTTAAAAATCCAGGTCCTGCATCTATTTTGTTAAATGGTTCAAATTAAAGTATGAAGACCCCAGCTATCAGAAGACCGAAATAGCTCAGTTGGGAGAGCGTTAGACTGAAGATCTAAAGGTCCCTGGTTCAATCCTGGGTTTCGGCACAGTTGAGAGGTTCCTTGCTTCTAACAAAATAGTTCTTGGAATCAGCTGTAGTACTTTTTCTCTATTCATCAAATTTTTTCCAACTGATCTACAACACAATCAATTTAACATAGACTTTGCTTTATGTCCTCCTTCTAAACTTGCTTCCACCTCTCTTACCTTCAGGTTTGACAATGAATATTTCCCATTTCATGCTTTTTTGTAAAGTAAACTCTTGTCTGCATTACCTTCCACTTCCCCTTGAACACAGATGTCAGTAGTCAGATGACATTGCTTACCTACTCATGCCAAATATATCTGGGTAATATAGTGCTAGTCCATTCAGAGTTAAAAAAACAACTACCTAACCTGGATCCCATAAATGCTATTTACCCATTGCACCAGTTAACTGGGGAATGATACAGGACTCCTTAAAACATATCTCTACCATATGAGGTTAAAAATCCAGGTCCTGCATCTATTTTGTTAAATGGTTCAAATTAAAGTATGAAGACCCCAGCTATCAGAAGGCCGAAATATCTCAGTTGGGAGAGCGTCAGACTGAAGATCTAAAGGTCCCTGGTTCAATCCCGGGTTTCGTCACAGTTGAGAGGTTCCTTGCTTCTAACAAAATAGGTCTTGGAATCAGCTGTAGTACTTTTTCTCTATTCATCAAATTTTTTCCAACTGATCTACAACACAATCAATTTAACATAGACTTTGCTTTATGTCCTCCTTCTAAACTTGCTTCCACCTCTCTTACCTTCAGGTTTGACAATGAATATTTCCCATTTCATGCTTTTTTGTAAAGTAAACTCTTGTCTGCATTACCTTCCACTTCCCCTTGAACACAGATGTCAGTAGTCAGATGACATTGCTTACCTACTCATGCCAAATATATCTGGGTAATATTCTGCTAGTCCATTCAGAGTTAAAAAAACAACTACCTAACCTGGATCCCAAAAATGCTATTTACCCATTGCACCAGTTAATTGCGGAATGATACAGGACTCCTTAAAACATATCTCTACCATATGAGGTTAAAAATCCAGGTCCTGCATCTATTTTGTTAAATGGTTCAAATTAAAGTATGAAGACCACAGCTATAAGCAGGCCGCAATAGCTCAGTTGGGAGAGTGTTAGACTGAAGATCTAAAGGTCCCTGGTTCAATCCCGGGTTTCGGCACAGTTGAGAGGTTCCTTGCTTCTAACAAAATAGGTCTTGGAATCAGCTGTAGTACTTTTTCTCTATTCATCAAATTTTTTCCAACTGATCTACAACACAATCAATTTAACATAGACTTTGCTTTATGTCCTCCTTCTAAACTTGTTTCCACCTCTCTTACCTTCAGGTTTGACAATGAATATTTCCCATTTCATGCTTTTTTGTAAAGTAAACTCTTGTCTGCATTACCTTCCACTTCCCCTTGAACACAGATGTCAGTAGTCAGATGACATTGCTTACCTACTCATGCCAAATATATCTGGGTAATATAGTGCTAGTCCATTCAGAGTTAAAAAAACAACTACCTAACCTGGATCCAAAAAATGCTATTTACCCATTGTACCATTAATTGCGGAATGATACAGGACTCCTTAAAACATATCTCTACCATATGAGGTTAAAAATCCAGGTCCTGCATCTATTTTGTTAAATGGTTTAAATTAAAGTATGAAGACCACAGCTATAAGCAGGCCGAAATAGCTCAGTTGGGAGAGCCTTAGACTGAAGATGTAAAGGTCCCTGGTTCAATCCCGGGTTTCGGCACAGTTGAGAGGTTCCTTGCTTCTAACAAAATAGGTCTTGGAATCACCTGTAGTACTTTTTCTCTATTCATCAAATTTTTTCCAACTGATCTACAACACAATCAATTTAACATAGACTTTGCTTTATGTCCTCCTTCTAAACTTGCTTCCACCTCTCTTACCTTCAGGTTTGACAATTAATATTTCCCATTTCATGCTTTTTTGTAAAGTAAACTCTTGTCTGCATTACCTTCCACTTCCCCTTGAACACAGATGTCAGTAGTCAGATGACATTGCTTACCTACTCATGCCAAATATATCTGGGTAATATAGTGCTAGTCCATTCAGAGTTAAAAAAACAACTACCTAACCTGGATCCCAAGAATGCTATTTGCCCATTGCACCAGTTAATTCCGGAATGATACAGGACTCCTTAAAACATATCTCTACCATATGAGGTTAAAAATCCAGGCCCTGCATCTATTTTGTTAAATGGTTTAAATTAAAGTATGAAGACCATAGCTATAAGCAGGCTGCAATAGCTCAGTTGGGAGAGCGTTAGACTGAAGCTCTAAAGGTCCCTGGTTCAATACCGGGTTTCGGCACAGTTGAGAGGTTCCTTGCTTCTAACAAAATAGGTCTTGGAATCAGCTGTAGTACTTTTTTCTCTATCAACATTTTTATCAACTGATCTACAAAATGATCAATTCAACATAGACTTTGCTTTCTGTCCTCCTTTTAAACTTTCTTCCACCTATCTTGCCTTCAGGTTTGACAATGAATGTTTCCCATTTCGTCCTTTTTTGTAAAGTAAACTCTTGTCTGCATCACATTCCACTTCCCCTTGAACACAGATGTCAGTAGTCAGATGACATTGCTTACCTACTCATGCCAAATATATCTAGGTAATATAGTGCTAGTCCATTCAGAGTTAAAAAAACAACTACCTAACCTGGATCCCAAAAATGCTATTTGCCCATTGCACCAGTTAATTGCGGAATGATACAGGACTCCTTAAAACATATCTCTACCATATGAGGTTAAAAATCCAGGTCCTGCATCTATTTTGTTAAATGGTTTAAATTAAAGTATGAAGACCACAGCTATAAGCAGGCTGCAATAGCTCAGTTGGGAGAGCGTTAGACTGAAGATCTAAAGGTCCCTGGTTCAATCCCGGGTTTCGGCACAGTCGAGAGGTTCCTTTCTTCTAACAAAATAGGTCTTGGAATCAGCTGTAGTACTTTTTCTCTATTCATCAAATTTTTTCCAACTGATCTACAACACAATCAATTTAACATAGACTTTGCTTTATGTCCTCCTTCTAAACTTGCTTCCACCTCTCTTACCTTCAGGTTTGACAATGAATATTTCCCATTTCATGCTTTTTTGTAAAGTAAACTCTTGTCTGCATTACCTTCCACTTCCCCTTGAACACAGATGTCAGTAGTCAGCTGACATTGCTTACCTACTCATGCCAAATATATCTGGGTAATATAGTGCTAGTCCATTCAGAGTTAAAAAAACAACTACCTAACCTGGATCCCAAAAATGCTATTTACCCATTGCACCAGTTAATTGCGGAATGATACAGGACTCCTTAAAACATATATCTACCATATGAGGTTAAAAATCCAGGTCCTGTATCTATTTTGTTAAATGGTTTAAATTAAAGTGTGAAGACCACAGCTATAAGCAGGCCGAAATAGCTCAGTTGGGAGAGCGTTAGACTGAAGATCTAAAGGTCCCTGGTTCAATCCCGGGTTTCGGCACAGTTGAGAGGTTCCTTGCTTCTAACAAAATAGGTCTTGGAATCAGCTGTTGTACTTTTTCTCTATTCATCAAATTTTTTCCAACTGATCTACAACACAATCAATTTAACATAGACTTTGCTTTATGTCCTCCTTCTAAACTTGCTTCCACCTCTCTTACCTTCAGGTTTGACAATGAATATTTCCCATTTCATGCTTTTTTGTAAAGTAAACTCTTGTCTGCATTACCTTCCACTTCCCCTTGAACACAGATGTCAGTAGTCAGATGACATTGCTTACCTACTCATGCCAAATATATCTGGGTAATATAGTGCTAGTCCATTCAGAGTTAAAAAAACAACTACCTAACCTGGATCCCAAAAATGCTATTTGCCCATTGCACCAGTTAATTGCGGAATGATACAGGACTCCTTAAAACATATCTCTACCATATGAGGTTAAAAATCCAGGTCCTGCATCTATTTTGTTAAATGGTTTAAATTAAAGTATGAAGACCACAGCTGTAAGCAGGCCGCAATATCTCAGTTGGGAGAGTGTTAGACTGAAGATCTAAAGGTCCCTGGTTCAATCCTGGGTTTCGGCACAGTTGAGAGGTTCCTTGCTTCTAAAAAAATAGGTCTTGGAATCAGCTGTAGTACTTTTTTCTCTATTAACATTTTTATCAACTGATCTACAAAATGATCAATTCAACATAGACTTTGCTTTCTGTCCTCCTTTTAAACTTTCTTCCACCTATCTTGCCTTCAGGTTTGACAATGAATGTTTCCCATTTCGTCCTTTTTTGTAAAGTAAACTCTTGTCTGCATCACATTCCACTTCCCCTTGAACACAGATGTCAGTAGTCAGATGACATTGCTTACCTACTCATGCCAAATATATCTGGGTAATATAGTGCTAGTCCATTCAGAGTTAAAAAAACAACTACCTAACCTGGATCCCAAAAATGCTATTTACCCATTGCACCAGTTAACTGGGGAATGATACAGGACTCCTTAATACATATCTCTACCATATGAGGTTAAAAATCCAGGTCCAGCATCTATTTTGTTAAATGGTTCAAATTAAAGTATGAAGACCCCAGATATCAGAAGGCCGAAATAGCTCAGTTGGCAGAGTGTTAGACTGAAGATCTAAAGGTCCCTGGTTCAATCCCGGGTTTCGGCACAGTTGAGAGGTTCTTTGCTTCTAACAAAATAGGTCTTGGAATCAGCTGAAGTCCTTTTTCTGTATTCATCCAATTTTTTTTAACTGATCTACAACACAATCAATTTAACATAGACTTTGCTTGCTGTCCTCCTTCTAGACTTGCTTCCACCTCTCTTACCTTCAGGTTTGACAATGAATATTTCCCATTTCATGCTTTTTTGTAAAGTAAACTCTTGTCTGCATTACCTTCCACTTCCCCTTGAACACAGATGTCAGTAGTCAGATGACATTGCTTACCTACTCATGCCAAATATATCTGGGTAATATAGTGCTAGTACATTCAGAGTTAAAAAAACAACTACCTAACCTGGATCCCAAAAATGCTATTTGCCCATTGCACCAGTTAATTGCGGAATGATACAGGACTCCTTAAAACATATCTCTACCATATGAGGTTAAAAATCCAGGTCCTGCATCTATTTTGTTAAATGGTTTAAATTAAAGTATGAAGACCACAGCTGTAAGCAGGCCGCAATATCTCAGTTGGGAGAGTGTTAGACTGAAGATCTAAAGGTCCCTGGTTCAATCCTGGGTTTTGGCACAGTTGAGAGGTTCCTTGCTTCTAACAAAATAGGTCTTGGAATCAGCTGTAGTACTTTTTTCTCTATTAACATTTTTATCAACTGATCTACAAAATGATCAATTCAACATAGACTTTGCTTTCTGTCCTCCTTTTAAACTTTCTTCCACCTATCTTGCCTTCAGGTTTGACTATGAATGTTTTCCATTTCGTCCTTTTTTGTAAAGTAAACTCTTGTCTGCATCACATTCCACTTCCCCTTGAACACAGATGTCAGTAGTCAGATGACATTGCTTACCTACTCATGCCAAATATATCTGGGTAATATAGTGCTAGTCCATTCAGAGTTAAAAAAACAACTACCTAACCTGGATCCCAAAAATGCTATTTACCCATTGCACCAGTTAACTGGGGAATGATACAGTCCTCCTTAAAACATATCTCTACCATATGAGGTTAAAAATCTAGGTCCTGCATCTATTTTGTTAAATGGTTCAAATTAAAGTATGAAGACCCCAGCTATCAGAAGGCCGAAATAGCTCAGTTGGGAGAGCGTTAGACTGAAGATCTAAAGGTCCCTGGTTCAATCCTGGGTTTCGGCACAGTTGAGAGGTTCCTTGCTTCTAACAAAATAGGTCTTGGAATCAGCTGTAGTTCTTTTTCTCTATTCATCAAATTTTTTCCAACTGATCTACAACACAATCAATTTAACATAGACTTTGCTTTATGTCCTCCTTCTAAACTTGCTTCCACCTCTCTTACCTTCAGGTTTGACAATGAATATTTCCCATTTCATGCTTTTTTGTAAAGTAAACTCTTGTCTGCATTACCTTCCACTTCCCCTTGAACACAGATGTCAGTAGTCAGATGACATTGCTTACCTACTCATGCCAAATATATCTGGGTAATATAGTGCTAGTCCATTCAGAGTTAAAAAAAAACTACCTAACCTGGATCCCAAAAATGCTATTTACCCATTGCACCAGTTAATTGCGGAATGATACAGGACTCCTTAAAACATATCTCTACCATATGAGGTTAAAAATCCAGGTCCTGCATCTATTTTGTTAAATGGTTTAAATTAAAGTATGAAGACCACAGCTATAAGCAGGCCGAAATAGCTCAGTTGGGAGAGCGTTAGACTGAACATCTAAAGGTCCCTGGTTCAATCCCGGGTTTTGGCACAGTTGAGAGGTTCCTTGCTTCTAACAAAATAGGTCTTGGAATCAGCTGTAGTACTTTTTCTCTATTCATCAAATTTTTTCCAACTGATCTACAACACAATCAATTTAACATAGACTTTGCTTTATGTCCTCCTTCTAAACTTGCTTCCACCTCTCTTACCTTCAGGTTTGACAATGAATATTTCCCATTTCATGCTTTTTTGTAAAGTAAACTCTTGTCTGCATTACCTTCCACTTCCCCTTGAACACAGATGTCAGTAGTCAGATGACATTGCTTACCTACTCATGCCAAATATATCTGGGTAATATAGTGCTAGTCCATTCAGAGTTAAGAAAACAACTACCTAACCTGGATCCCAAAAATGCTATTTGCCCATTGCACCAGTTAATTGCGGAATGATACAGGACTCCTTAAAACATATCTCTACCATATGAGGTTAAAAATCCAGGTCCTGCATCTATTTTGTTAAATGGTTTAAATTAAAGTATGAAGACCACAGCTGTAAGCAGGCCGCAATATCTCAGTTGGGAGAGTGTTAGACTGAAGATCTAAAGGTCCCTGGTTCAATCCTGGGTTTCGGCACAGTTGAGAGGTTCCTTGCTTCTAACAAAATAGGTCTTGGAATCAGCTGTAGTACTTTTTTCTCTATCAACATTTTTATCAACTGATCTACAAAATGATCAATTCAACATAGACTTTGCTTTCTGTCCTCCTTTTAAACTTTCTTCCACCTATCTTGCCTTCAGGTTTGACAATGAATGTTTCCCATTTCGTCCTTTTTTGTAAAGTAAACTCTTGTCTGCATCACATTCCACTTCCCCTTGAACACAGATGTCAGTAGTCAGATGACATTGCTTACCTACTCATGCCAAATATATCTAGGTTATATAGTGCTAGTCCATTCAGAGTTAAAAAAACAACTACCTAACCTGGATCCCAAAAATGCTATTTACCCATTGCACCAGTTAACTGGGGAATGATACAGGACTCCTTAAAACATATCTCTACCATATGAGGTTAAAAATCCAGGTCCTGCATCTATTTTGTTAAATGGTTCAAATTAAAGTATGAAGACCCCAGCTATCAGAAGGACGAAATAGCTCAGTTGGGAGAGCGTTAGACTGAAGATCTAAAGGTCCCTGGTTCAATCCCGGGTTTCGGCACAGTTGAGAGGTTCCTTGCTTCTACCAAAATAGGTCTTGGAATCAGCTGTAGTACTTTTTCTCTATTCATCAAATTTTTTCCAACTGATCTACAACACAATCAATTTAACATAGACTTTGCTTTATGTCCTCCTTCTAAACTTGCTTCCACCTCTCTTACCTTCAGGTTTGACAATGAATATTTCCCGTTTCATGCTTTTTTGTAAAGTAAACTCTTGTCTGCATTACCTTCCACTTCCCCTTGAACACAGATGTCAGTAGTCAGATGACATTGCTTACCTACTCATGCCAAATATATCTGGGTAATATAGTGCTAGTCCATTCAGAGTTAAAAAAAAACTACCTAACCTGGATCCCAAAAATGCTATTTACCCATTGCACCAGTTAATTGCGGAATGATACAGGACTCCTTAAAACATATCTCTACCATATGAGGTTAAAAATCCAGGTCCTGCATCTATTTTGTTAAATGGTTTAAATTAAAGTATGAAGACCACAGCTATAAGCAGGCCGAAATAGCTCAGTTGGGAGAGCGTTAGACTGAAGATCTAAAGGTCCCTGGTTCAATCCCGGGTTTTGGCACAGTTGAGAGGTTCCTTGCTTCTACCAAAATAGGTCTTGGAATCAGCTGTAGTACTTTTTCTCTATTCATCAAATTTTTTCCAACTGATCTACAACACAATCAATTTAACATAGACTTTGCTTTATGTCCTCCTTCTAAACTTGCTTCCACCTCTCTTACCTTCAGGTTTGACAATGAATATTTCCCGTTTCATGCTTTTTTGTAAAGTAAACTCTTGTCTGCATTACCTTCCACTTCCCCTTGAACACAGATGTCAGTAGTCAGATGACATTGCTTACCTACTCATGCCAAATATATCTGGGTAATATAGTGCTAGTCCATTCAGAGTTAAAAAAACAACTACCTAACCTGGATCCCAAAAATGCTATTTGCCCATTGCACCAGTTAATTGCGGAATGATACAGGACTCCTTAAAACATATCTCTACCATATGAGGTTAAAAAGCCAGGTCCTGCATCTATTTTGTTAAATGGTTTAAATTAAAGTATGAAGACAACAGCTATAAGCAGGCCGCAATAGCTCAGTTGGGAGAGCGTTAGACTGAAGATCTACAGGTCCCTGGTTCAATCCCGGGTTTCGGCACAGTTGAGATGTTCCTTGCTTCTAACAAAATAGGTCTTGGAATCAGCTGTAGTACTTTTTTCTCTATCAACATTTTTATCAACTGATCTACAAAATGATCAATTCAACATAGACTTTGCTTTCTTTCCTCCTTTTAAACTTTCTTCCACCTATCTTGCCTTCAGGTTTGACAATGAATGTTTCCCATTTCGTCCTTTTTTGTAAAGTAAACTCTTGTCTGCATCACATTCCACTTCCCCTTGAACACAGATGTCAGTAGTCAGATGACATTGCTTACCTACTCATGCCAAATATATCTAGGTAATATAGTGCTAGTCCATTCAGAGTTAAAACAACAACTACGTAACCTGGATCCCAAAAATGCTATTTACCCATTGCACCAGTTAACTGGGGAATGATACAGGACTCCTTAAAACATATCTCTACCATATGCGGTTAAAAATCCAGGTCCTGCATCTATTTTGTTAAATGGTTCAAATTAAAGTATGAAGACACCAGCTATCAGAAGGCCGAAATAGCTCAGTTGGGAGAGCGTTAGACTGAAGATCTAAAGGTCCCTGGTTCAATCCCGGGTTTCGGCACAGTTGAGAGGTTCCTTGCTTCTAACAAAATAGGTCTTGGAATCAGCTGTAGTACTTTTTCTCTATTCATCAAATTTTTTCCAACTGATCTACAACACAATCAATTTAACATAAACTTTGCTTTATGTCCTCCTTCTAAACTTGCTTCCACCTCTCTTACCTTCAGGTTTGACAATGAATATTTCCCATTTCATGCTTTTTTGTAAAGTAAACTCTTGTCTGCATTACCTTCCACTTCCCCTTGAACACAGATGTCAGTAGTCAGATGACATTGCTTACCTACTCATGCCAAATATATCTAGGTAATATAGTGCTAGTCCATTCAGAGTTAAAAAAACAACTACCTAACCTGGATCCCAAAAATGCTATTTACCCATTGCACCAGTTAACTGGGGAATGATACAGGACTCCTTAAAACATATCTCTACCATATGAGGTTAAAAATCCAGGTCCTGCATCTATTTTGTTAAATGGTTCAAATTAAAGTATGAAGACCCCAGCTATCAGAAGGCCGAAATAGCTCAGTTGGGAGAGCGTTAGACTGAAGATCTAAAGGTCCCTGGTTCAATCCCGGGTTTCGGCACAGTTGAGAGGTTCCTTGCTTCTATGAAATAGTTCTTGGAATCAGCTGTAGTACTTTTTCTCTATTCATCAAATTTGTTCCAACTGATCTACAACACAATCAATTTAACATAGACTTTGCTTTATGTCCTCCTTCTAAACTTGCTTCCACCTCTCTTACCTTCAGGTTTGACAATGAATATTTCCCATTTCATGTTTTTTTGTAAAGTAAACTCTTGTCTGCATTACCTTCCACTTCCCCTTGAACACAGATGTCAGTAGTCAGATGACATTGCTTACCTACTCATGCCAAATATATCTGGGTAATATAGTGCTAGTCCATTCAGAGTTAAAAAAAAACTACCTAACCTGGATCCCAAAAATGCTATTTACCCATTGCACCAGTTAATTGCGGAATGATACAGGACTCCTTAAAACATATCTCTACCATATGAGGTTAAAAATCCAGGTCCTGCATCTATTTTGTTAAATGGTTTAAATTAAAGTATGAAGACCACAGCTATAAGCAGGCCGAAATAGCTCAGTTGGGAGAGCGTTAGACTGAAGATCTAAAGGTCCCTGGTTCAATCCCGGGTTTTGGCACAGTTGAGAGGTTCCTTGCTTCTACCAAAATAGGTCTTGGAATCAGCTGTAGTACTTTTTCTCTATTCATCAAATTTTTTCCAACTGATCTACAACACAATCAATTTAACATAGACTTTGCTTTATGTCCTCCTTCTAAACTTGCTTCCACCTCTCTTACCTTCAGGTTTGACAATGAATATTTCCCGTTTCATGCTTTTTTGTAAAGTAAACTCTTGTCTGCATTACCTTCCACTTCCCCTTGAACACAGATGTCAGTAGTCAGATGACATTGCTTACCTACTCATGCCAAATATATCTGGGTAATATAGTGCTAGTCCATTCAGAGTTAAAAAAACAACTACCTAACCTGGATCCCAAAAATGCTATTTGCCCATTGCACCAGTTAATTGCGGAATGATACAGGACTCCTTAAAACATATCTCTACCATATGAGGTTAAAAAGCCAGGTCCTGCATCTATTTTGTTAAATGGTTTAAATTAAAGTATGAAGACAACAGCTATAAGCAGGCCGCAATAGCTCAGTTGGGAGAGCGTTAGACTGAAGATCTACAGGTCCCTGGTTCAATCCCGGGTTTCGGCACAGTTGAGATGTTCCTTGCTTCTAACAAAATAGGTCTTGGAATCAGCTGTAGTACTTTTTTCTCTATCAACATTTTTATCAACTGATCTACAAAATGATCAATTCAACATAGACTTTGCTTTCTTTCCTCCTTTTAAACTTTCTTCCACCTATCTTGCCTTCAGGTTTGACAATGAATGTTTCCCATTTCGTCCTTTTTTGTAAAGTAAACTCTTGTCTGCATCACATTCCACTTCCCCTTGAACACAGATGTCAGTAGTCAGATGACATTGCTTACCTACTCATGCCAAATATATCTAGGTAATATAGTGCTAGTCCATTCAGAGTTAAAACAACAACTACGTAACCTGGATCCCAAAAATGCTATTTACCCATTGCACCAGTTAACTGGGGAATGATACAGGACTCCTTAAAACATATCTCTACCATATGCGGTTAAAAATCCAGGTCCTGCATCTATTTTGTTAAATGGTTCAAATTAAAGTATGAAGACACCAGCTATCAGAAGGCCGAAATAGCTCAGTTGGGAGAGCGTTAGACTGAAGATCTAAAGGTCCCTGGTTCAATCCCGGGTTTCGGCACAGTTGAGAGGTTCCTTGCTTCTAACAAAATAGGTCTTGGAATCAGCTGTAGTACTTTTTCTCTATTCATCAAATTTTTTCCAACTGATCTACAACACAATCAATTTAACATAAACTTTGCTTTATGTCCTCCTTCTAAACTTGCTTCCACCTCTCTTACCTTCAGGTTTGACAATGAATATTTCCCATTTCATGCTTTTTTGTAAAGTAAACTCTTGTCTGCATTACCTTCCACTTCCCCTTGAACACAGATGTCAGTAGTCAGATGACATTGCTTACCTACTCATGCCAAATATATCTAGGTAATATAGTGCTAGTCCATTCAGAGTTAAAAAAACAACTACCTAACCTGGATCCCAAAAATGCTATTTACCCATTGCACCAGTTAACTGGGGAATGATACAGGACTCCTTAAAACATATCTCTACCATATGAGGTTAAAAATCCAGGTCCTGCATCTATTTTGTTAAATGGTTCAAATTAAAGTATGAAGACCCCAGCTATCAGAAGGCCGAAATAGCTCAGTTGGGAGAGCGTTAGACTGAAGATCTAAAGGTCCCTGGTTCAATCCCGGGTTTCGGCACAGTTGAGAGGTTCCTTGCTTCTATGAAATAGTTCTTGGAATCAGCTGTAGTACTTTTTCTCTATTCATCAAATTTGTTCCAACTGATCTACAACACAATCAATTTAACATAGACTTTGCTTTATGTCCTCCTTCTAAACTTGCTTCCACCTCTCTTACCTTCAGGTTTGACAATGAATATTTCCCATTTCATGTTTTTTTGTAAAGTAAACTCTTGTCTGCATTACCTTCCACTTCCCCTTGAACACAGATGTCAGTAGTCAGATGACATTGCTTACCTACTCATGCCAAATATATCTGGGTAATATAGTGCTAGTCCATTCAGAGTTAAAAAAACAACTACCTAACCTGGATCCCAAAAATGCTATTTACCCATTGCACCAGTTAACTGGGGAATGATACAGGACTCCTTAAAACATATCTCTACCATATGAGGTAAAAATCCAGGTCCTGCATCTATTTTGTTAAATGGTTCAAATTAAAGTATGAAGACCCCAGCTATCAGAAGGCCGAAATATCTCAGTTGGGAGAGCGTCAGACTGAAGATCTAAAGGTCCCTGGTTCAATCCCGGGTTTCGTCACAGTTGAGAGGTTCCTTGCTTCTAACAAAATAGGTCTTGGAATCAGCTGTAATACTTTTTCTCTATTCATCAAATTTTTTCCAACTGATCTACAACACAATCAATTTAACATAGACTTTGCTTTATGTCCTCCTTCTAAACTTGCTTCCACCTCTCTTACCTTCAGGTTTGACAATTAATATATCCCATTTCATGCTTTTTTGTAAAGTAAACTCTTGTCTGCATTACCTTCCACTTCCCCTTGAACACAGATGTCAGTAGTCAGATGACATTGCTTACCTACTCATGCCAAATATATCTGGGTAATATAGTGCTAGTCCATTCAGAGTTAAAAAAACAACTACCTAACCTGGATCCCAAAAATGCTATTTACCCATTGCACCAGTTAATTGCGGAATGATACAGGACTCCTTAAAACATATCTCTACCATATGAGGTTAAAAATCCAGGTCCTGCATCTATTTTGTTAAATGGTTTAAATTAAAGTATGAAGACCACAGCTATAAGCAGGCCGCAATAGCTCAGTTGGGAGAGCGTTAGACTGAAGATCTAAAGGTCCCAGGTTCAATCCTGGGTTTCTGCACAGTTGAGAGGTTCCTTGCTTCTAACAAAATAGGTCTTGGAATCAGCTGTAGTACTTTTTTCTCTATCAACATTTTTATCAACTGATCTACAAAATGATCAATTCAACATAGACTTTGCTTTCTGTCCTCCTTTTAAACTTTCTTCCACCTATCTTGCCTTCAGGTTTGACAATGAATGTTTCCCATTTCGTCCTTTTTTGTAAAGTAAACTCTTGTCTGCATCACATTCCACTTCCCCTTGAACACAGATGTCAGTAGTCAGATGACATTGCTTACCTACTCATGCCAAATATATCTAGATAATATAGTGCTAGTCCATTCAGAGTTAAAAAAACAACTACCTAACCTGGATCCCAAAAATGCTATTTACCCATTGCACCAGTTAACTGGGGAATGATACAGGACTCCTTAAAACATATCTCTACCATATGAGGTTAAAAATCCAGGTCCTGCATCTATTTTGTTAAATGGTTCAAATTAAAGTATGAAGACCCCAGCTATCAGAAGGCTGAAATAGCTCAGTTGGGAGAGCGTTAGACTGAAGATCTAAAGGTCCCTGGTTCAATCCCGTGTTTCGGCACAGTTGAGAGGTTCCTTGCTTCTAACAAAATAGGTCTTGGAATCAGCTGTAGTACTTTTTCTCTATTCATCAAATTTTTTCCAACTGATCTACAACACAATCAATTTAACATAAACTTTGCTTTATGTCCTCCTTCTAAACTTGCTTCCACCTCTCTTACCTTCAGGTTTGACAATGAATATTTCCCATTTCATGCTTTTTTGTAAAGTAAACTCTTGTCTGCATTACCTTCCACTTCCCCTTGAACACAGATGTCAGTAGTCAGATGACATTGCTTACCTACTCATGCCAAATATATCTAGGTAATATAGTGCTAGTCCATTCAGAGTTAAAAAAACAACTACCTAACCTGGATCCCAAAAATGCTATTTACCCATTGCACCAGTTAACTGGGGAATGATACAGGACTCCTTAAAACATATCTCTACCATATGAGGTTAAAAATCCAGGTCCTGCATCTATTCTGTTAAATGGTTCAAATTAAAGTATGAAGACCCCAGCTATCAGAAGGCCGAAATAGCTCAGTTGGGAGAGCGTTAGACTGAAGATCTAAAGGTCCCTGGTTCAATCCCGGGTTTCGGCACAGTTGAGAGGTTCCTTGCTTCTAACAAAATAGTTCTTGGAATCAGCTGTAGTACTTTTTCTCTATTCATCAATTTTTTTCCAACTGATCTACAACACAATCAATTTAACATAGACTTTGCTTTATGTCCTCCTTCTAAACTTGCTTCCACCTCTCTTACCTTCAGGTTTGACAATGAATATTTCCCATTTCATGCTTTTTTGTAAAGTAAACTCTTGTCTGCATTACCTTCCACTTCCCCTTGAACACAGATGTCAGTAGTCAGATGACATTGCTTACCTACTCATGCCAAATATATCTGGGTAATATAGTGCTAGTCCATTCAGAGTTAAAAAAAAAACTACCTAACCTGGATCCCAAAAATGCTATTTACCCATTGCACCAGTTAACTGGGGAATGATACAGGACTCCTTAAAACATATCTCTACCATATGAGGTTAAAAATCCAGGTCCTGCATCTATTCTGTTAAATGGTTCAAATTGAAGTATGAAGACCCCAGCTATCAGAAGGCCGAAATAGCTCAGTTGGGAGAGCGTTAGACTGAAGATCTAAAGGTCCCTGGTTCAATCCCGGGTTTCGGCACAGTTGAGAGGTTCCTTGCTTCTAACAAAATAGTTCTTGGAATCAGCTGTAGTTCTTTTTCTCTATTCATCAATTTTTTTCCAACTGATCTACAACACAATCAATTTAACATAGACTTTGCTTTATGTCCTCCTTCTAAACTTGCTTCCACCTCTCTTACCTTCAGGTTTGACAATGAATATTTCCCATTTCATGCTTTTTTGTAAAGTAAACTCTTGTCTGCATTACCTTCCACTTCCCCTTGAACACAGATGTCAGTAGTCAGATGACATTGCTTACCTACTCATGCCAAATATATCTGGGTAATATAGTGCTAGTCCATTCAGAGTTAAAAAAACAACTACCTAACCTGGATCCCAAAAATGCTATTTACCCATTGCACCAGTTAATTGCGGAATGATACAGGACTCCTTAAAACATATCTCTACCATATGAGGTTAAAAATCCAGGTCCTGCATCTATTTTGTTAAATGGTTTAAATTAAAGTATGAAGACCACAGCTAGAAGCAGGCCGAAATAGCTCAGTTGGGAGAGCGTTAGACTGAAGATCTAAAGGTCCCTGGTTCAATCCCGGGTTTCGGCACAGTTGAGAGGTTCCTTGCTTCTAACAAAATAGGTCTTGGAATCAGCTGTAGTACTTTTTCTCTATTCATCAATTTTTTTCCAACTGATCTACAACACAATCAATTTAACATAGACTTTGCTTTATGTCCTCCTTCTAAACTTGCTTCCACCTCTCTTACCTTCAGGTTTGACAATGAATATTTCCCATTTCATGCTTTTTTGTAAAGTAAACTCTTGTCTGCATTACCTTCCACTTCCCCTTGAACACAGATGTCAGTAGTCAGATGACATTGCTTACCTACTCATGCCAAATATATCTGGGTAATATAGTGCTAGTCCATTCAGAGTTAAAAAAACAACTACCTAACCTGGATCCCAAAAATGCTATTTGCCCATTGCACCAGTTAATTGCGGAATGATACAGGACTCCTTAAAACATATCTCTACCATATGAGGTTAGAAATCCAGGTCCTGCATCTATTTTGTTAAATGGTTCAAATTAAAGTATGAAGACCCCAGCTATCAGAAGGCCGAAATAGCTCAGTTGGGAGAGCGTTAGACTGAAGATCTAAAGGTCCCTGGTTCAATCCTGGGTTTCGGCACAGTTGAGAGGTTCCTTGCTTCTAACAAAATAGGTCTTGGAATCAGCTGTAGTTCTTTTTCTCTATTCATCAAATTTTTTCCAACTGATCTACAACACAATCAATTTAACATAGACTTTGCTTTATGTCCTCCTTCTAAACTTGCTTCCACCTCTCTTACCTTCAGGTTTGACAATGAATATTTCCCATTTCATGCTTTTTTGTAAAGTAAACTCTTGTCTGCATTACCTTCCACTTCCCCTTGAACACAGATGTCAGTAGTCAGATGACATTGCTTACCTACTCATGCCAAATATATCTGGGTAATATAGTGCTAGTCCATTCAGAGTTAAAAAAACAACTACCTAACCTGGATCCCAAAAATGCTATTTACCCATTGCACCAGTTAATTGCGGAATGATACAGGACTCCTTAAAACATATCTCTACCATATGAGGTTAAAAATCCAGGTCCTGCATCTATTTTGTTAAATGGTTTAAATTAAAGTATGAAGACCACAGCTATAAGCAGGCCGAAATAGCTCAGTTGGGAGAGCGTTAGACTGAAGATCTAAAGGTCCCTGGTTCAATCCTGGGTTTCGGCACAGTTGAGAGGTTCCTTGCTTCTAACAAAATAGGTCTTGGAATCAGCTGTAGTTCTTTTTCTCTATTCATCAATTTTTTTCCAACTGATCTACAACACAATCAATTTAACATAGACTTTGCTTTATGTCCTCCTTCTAAACTTGCTTCCACCTCTCTTACCTTCAGGTTTGACAATGAATATTTCCCATTTCATGCTTTTTTGTAAAGTAAACTCTTATCTGCATTACCTTCCACTTCCTCTTGAACACAGATGTCAGTAGTCAGATGACATTGCTTACCTACTCATGCCAAATATATCTGGGTAATATAGTGCTAGTCCATTCAGAGTTAAAAAAACAACTACCTAACCTGGATCCCAAAAATGCTATTTACCCATTGCACCAGTTAATTGCGGAATGATGCAGGACTCCTTAAAACATATCTCTACCATATGAGGTTAAAAATCCAGGTCCTGCATCTATTTTGTTAAATGGTTTAAATTAAAGTATGAAGACCACAGCTGTAAGCAGGCCGCAATATCTCAGTTGGGAGAGTGTTAGACTGAAGATCTAAAGGTCCCTGGTTCAATCCTGGGTTTTGGCACAGTTGAGAGGTTCCTTGCTTCTAACAAAATAGGTCTTGGAATCAGCTGTAGTACTTTCTTCTCTATTAACATTTTTATCAACTGATCTACAAAATGATCAATTCAACATAGACTTTGCTTTCTGTCCTCCTTTTAAACTTTCTTCCACCTATCTTGCCTTCAGGTTTGACAATGAATGTTTCCCATTTCGTCCTTTTTTGTAAAGTAAACTCTTGTCTGCATCACATTTCACTTCCCCTTGAACACAGATGTCAGTAGTCAGATGACATTGCTTACCTACTCATGCCAAATATATCTAGGTAATATAGTGCTAGTCCATTCAGAGTTAAAAAACACAACTACCTAACCTGGATCCCAAAAATGCTATTTACCCATTGCACCAGTTAATTGCGGAATGATACAGGACTCCTTAAAACATATATCTACCATATGAGGTTAAAAATCCAGGTCCTGCATCTATTTTGTTAAATGGTTTAAATTAAAGTATGAAGACCCCAGCTATCAGAAGGCCGAAATAGCTCAGTTGGGAGAGCGTTAGACTGAAGATCTAAAGGTCCCTGGTTCAATCCCGGGTTTCGGCTCAGTTGAGAGGTTCCTTGCTTCTAACAAAATGGGTTTTGGAATCAGCTGTAGTACTTTTTCTCTATTCATCAAATTTTTTCCAACTGATCTACAACACAATCAATTTAACATAGACTTTGCTTTATATCCCCCTTCTAAACTTGCTTCCACCTCTCTTACCTTCAGGTTTGACAATGAATATTTCCCATTTCATGCTTTTTTGTAAAGTAAACTCTTGTCTGCATTACCTTCCACTTCCCCTTGAACACAGATGTCAGTAGTCAGATGACATTGCTTACCTACTCATGCATAATATATCTGGGTAATATAGTGCTAGCCCATTCAGAGTTAAAAAAACAACTACCTAACCTGGATCCCAAAAATGCTGTTTACCCATTGCACCAGTTAACTGGGGAATGATACAGGACTCCTTAAAACATATCTCTACCATATGAGGTTAAAAATCCAGGTCCTGCATCTATTTTATTAAATGGTTCAAATTAAAGTATGAAGACCACAGATATCAGCAGGCCGAAATAGCTCATTTGGGAGAGTGTTAGACTGAAGATCTAAAGGTCCCTGGTTCAATCCCGGGTTTCGGCACTGTTGAGAGGTTCTTTGCTTCTAACAAAATAGGTCTTGGAATCAGCTGTAGTCCTTTTTCTGTATTCATCAAATTGTTTACAACTGATCTACAACTCAATCAATTTAACATAGACTTTGCTTTCTGTCCTCCTTCTAGACTTGCTTCCACCTCTCTTGCCTTCAGGTTTTACTATGAATGTTTCCCATGTCATGCTTTTTTGTAAAGTAAACTCTTGTCTGCATTACCTTCCACTTCCTCTTGAACACAGATGTCAGTAGTCAGATGACATTGCTTACCTACTCATGCCAAATATATCTGGGTAATATAGTGCTAGTACATTCAGAGTTAAAAAAACAACTACCTAACCTGGATCCCAAAAATGCTATTTACCCATTGCACCAGTTAATTGCGGAATGATACAGGACTCCTTAAAACATATCTCACCATATGAGGTTAAAAATCCAGGTCCTGCATCTATTTTGTTAAATGGTTCAAATTAAAGTATGAAGACCCCAGCTATCAGAAGACCGAAATAGCTCAGTTGGGAGAGCGTTAGACTGAAGATCTAAAGGTCCCTGGTTCAATCCTGGGTTTCGGCACAGTTGAGAGGTTCCTTGCTTCTAACAAAATAGTTCTTGGAATCAGCTGTAGTACTTTTTCTCTATTCATCAAATTTTTTCCAACTGATCTACAACACAATCAATTTAACATAGACTTTGCTTTATGTCCTCCTTCTAAACTTGCTTCCACCTCTCTTACCTTCAGGTTTGACAATGAATATTTCCCATTTCATGCTTTTTTGTAAAGTAAACTCTTGTCTGCATTACCTTCCACTTCCCCTTGAACACAGATGTCAGTAGTCAGATGACATTGCTTACCTACTCATGCCAAATATATCTGGGTAATATAGTGCTAGTCCATTCAGAGTTAAAAAAACAACTACCTAACCTGGATCCCATAAATGCTATTTACCCATTGCACCAGTTAACTGGGGAATGATACAGGACTCCTTAAAACATATCTCTACCATATGAGGTTAAAAATCCAGGTCCTGCATCTATTTTGTTAAATGGTTCAAATTAAAGTATGAAGACCCCAGCTATCAGAAGGCCGAAATATCTCAGTTGGGAGAGCGTCAGACTGAAGATCTAAAGGTCCCTGGTTCAATCCCGGGTTTCGTCACAGTTGAGAGGTTCCTTGCTTCTAACAAAATAGGTCTTGGAATCAGCTGTAGTACTTTTTCTCTATTCATCAAATTTTTTCCAACTGATCTACAACACAATCAATTTAACATAGACTTTGCTTTATGTCCTCCTTCTAAACTTGCTTCCACCTCTCTTACCTTCAGGTTTGACAATGAATATTTCCCATTTCATGCTTTTTTGTAAAGTAAACTCTTGTCTGCATTACCTTCCACTTCCCCTTGAACACAGATGTCAGTAGTCAGATGACATTGCTTACCTACTCATGCCAAATATATCTGGGTAATATTCTGCTAGTCCATTCAGAGTTAAAAAAACAACTACCTAACCTGGATCCCAAAAATGCTATTTACCCATTGCACCAGTTAATTGCGGAATGATACAGGACTCCTTAAAACATATCTCTACCATATGAGGTTAAAAATCCAGGTCCTGCATCTATTTTGTTAAATGGTTCAAATTAAAGTATGAAGACCACAGCTATAAGCAGGCCGCAATAGCTCAGTTGGGAGAGTGTTAGACTGAAGATCTAAAGGTCCCTGGTTCAATCCCGGGTTTCGGCACAGTTGAGAGGTTCCTTGCTTCTAACAAAATAGGTCTTGGAATCAGCTGTAGTACTTTTTCTCTATTCATCAAATTTTTTCCAACTGATCTACAACACAATCAATTTAACATAGACTTTGCTTTATGTCCTCCTTCTAAACTTGTTTCCACCTCTCTTACCTTCAGGTTTGACAATGAATATTTCCCATTTCATGCTTTTTTGTAAAGTAAACTCTTGTCTGCATTACCTTCCACTTCCCCTTGAACACAGATGTCAGTAGTCAGATGACATTGCTTACCTACTCATGCCAAATATATCTGGGTAATATAGTGCTAGTCCATTCAGAGTTAAAAAAACAACTACCTAACCTGGATCCAAAAAATGCTATTTACCCATTGTACCATTAATTGCGGAATGATACAGGACTCCTTAAAACATATCTCTACCATATGAGGTTAAAAATCCAGGTCCTGCATCTATTTTGTTAAATGGTTTAAATTAAAGTATGAAGACCACAGCTATAAGCAGGCCGAAATAGCTCAGTTGGGAGAGCCTTAGACTGAAGATGTAAAGGTCCCTGGTTCAATCCCGGGTTTCGGCACAGTTGAGAGGTTCCTTGCTTCTAACAAAATAGGTCTTGGAATCACCTGTAGTACTTTTTCTCTATTCATCAAATTTTTTCCAACTGATCTACAACACAATCAATTTAACATAGACTTTGCTTTATGTCCTCCTTCTAAACTTGCTTCCACCTCTCTTACCTTCAGGTTTGACAATTAATATTTCCCATTTCATGCTTTTTTGTAAAGTAAACTCTTGTCTGCATTACCTTCCACTTCCCCTTGAACACAGATGTCAGTAGTCAGATGACATTGCTTACCTACTCATGCCAAATATATCTGGGTAATATAGTGCTAGTCCATTCAGAGTTAAAAAAACAACTACCTAACCTGGATCCCAAGAATGCTATTTGCCCATTGCACCAGTTAATTCCGGAATGATACAGGACTCCTTAAAACATATCTCTACCATATGAGGTTAAAAATCCAGGCCCTGCATCTATTTTGTTAAATGGTTTAAATTAAAGTATGAAGACCATAGCTATAAGCAGGCTGCAATAGCTCAGTTGGGAGAGCGTTAGACTGAAGCTCTAAAGGTCCCTGGTTCAATACCGGGTTTCGGCACAGTTGAGAGGTTCCTTGCTTCTAACAAAATAGGTCTTGGAATCAGCTGTAGTACTTTTTTCTCTATCAACATTTTTATCAACTGATCTACAAAATGATCAATTCAACATAGACTTTGCTTTCTGTCCTCCTTTTAAACTTTCTTCCACCTATCTTGCCTTCAGGTTTGACAATGAATGTTTCCCATTTCGTCCTTTTTTGTAAAGTAAACTCTTGTCTGCATCACATTCCACTTCCCCTTGAACACAGATGTCAGTAGTCAGATGACATTGCTTACCTACTCATGCCAAATATATCTAGGTAATATAGTGCTAGTCCATTCAGAGTTAAAAAAACAACTACCTAACCTGGATCCCAAAAATGCTATTTGCCCATTGCACCAGTTAATTGCGGAATGATACAGGACTCCTTAAAACATATCTCTACCATATGAGGTTAAAAATCCAGGTCCTGCATCTATTTTGTTAAATGGTTTAAATTAAAGTATGAAGACCACAGCTATAAGCAGGCTGCAATAGCTCAGTTGGGAGAGCGTTAGACTGAAGATCTAAAGGTCCCTGGTTCAATCCCGGGTTTCGGCACAGTCGAGAGGTTCCTTTCTTCTAACAAAATAGGTCTTGGAATCAGCTGTAGTACTTTTTCTCTATTCATCAAATTTTTTCCAACTGATCTACAACACAATCAATTTAACATAGACTTTGCTTTATGTCCTCCTTCTAAACTTGCTTCCACCTCTCTTACCTTCAGGTTTGACAATGAATATTTCCCATTTCATGCTTTTTTGTAAAGTAAACTCTTGTCTGCATTACCTTCCACTTCCCCTTGAACACAGATGTCAGTAGTCAGCTGACATTGCTTACCTACTCATGCCAAATATATCTGGGTAATATAGTGCTAGTCCATTCAGAGTTAAAAAAACAACTACCTAACCTGGATCCCAAAAATGCTATTTACCCATTGCACCAGTTAATTGCGGAATGATACAGGACTCCTTAAAACATATATCTACCATATGAGGTTAAAAATCCAGGTCCTGTATCTATTTTGTTAAATGGTTTAAATTAAAGTGTGAAGACCACAGCTATAAGCAGGCCGAAATAGCTCAGTTGGGAGAGCGTTAGACTGAAGATCTAAAGGTCCCTGGTTCAATCCCGGGTTTCGGCACAGTTGAGAGGTTCCTTGCTTCTAACAAAATAGGTCTTGGAATCAGCTGTTGTACTTTTTCTCTATTCATCAAATTTTTTCCAACTGATCTACAACACAATCAATTTAACATAGACTTTGCTTTATGTCCTCCTTCTAAACTTGCTTCCACCTCTCTTACCTTCAGGTTTGACAATGAATATTTCCCATTTCATGCTTTTTTGTAAAGTAAACTCTTGTCTGCATTACCTTCCACTTCCCCTTGAACACAGATGTCAGTAGTCAGATGACATTGCTTACCTACTCATGCCAAATATATCTGGGTAATATAGTGCTAGTCCATTCAGAGTTAAAAAAACAACTACCTAACCTGGATCCCAAAAATGCTATTTGCCCATTGCACCAGTTAATTGCGGAATGATACAGGACTCCTTAAAACATATCTCTACCATATGAGGTTAAAAATCCAGGTCCTGCATCTATTTTGTTAAATGGTTTAAATTAAAGTATGAAGACCACAGCTGTAAGCAGGCCGCAATATCTCAGTTGGGAGAGTGTTAGACTGAAGATCTAAAGGTCCCTGGTTCAATCCTGGGTTTCGGCACAGTTGAGAGGTTCCTTGCTTCTAAAAAAATAGGTCTTGGAATCAGCTGTAGTACTTTTTTCTCTATTAACATTTTTATCAACTGATCTACAAAATGATCAATTCAACATAGACTTTGCTTTCTGTCCTCCTTTTAAACTTTCTTCCACCTATCTTGCCTTCAGGTTTGACAATGAATGTTTCCCATTTCGTCCTTTTTTGTAAAGTAAACTCTTGTCTGCATCACATTCCACTTCCCCTTGAACACAGATGTCAGTAGTCAGATGACATTGCTTACCTACTCATGCCAAATATATCTGGGTAATATAGTGCTAGTCCATTCAGAGTTAAAAAAACAACTACCTAACCTGGATCCCAAAAATGCTATTTACCCATTGCACCAGTTAACTGGGGAATGATACAGGACTCCTTAATACATATCTCTACCATATGAGGTTAAAAATCCAGGTCCAGCATCTATTTTGTTAAATGGTTCAAATTAAAGTATGAAGACCCCAGATATCAGAAGGCCGAAATAGCTCAGTTGGCAGAGTGTTAGACTGAAGATCTAAAGGTCCCTGGTTCAATCCCGGGTTTCGGCACAGTTGAGAGGTTCTTTGCTTCTAACAAAATAGGTCTTGGAATCAGCTGAAGTCCTTTTTCTGTATTCATCCAATTTTTTTTAACTGATCTACAACACAATCAATTTAACATAGACTTTGCTTGCTGTCCTCCTTCTAGACTTGCTTCCACCTCTCTTACCTTCAGGTTTGACAATGAATATTTCCCATTTCATGCTTTTTTGTAAAGTAAACTCTTGTCTGCATTACCTTCCACTTCCCCTTGAACACAGATGTCAGTAGTCAGATGACATTGCTTACCTACTCATGCCAAATATATCTGGGTAATATAGTGCTAGTACATTCAGAGTTAAAAAAACAACTACCTAACCTGGATCCCAAAAATGCTATTTGCCCATTGCACCAGTTAATTGCGGAATGATACAGGACTCCTTAAAACATATCTCTACCATATGAGGTTAAAAATCCAGGTCCTGCATCTATTTTGTTAAATGGTTTAAATTAAAGTATGAAGACCACAGCTGTAAGCAGGCCGCAATATCTCAGTTGGGAGAGTGTTAGACTGAAGATCTAAAGGTCCCTGGTTCAATCCTGGGTTTTGGCACAGTTGAGAGGTTCCTTGCTTCTAACAAAATAGGTCTTGGAATCAGCTGTAGTACTTTTTTCTCTATTAACATTTTTATCAACTGATCTACAAAATGATCAATTCAACATAGACTTTGCTTTCTGTCCTCCTTTTAAACTTTCTTCCACCTATCTTGCCTTCAGGTTTGACTATGAATGTTTTCCATTTCGTCCTTTTTTGTAAAGTAAACTCTTGTCTGCATCACATTCCACTTCCCCTTGAACACAGATGTCAGTAGTCAGATGACATTGCTTACCTACTCATGCCAAATATATCTGGGTAATATAGTGCTAGTCCATTCAGAGTTAAAAAAACAACTACCTAACCTGGATCCCAAAAATGCTATTTACCCATTGCACCAGTTAACTGGGGAATGATACAGGACTCCTTAAAACATATCTCTACCATATGAGGTTAAAAATCTAGGTCCTGCATCTATTTTGTTAAATGGTTCAAATTAAAGTATGAAGACCCCAGCTATCAGAAGGCCGAAATAGCTCAGTTGGGAGAGCGTTAGACTGAAGATCTAAAGGTCCCTGGTTCAATCCTGGGTTTCGGCACAGTTGAGAGGTTCCTTGCTTCTAACAAAATAGGTCTTGGAATCAGCTGTAGTTCTTTTTCTCTATTCATCAAATTTTTTCCAACTGATCTACAACACAATCAATTTAACATAGACTTTGCTTTATGTCCTCCTTCTAAACTTGCTTCCACCTCTCTTACCTTCAGGTTTGACAATGAATATTTCCCATTTCATGCTTTTTTGTAAAGTAAACTCTTGTCTGCATTACCTTCCACTTCCCCTTGAACACAGATGTCAGTAGTCAGATGACATTGCTTACCTACTCATGCCAAATATATCTGGGTAATATAGTGCTAGTCCATTCAGAGTTAAAAAAAAACTACCTAACCTGGATCCCAAAAATGCTATTTACCCATTGCACCAGTTAATTGCGGAATGATACAGGACTCCTTAAAACATATCTCTACCATATGAGGTTAAAAATCCAGGTCCTGCATCTATTTTGTTAAATGGTTTAAATTAAAGTATGAAGACCACAGCTATAAGCAGGCCGAAATAGCTCAGTTGGGAGAGCGTTAGACTGAACATCTAAAGGTCCCTGGTTCAATCCCGGGTTTTGGCACAGTTGAGAGGTTCCTTGCTTCTAACAAAATAGGTCTTGGAATCAGCTGTAGTACTTTTTCTCTATTCATCAAATTTTTTCCAACTGATCTACAACACAATCAATTTAACATAGACTTTGCTTTATGTCCTCCTTCTAAACTTGCTTCCACCTCTCTTACCTTCAGGTTTGACAATGAATATTTCCCATTTCATGCTTTTTTGTAAAGTAAACCTTTGTCTGCATTACCTTCCACTTCCCCTTGAACACAGATGTCAGTAGTCAGATGACATTGCTTACCTACTCATGCCAAATATATCTGGGTAATATAGTGCTAGTCCATTCAGAGTTAAGAAAACAACTACCTAACCTGGATCCCAAAAATGCTATTTGCCCATTGCACCAGTTAATTGCGGAATGATACAGGACTCCTTAAAACATATCTCTACCATATGAGGTTAAAAATCCAGGTCCTGCATCTATTTTGTTAAATGGTTTAAATTAAAGTATGAAGACCACAGCTGTAAGCAGGCCGCAATATCTCAGTTGGGAGAGTGTTAGACTGAAGATCTAAAGGTCCCTGGTTCAATCCTGGGTTTCGGCACAGTTGAGAGGTTCCTTGCTTCTAACAAAATAGGTCTTGGAATCAGCTGTAGTACTTTTTTCTCTATCAACATTTTTATCAACTGATCTACAAAATGATCAATTCAACATAGACTTTGCTTTCTGTCCTCCTTTTAAACTTTCTTCCACCTATCTTGCCTTCAGGTTTGACAATGAATGTTTCCCATTTCGTCCTTTTTTGTAAAGTAAACTCTTGTCTGCATCACATTCCACTTCCCCTTGAACACAGATGTCAGTAGTCAGATGACATTGCTTACCTACTCATGCCAAATATATCTAGGTTATATAGTGCTAGTCCATTCAGAGTTAAAAAAACAACTACCTAACCTGGATCCCAAAAATGCTATTTACCCATTGCACCAGTTAACTGGGGAATGATACAGGACTCCTTAAAACATATCTCTACCATATGAGGTTAAAAATCCAGGTCCTGCATCTATTTTGTTAAATGGTTCAAATTAAAGTATGAAGACCCCAGCTATCAGAAGGACGAAATAGCTCAGTTGGGAGAGCGTTAGACTGAAGATCTAAAGGTCCCTGGTTCAATCCCGGGTTTCGGCACAGTTGAGAGGTTCCTTGCTTCTACCAAAATAGGTCTTGGAATCAGCTGTAGTACTTTTTCTCTATTCATCAAATTTTTTCCAACTGATCTACAACACAATCAATTTAACATAGACTTTGCTTTATGTCCTCCTTCTAAACTTGCTTCCACCTCTCTTACCTTCAGGTTTGACAATGAATATTTCCCGTTTCATGCTTTTTTGTAAAGTAAACTCTTGTCTGCATTACCTTCCACTTCCCCTTGAACACAGATGTCAGTAGTCAGATGACATTGCTTACCTACTCATGCCAAATATATCTGCGTAATATAGTGCTAGTCCATTCAGAGTTAAAAAAACAACTACCTAACCTGGATCCCAAAAATGATATTTGCCCATTGCACCAGTTAATTGCGGAATGATACAGGACTCCTTAAAACATATCTCTACCATATGAGGTTAAAAATCCAGGTCCTGCATCTATTTTGTTAAATGGTTTAAATTAAAGTATGAAGACCACAGCTGTAAGCAGGCCGCAATATCTCAGTTGGGAGAGTGTTAGACTGAAGATCTAAAGGTCCCTGGTTCAATCCTGGGTTTTGGCACAGTTGAGAGGTTCCTTGCTTCTAACAAAATAGGTCTTGGAATCAGCTGTAGTACTTTTTTCTCTATTAACATTTTTATCAACTGATCTACAAAATGATCAATTCAACATAGACTTTGCTTTCTGTCCTCCTTTTAAACTTTCTTCCACCTATCTTGCCTTCAGGTTTGACTATGAATGTTTTCCATTTCGTCCTTTTTTGTAAAGTAAACTCTTGTCTGCATCACATTCCACTTCCCCTTGAACACAGATGTCAGTAGTCAGATGACATTGCTTACCTACTCATGCCAAATATATCTGGGTAATATAGTGCTAGTCCATTCAGAGTTAAAAAAACAACTACCTAACCTGGATCCCAAAAATGCTATTTACCCATTGCACCAGTTAACTGGGGAATGATACAGGACTCCTTAAAACATATCTCTACCATATGAGGTTAAAAATCTAGGTCCTGCATCTATTTTGTTAAATGGTTCAAATTAAAGTATGAAGACCCCAGCTATCAGAAGGCCGAAATAGCTCAGTTGGGAGAGTGTTAGACTGAAGATCTAAAGGTCCCTGGTTCAATCCTGGGTTTCGGCACAGTTGAGAGGTTCCTTGCTTCTAACAAAATAGGTCTTGGAATCAGCTGTAGTTCTTTTTCTCTATTCATCAAATTTTTTCCAACTGATCTACAACACAATCAATTTAACATAGACTTTGCTTTATGTCCTCCTTCTAAACTTGCTTCCACCTCTCTTACCTTCAGGTTTGACAATGAATATTTCCCATTTCATGCTTTTTTGTAAAGTAAACTCTTGTCTGCATTACCTTCCACTTCCCCTTGAACACAGATGTCAGTAGTCAGATGACATTGCTTACCTACTCATGCCAAATATATCTGGGTAATATAGTGCTAGTCCATTCAGAGTTAAAAAAAAACTACCTAACCTGGATCCCAAAAATGCTATTTACCCATTGCACCAGTTAATTGCGGAATGATACAGGACTCCTTAAAACATATCTCTACCATATGAGGTTAAAAATCCAGGTCCTGCATCTATTTTGTTAAATGGTTTAAATTAAAGTATGAAGACCACAGCTATAAGCAGGCCGAAATAGCTCAGTTGGGAGAGCGTTAGACTGAAGATCTAAAGGTCCCTGGTTCAATCCCGGGTTTTGGCACAGTTGAGAGGTTCCTTGCTTCTACCAAAATAGGTCTTGGAATCAGCTGTAGTACTTTTTCTCTATTCATCAAATTTTTTCCAACTGATCTACAACACAATCAATTTAACATAGACTTTGCTTTATGTCCTCCTTCTAAACTTGCTTCCACCTCTCTTACCTTCAGGTTTGACAATGAATATTTCCCGTTTCATGCTTTTTTGTAAAGTAAACTCTTGTCTGCATTACCTTCCACTTCCCCTTGAACACAGATGTCAGTAGTCAGATGACATTGCTTACCTACTCATGCCAAATATATCTGGGTAATATAGTGCTAGTCCATTCAGAGTTAAAAAAACAACTACCTAACCTGGATCCCAAAAATGCTATTTGCCCATTGCACCAGTTAATTGCGGAATGATACAGGACTCCTTAAAACATATCTCTACCATATGAGGTTAAAAAGCCAGGTCCTGCATCTATTTTGTTAAATGGTTTAAATTAAAGTATGAAGACAACAGCTATAAG
This sequence comes from Lissotriton vulgaris, assembly GCF_964263255.1. Lineage (NCBI taxonomy): Eukaryota > Metazoa > Chordata > Amphibia > Caudata > Salamandridae > Lissotriton > Lissotriton vulgaris. The sequence goes on along the minus strand of NC_141696.1, from coordinate 1,531,298,675 downwards.
CAGGCCGCAATAGCTCAGTTGGGAGAGCGTTAGACTGAAGATCTACAGGTCCCTGGTTCAATCCCGGGTTTCGGCACAGTTGAGATGTTCCTTGCTTCTAACAAAATAGGTCTTGGAATCAGCTGTAGTACTTTTTTCTCTATCAACATTTTTATCAACTGATCTACAAAATGATCAATTCAACATAGACTTTGCTTTCTTTCCTCCTTTTAAACTTTCTTCCACCTATCTTGCCTTCAGGTTTGACAATGAATGTTTCCCATTTCGTCCTTTTTTGTAAAGTAAACTCTTGTCTGCATCACATTCCACTTCCCCTTGAACACAGATGTCAGTAGTCAGATGACATTGCTTACCTACTCATGCCAAATATATCTAGGTAATATAGTGCTAGTCCATTCAGAGTTAAAACAACAACTACGTAACCTGGATCCCAAAAATGCTATTTACCCATTGCACCAGTTAACTGGGGAATGATACAGGACTCCTTAAAACATATCTCTACCATATGCGGTTAAAAATCCAGGTCCTGCATCTATTTTGTTAAATGGTTCAAATTAAAGTATGAAGACACCAGCTATCAGAAGGCCGAAATAGCTCAGTTGGGAGAGCGTTAGACTGAAGATCTAAAGGTCCCTGGTTCAATCCCGGGTTTCGGCACAGTTGAGAGGTTCCTTGCTTCTAACAAAATAGGTCTTGGAATCAGCTGTAGTACTTTTTCTCTATTCATCAAATTTTTTCCAACTGATCTACAACACAATCAATTTAACATAAACTTTGCTTTATGTCCTCCTTCTAAACTTGCTTCCACCTCTCTTACCTTCAGGTTTGACAATGAATATTTCCCATTTCATGCTTTTTTGTAAAGTAAACTCTTGTCTGCATTACCTTCCACTTCCCCTTGAACACAGATGTCAGTAGTCAGATGACATTGCTTACCTACTCATGCCAAATATATCTAGGTAATATAGTGCTAGTCCATTCAGAGTTAAAAAAACAACTACCTAACCTGGATCCCAAAAATGCTATTTACCCATTGCACCAGTTAACTGGGGAATGATACAGGACTCCTTAAAACATATCTCTACCATATGAGGTTAAAAATCCAGGTCCTGCATCTATTTTGTTAAATGGTTCAAATTAAAGTATGAAGACCCCAGCTATCAGAAGGCCGAAATAGCTCAGTTGGGAGAGCGTTAGACTGAAGATCTAAAGGTCCCTGGTTCAATCCCGGGTTTCGGCACAGTTGAGAGGTTCCTTGCTTCTATGAAATAGTTCTTGGAATCAGCTGTAGTACTTTTTCTCTATTCATCAAATTTGTTCCAACTGATCTACAACACAATCAATTTAACATAGACTTTGCTTTATGTCCTCCTTCTAAACTTGCTTCCACCTCTCTTACCTTCAGGTTTGACAATGAATATTTCCCATTTCATGTTTTTTTGTAAAGTAAACTCTTGTCTGCATTACCTTCCACTTCCCCTTGAACACAGATGTCAGTAGTCAGATGACATTGCTTACCTACTCATGCCAAATATATCTGGGTAATATAGTGCTAGTCCATTCAGAGTTAAAAAAAAACTACCTAACCTGGATCCCAAAAATGCTATTTACCCATTGCACCAGTTAATTGCGGAATGATACAGGACTCCTTAAAACATATCTCTACCATATGAGGTTAAAAATCCAGGTCCTGCATCTATTTTGTTAAATGGTTTAAATTAAAGTATGAAGACCACAGCTATAAGCAGGCCGAAATAGCTCAGTTGGGAGAGCGTTAGACTGAAGATCTAAAGGTCCCTGGTTCAATCCCGGGTTTTGGCACAGTTGAGAGGTTCCTTGCTTCTACCAAAATAGGTCTTGGAATCAGCTGTAGTACTTTTTCTCTATTCATCAAATTTTTTCCAACTGATCTACAACACAATCAATTTAACATAGACTTTGCTTTATGTCCTCCTTCTAAACTTGCTTCCACCTCTCTTACCTTCAGGTTTGACAATGAATATTTCCCGTTTCATGCTTTTTTGTAAAGTAAACTCTTGTCTGCATTACCTTCCACTTCCCCTTGAACACAGATGTCAGTAGTCAGATGACATTGCTTACCTACTCATGCCAAATATATCTGGGTAATATAGTGCTAGTCCATTCAGAGTTAAAAAAACAACTACCTAACCTGGATCCCAAAAATGCTATTTGCCCATTGCACCAGTTAATTGCGGAATGATACAGGACTCCTTAAAACATATCTCTACCATATGAGGTTAAAAAGCCAGGTCCTGCATCTATTTTGTTAAATGGTTTAAATTAAAGTATGAAGACAACAGCTATAAGCAGGCCGCAATAGCTCAGTTGGGAGAGCGTTAGACTGAAGATCTACAGGTCCCTGGTTCAATCCCGGGTTTCGGCACAGTTGAGATGTTCCTTGCTTCTAACAAAATAGGTCTTGGAATCAGCTGTAGTACTTTTTTCTCTATCAACATTTTTATCAACTGATCTACAAAATGATCAATTCAACATAGACTTTGCTTTCTTTCCTCCTTTTAAACTTTCTTCCACCTATCTTGCCTTCAGGTTTGACAATGAATGTTTCCCATTTCGTCCTTTTTTGTAAAGTAAACTCTTGTCTGCATCACATTCCACTTCCCCTTGAACACAGATGTCAGTAGTCAGATGACATTGCTTACCTACTCATGCCAAATATATCTAGGTAATATAGTGCTAGTCCATTCAGAGTTAAAACAACAACTACGTAACCTGGATCCCAAAAATGCTATTTACCCATTGCACCAGTTAACTGGGGAATGATACAGGACTCCTTAAAACATATCTCTACCATATGCGGTTAAAAATCCAGGTCCTGCATCTATTTTGTTAAATGGTTCAAATTAAAGTATGAAGACACCAGCTATCAGAAGGCCGAAATAGCTCAGTTGGGAGAGCGTTAGACTGAAGATCTAAAGGTCCCTGGTTCAATCCCGGGTTTCGGCACAGTTGAGAGGTTCCTTGCTTCTAACAAAATAGGTCTTGGAATCAGCTGTAGTACTTTTTCTCTATTCATCAAATTTTTTCCAACTGATCTACAACACAATCAATTTAACATAAACTTTGCTTTATGTCCTCCTTCTAAACTTGCTTCCACCTCTCTTACCTTCAGGTTTGACAATGAATATTTCCCATTTCATGCTTTTTTGTAAAGTAAACTCTTGTCTGCATTACCTTCCACTTCCCCTTGAACACAGATGTCAGTAGTCAGATGACATTGCTTACCTACTCATGCCAAATATATCTAGGTAATATAGTGCTAGTCCATTCAGAGTTAAAAAAACAACTACCTAACCTGGATCCCAAAAATGCTATTTACCCATTGCACCAGTTAACTGGGGAATGATACAGGACTCCTTAAAACATATCTCTACCATATGAGGTTAAAAATCCAGGTCCTGCATCTATTTTGTTAAATGGTTCAAATTAAAGTATGAAGACCCCAGCTATCAGAAGGCCGAAATAGCTCAGTTGGGAGAGCGTTAGACTGAAGATCTAAAGGTCCCTGGTTCAATCCCGGGTTTCGGCACAGTTGAGAGGTTCCTTGCTTCTATGAAATAGTTCTTGGAATCAGCTGTAGTACTTTTTCTCTATTCATCAAATTTGTTCCAACTGATCTACAACACAATCAATTTAACATAGACTTTGCTTTATGTCCTCCTTCTAAACTTGCTTCCACCTCTCTTACCTTCAGGTTTGACAATGAATATTTCCCATTTCATGTTTTTTTGTAAAGTAAACTCTTGTCTGCATTACCTTCCACTTCCCCTTGAACACAGATGTCAGTAGTCAGATGACATTGCTTACCTACTCATGCCAAATATATCTGGGTAATATAGTGCTAGTCCATTCAGAGTTAAAAAAACAACTACCTAACCTGGATCCCAAAAATGCTATTTACCCATTGCACCAGTTAACTGGGGAATGATACAGGACTCCTTAAAACATATCTCTACCATATGAGGTAAAAATCCAGGTCCTGCATCTATTTTGTTAAATGGTTCAAATTAAAGTATGAAGACACCAGCTATCAGAAGGCCGAAATATCTCAGTTGGGAGAGCGTCAGACTGAAGATCTAAAGGTCCCTGGTTCAATCCCGGGTTTCGTCACAGTTGAGAGGTTCCTTGCTTCTAACAAAATAGGTCTTGGAATCAGCTGTAATACTTTTTCTCTATTCATCAAATTTTTTCCAACTGATCTACAACACAATCAATTTAACATAGACTTTGCTTTATGTCCTCCTTCTAAACTTGCTTCCACCTCTCTTACCTTCAGGTTTGACAATTAATATATCCCATTTCATGCTTTTTTGTAAAGTAAACTCTTGTCTGCATTACCTTCCACTTCCCCTTGAACACAGATGTCAGTAGTCAGATGACATTGCTTACCTACTCATGCCAAATATATCTGGGTAATATAGTGCTAGTCCATTCAGAGTTAAAAAAACAACTACCTAACCTGGATCCCAAAAATGCTATTTACCCATTGCACCAGTTAATTGCGGAATGATACAGGACTCCTTAAAACATATCTCTACCATATGAGGTTAAAAATCCAGGTCCTGCATCTATTTTGTTAAATGGTTTAAATTAAAGTATGAAGACCACAGCTATAAGCAGGCCGCAATAGCTCAGTTGGGAGAGCGTTAGACTGAAGATCTAAAGGTCCCAGGTTCAATCCTGGGTTTCTGCACAGTTGAGAGGTTCCTTGCTTCTAACAAAATAGGTCTTGGAATCAGCTGTAGTACTTTTTTCTCTATCAACATTTTTATCAACTGATCTACAAAATGATCAATTCAACATAGACTTTGCTTTCTGTCCTCCTTTTAAACTTTCTTCCACCTATCTTGCCTTCAGGTTTGACAATGAATGTTTCCCATTTCGTCCTTTTTTGTAAAGTAAACTCTTGTCTGCATCACATTCCACTTCCCCTTGAACACAGATGTCAGTAGTCAGATGACATTGCTTACCTACTCATGCCAAATATATCTAGATAATATAGTGCTAGTCCATTCAGAGTTAAAAAAACAACTACCTAACCTGGATCCCAAAAATGCTATTTACCCATTGCACCAGTTAACTGGGGAATGATACAGGACTCCTTAAAACATATCTCTACCATATGAGGTTAAAAATCCAGGTCCTGCATCTATTTTGTTAAATGGTTCAAATTAAAGTATGAAGACCCCAGCTATCAGAAGGCTGAAATAGCTCAGTTGGGAGAGCGTTAGACTGAAGATCTAAAGGTCCCTGGTTCAATCCCGTGTTTCGGCACAGTTGAGAGGTTCCTTGCTTCTAACAAAATAGGTCTTGGAATCAGCTGTAGTACTTTTTCTCTATTCATCAAATTTTTTCCAACTGATCTACAACACAATCAATTTAACATAAACTTTGCTTTATGTCCTCCTTCTAAACTTGCTTCCACCTCTCTTACCTTCAGGTTTGACAATGAATATTTCCCATTTCATGCTTTTTTGTAAAGTAAACTCTTGTCTGCATTACCTTCCACTTCCCCTTGAACACAGATGTCAGTAGTCAGATGACATTGCTTACCTACTCATGCCAAATATATCTAGGTAATATAGTGCTAGTCCATTCAGAGTTAAAAAAACAACTACCTAACCTGGATCCCAAAAATGCTATTTACCCATTGCACCAGTTAACTGGGGAATGATACAGGACTCCTTAAAACATATCTCTACCATATGAGGTTAAAAATCCAGGTCCTGCATCTATTCTGTTAAATGGTTCAAATTAAAGTATGAAGACCCCAGCTATCAGAAGGCCGAAATAGCTCAGTTGGGAGAGCGTTAGACTGAAGATCTAAAGGTCCCTGGTTCAATCCCGGGTTTCGGCACAGTTGAGAGGTTCCTTGCTTCTAACAAAATAGTTCTTGGAATCAGCTGTAGTACTTTTTCTCTATTCATCAATTTTTTTCCAACTGATCTACAACACAATCAATTTAACATAGACTTTGCTTTATGTCCTCCTTCTAAACTTGCTTCCACCTCTCTTACCTTCAGGTTTGACAATGAATATTTCCCATTTCATGCTTTTTTGTAAAGTAAACTCTTGTCTGCATTACCTTCCACTTCCCCTTGAACACAGATGTCAGTAGTCAGATGACATTGCTTACCTACTCATGCCAAATATATCTGGGTAATATAGTGCTAGTCCATTCAGAGTTAAAAAAAAAACTACCTAACCTGGATCCCAAAAATGCTATTTACCCATTGCACCAGTTAACTGGGGAATGATACAGGACTCCTTAAAACATATCTCTACCATATGAGGTTAAAAATCCAGGTCCTGCATCTATTCTGTTAAATGGTTCAAATTAAAGTATGAAGACCCCAGCTATCAGAAGGCCGAAATAGCTCAGTTGGGAGAGCGTTAGACTGAAGATCTAAAGGTCCCTGGTTCAATCCCGGGTTTCGGCACAGTTGAGAGGTTCCTTGCTTCTAACAAAATAGTTCTTGGAATCAGCTGTAGTTCTTTTTCTCTATTCATCAATTTTTTTCCAACTGATCTACAACACAATCAATTTAACATAGACTTTGCTTTATGTCCTCCTTCTAAACTTGCTTCCACCTCTCTTACCTTCAGGTTTGACAATGAATATTTCCCATTTCATGCTTTTTTGTAAAGTAAACTCTTGTCTGCATTACCTTCCACTTCCCCTTGAACACAGATGTCAGTAGTCAGATGACATTGCTTACCTACTCATGCCAAATATATCTGGGTAATATAGTGCTAGTCCATTCAGAGTTAAAAAAACAACTACCTAACCTGGATCCCAAAAATGCTATTTACCCATTGCACCAGTTAATTGCGGAATGATACAGGACTCCTTAAAACATATCTCTACCATATGAGGTTAAAAATCCAGGTCCTGCATCTATTTTGTTAAATGGTTTAAATTAAAGTATGAAGACCACAGCTAGAAGCAGGCCGAAATAGCTCAGTTGGGAGAGCGTTAGACTGAAGATCTAAAGGTCCCTGGTTCAATCCCGGGTTTCGGCACAGTTGAGAGGTTCCTTGCTTCTAACAAAATAGGTCTTGGAATCAGCTGTAGTACTTTTTCTCTATTCATCAATTTTTTTCCAACTGATCTACAACACAATCAATTTAACATAGACTTTGCTTTATGTCCTCCTTCTAAACTTGCTTCCACCTCTCTTACCTTCAGGTTTGACAATGAATATTTCCCATTTCATGCTTTTTTGTAAAGTAAACTCTTGTCTGCATTACCTTCCACTTCCCCTTGAACACAGATGTCAGTAGTCAGATGACATTGCTTACCTACTCATGCCAAATATATCTGGGTAATATAGTGCTAGTCCATTCAGAGTTAAAAAAACAACTACCTAACCTGGATCCCAAAAATGCTATTTGCCCATTGCACCAGTTAATTGCGGAATGATACAGGACTCCTTAAAACATATCTCTACCATATGAGGTTAGAAATCCAGGTCCTGCATCTATTTTGTTAAATGGTTCAAATTAAAGTATGAAGACCCCAGCTATCAGAAGGCCGAAATAGCTCAGTTGGGAGAGCGTTAGACTGAAGATCTAAAGGTCCCTGGTTCAATCCTGGGTTTCGGCACAGTTGAGAGGTTCCTTGCTTCTAACAAAATAGGTCTTGGAATCAGCTGTAGTTCTTTTTCTCTATTCATCAAATTTTTTCCAACTGATCTACAACACAATCAATTTAACATAGACTTTGCTTTATGTCCTCCTTCTAAACTTGCTTCCACCTCTCTTACCTTCAGGTTTGACAATGAATATTTCCCATTTCATGCTTTTTTGTAAAGTAAACTCTTGTCTGCATTACCTTCCACTTCCCCTTGAACACAGATGTCAGTAGTCAGATGACATTGCTTACCTACTCATGCCAAATATATCTGGGTAATATAGTGCTAGTCCATTCAGAGTTAAAAAAACAACTACCTAACCTGGATCCCAAAAATGCTATTTACCCATTGCACCAGTTAATTGCGGAATGATACAGGACTCCTTAAAACATATCTCTACCATATGAGGTTAAAAATCCAGGTCCTGCATCTATTTTGTTAAATGGTTTAAATTAAAGTATGAAGACCACAGCTATAAGCAGGCCGAAATAGCTCAGTTGGGAGAGCGTTAGACTGAAGATCTAAAGGTCCCTGGTTCAATCCTGGGTTTCGGCACAGTTGAGAGGTTCCTTGCTTCTAACAAAATAGGTCTTGGAATCAGCTGTAGTTCTTTTTCTCTATTCATCAATTTTTTTCCAACTGATCTACAACACAATCAATTTAACATAGACTTTGCTTTATGTCCTCCTTCTAAACTTGCTTCCACCTCTCTTACCTTCAGGTTTGACAATGAATATTTCCCATTTCATGCTTTTTTGTAAAGTAAACTCTTATCTGCATTACCTTCCACTTCCTCTTGAACACAGATGTCAGTAGTCAGATGACATTGCTTACCTACTCATGCCAAATATATCTGGGTAATATAGTGCTAGTCCATTCAGAGTTAAAAAAACAACTACCTAACCTGGATCCCAAAAATGCTATTTACCCATTGCACCAGTTAATTGCGGAATGATGCAGGACTCCTTAAAACATATCTCTACCATATGAGGTTAAAAATCCAGGTCCTGCATCTATTTTGTTAAATGGTTTAAATTAAAGTATGAAGACCACAGCTGTAAGCAGGCCGCAATATCTCAGTTGGGAGAGTGTTAGACTGAAGATCTAAAGGTCCCTGGTTCAATCCTGGGTTTTGGCACAGTTGAGAGGTTCCTTGCTTCTAACAAAATAGGTCTTGGAATCAGCTGTAGTACTTTCTTCTCTATTAACATTTTTATCAACTGATCTACAAAATGATCAATTCAACATAGACTTTGCTTTCTGTCCTCCTTTTAAACTTTCTTCCACCTATCTTGCCTTCAGGTTTGACAATGAATGTTTCCCATTTCGTCCTTTTTTGTAAAGTAAACTCTTGTCTGCATCACATTTCACTTCCCCTTGAACACAGATGTCAGTAGTCAGATGACATTGCTTACCTACTCATGCCAAATATATCTAGGTAATATAGTGCTAGTCCATTCAGAGTTAAAAAACACAACTACCTAACCTGGATCCCAAAAATGCTATTTACCCATTGCACCAGTTAATTGCGGAATGATACAGGACTCCTTAAAACATATATCTACCATATGAGGTTAAAAATCCAGGTCCTGCATCTATTTTGTTAAATGGTTTAAATTAAAGTATGAAGACCCCAGCTATCAGAAGGCCGAAATAGCTCAGTTGGGAGAGCGTTAGACTGAAGATCTAAAGGTCCCTGGTTCAATCCCGGGTTTCGGCTCAGTTGAGAGGTTCCTTGCTTCTAACAAAATGGGTTTTGGAATCAGCTGTAGTACTTTTTCTCTATTCATCAAATTTTTTCCAACTGATCTACAACACAATCAATTTAACATAGACTTTGCTTTATATCCCCCTTCTAAACTTGCTTCCACCTCTCTTACCTTCAGGTTTGACAATGAATATTTCCCATTTCATGCTTTTTTGTAAAGTAAACTCTTGTCTGCATTACCTTCCACTTCCCCTTGAACACAGATGTCAGTAGTCAGATGACATTGCTTACCTACTCATGCATAATATATCTGGGTAATATAGTGCTAGCCCATTCAGAGTTAAAAAAACAACTACCTAACCTGGATCCCAAAAATGCTGTTTACCCATTGCACCAGTTAACTGGGGAATGATACAGGACTCCTTAAAACATATCTCTACCATATGAGGTTAAAAATCCAGGTCCTGCATCTATTTTATTAAATGGTTCAAATTAAAGTATGAAGACCACAGATATCAGCAGGCCGAAATAGCTCATTTGGGAGAGTGTTAGACTGAAGATCTAAAGGTCCCTGGTTCAATCCCGGGTTTCGGCACTGTTGAGAGGTTCTTTGCTTCTAACAAAATAGGTCTTGGAATCAGCTGTAGTCCTTTTTCTGTATTCATCAAATTGTTTACAACTGATCTACAACACAATCAATTTAACATAGACTTTGCTTTCTGTCCTCCTTCTAGACTTGCTTCCACCTCTCTTGCCTTCAGGTTTTACTATGAATGTTTCCCATGTCATGCTTTTTTGTAAAGTAAACTCTTGTCTGCATTACCTTCCACTTCCTCTTGAACACAGATGTCAGTAGTCAGATGACATTGCTTACCTACTCATGCCAAATATATCTGGGTAATATAGTGCTAGTACATTCAGAGTTAAAAAAACAACTACCTAACCTGGATCCCAAAAATGCTATTTACCCATTGCACCAGTTAATTGCGGAATGATACAGGACTCCTTAAAACATATCTCACCATATGAGGTTAAAAATCCAGGTCCTGCATCTATTTTGTTAAATGGTTTAAATTAAACTATGAAGACCACAGCTATAAGCAGGCTGATATAGCTAAGTTGGGAGAGCGTTAGACTGAAGATCTAAAGGTCCCTGGTTCAATCCCGGTTGTCGGCACAGTTGAGAGGTTCCTTGCTTCTAACAAAATAGGTCTTGGAATCAGCTGTAGTACTTTTTTCTCTATCAACATTTTTATCAACTGATCTACAAAATGATCAATTCAACATAGACTTTGCTTTCTGTCCTCCTTTTAAACTTTCTTCCACCTATCTTGCCTTCAGGTTTGACTATGAATGGTTTCCATTTCATCCTTTTTTGTAAAGTAAACTCTTGTCTGCATCACATTCCACTTCCCCTTGAACACAGATGTCAGTAGTCAGATGACATTGCTTACCTACTCATGCCAAATATATCTGGGTAATATAGTGCTAGTCCATTCAGAGTTAAAAAAACAACTACCTAACCTGGATCCCAAAAATGCTATTTACCCATTGCACCTGTTAACTGGGGAATGATACAGGACTCCTTAAAACATATCTCTACCATATGAGGTTAAAAATCCAGGTCCTGCATCTATTTTGTTAAATGGTTCAAATTAAAGTATGAAGACCCCAGCTATCAGAAGGCCGAAATAGCTCAGTTGGGAGAGCGTTAGACTGAAGATTTAAAGGTCCTGGGTTTCGGCACAGTTGAGAGGTTCCTTGCTTCTAACAAAATAGGTCTTGAAATCAGCTGTAGTTCTTTTTCTCTATTCATCAAATTTTTTCCAACTGATCTACAACACAATCAATTTAACATAGACTTTGCTTTATGTCCTCCTTCTAAACTTGCTTCCACCTCTCTTACCTTCAGGTTTGACAATGAATATTTCCCATTTCATGCTTTTTTGTAAAGTAAACTCTTGTCTGCATTACCTTCCACTTCCCCTTGAACACAGATGTCAGTAGTCAGATGACATTGCTTACCTACTCATGCCAAATATATCTGGGTAATATAGTGCTAGTTCATTCAGAGTTAAAAAAACAACTACCTAACCTGGATCCCAAAACTGCTATTTGCCCATTGCACCAGTTAATTGCGGAATGATACAGGACTCCTTAAAACATATCTCTACCATATGAGGTTAAAAAGCCAGGTCCTGCATCTATTTTGTTAAATGGTTTAAATTAAAGTATGAAGACAACAGCTATAAGCAGGCCGCAATAGCTCAGTTGGGAGAGCGTTAGACTGAAGATCTACAGGTCCCTGGTTCAATCCCGGGTTTCGGCACAGTTGAGATGTTCCTTGCTTCTAACAAAATAGGTCTTGGAATCAGCTGTAGTACTTTTTTCTCTATCAACATTTTTATCAACTGATCTACAAAATGATCAATTCAACATAGACTTTGCTTTCTTTCCTCCTTTTAAACTTTCTTCCACCTATCTTGCCTTCAGGTTTGACAATGAATGTTTCCCATTTCGTCCTTTTTTGTAAAGTAAACTCTTGTCTGCATCACATTCCACTTCCCCTTGAACACAGATGTCAGTAGTCAGATGACATTGCTTACCTACTCATGCCAAATATATCTAGGTAATATAGTGCTAGTCCATTCAGAGTTAAAACAACAACTACGTAACCTGGATCCCAAAAATGCTATTTACCCATTGCACCAGTTAACTGGGGAATGATACAGGACTCCTTAAAACATATCTCTACCATATGCGGTTAAAAATCCAGGTCCTGCATCTATTTTGTTAAATGGTTCAAATTAAAGTATGAAGACACTAGCTATGAGAAGGCCGAAATAGCTCAGTTGGGAGAGCGTTAGACTGAAGATCTAAAGGTCCCTGGTTCAATCCCGGGTTTCGGCACAGTTGAGAGGTTCCTTGCTTCTAACAAAATAGGTCTTGGAATCAGCTGTAGTACTTTTTCTCTATTCATCAAATTTTTTCCAACTGATCTACAACACAATCAATTTAACATAAACTTTGCTTTATGTCCTCCTTCTAAACTTGCTTCCACCTCTCTTACCTTCAGGTTTGACAATGAATATTTCCCATTTCATGCTTTTTTGTAAAGTAAACTCTTGTCTGCATTACCTTCCACTTCCCCTTGAACACAGATGTCAGTAGTCAGATGACATTGCTTACCTACTCATGCCAAATATATCTAGGTAATATAGTGCTAGTCCATTCAGAGTTAAAAAAACAACTACCTAACCTGGATCCCAAAAATGCTATTTACCCATTGCACCAGTTAACTGGGGAATGATACAGGACTCCTTAAAACATATCTCTACCATATGAGGTTAAAAATCCAGGTCCTGCATCTATTTTGTTAAATGGTTCAAATTAAAGTATGAAGACCCCAGCTATAAGCAGGCCGCAATAGCTCAGTTGGGAGAGCGTTAGACTGAAGATCTAAAGGTCCCAGGTTCAATCCTGGGTTTCTGCACAGTTGAGAGGTTCCTTGCTTCTAACAAAATAGGTCTTGGAATCAGCTGTAGTACTTTTTTCTCTATCAACATTTTTATCAACTGATCTACAAAATGATCAATTCAACATAGACTTTGCTTTCTGTCCTCCTTTTAAACTTTCTTCCACCTATCTTGCCTTCAGGTTTGACAATGAATGTTTCCCATTTCGTCCTTTTTTGTAAAGTAAACTCTTGTCTGCATCACATTCCACTTCCCCTTGAACACAGATGTCAGTAGTCAGATGACATTGCTTACCTACTCATGCCAAATATATCTAGATAATATAGTGCTAGTCCATTCAGAGTTAAAAAAACAACTACCTAACCTGGATCCCAAAAATGCTATTTACCCATTGCACCAGTTAACTGGGGAATGATACAGGACTCCTTAAAACATATCTCTACCATATGAGGTTAAAAATCCAGGTCCTGCATCTATTTTGTTAAATGGTTCAAATTAAAGTATGAAGACCCCAGCTATCAGAAGGCTGAAATAGCTCAGTTGGGAGAGCGTTAGACTGAAGATCTAAAGGTCCCTGGTTCAATCCCGTGTTTCGGCACAGTTGAGAGGTTCCTTGCTTCTAACAAAATAGGTCTTGGAATCAGCTGTAGTACTTTTTCTCTATTCATCAAATTTTTTCCAACTGATCTACAACACAATCAATTTAACATAAACTTTGCTTTATGTCCTCCTTCTAAACTTGCTTCCACCTCTCTTACCTTCAGGTTTGACAATGAATATTTCCCATTTCATGCTTTTTTGTAAAGTAAACTCTTGTCTGCATTACCTTCCACTTCCCCTTGAACACAGATGTCAGTAGTCAGATGACATTGCTTACCTACTCATGCCAAATATATCTAGGTAATATAGTGCTAGTCCATTCAGAGTTAAAAAAACAACTACCTAACCTGGATCCCAAAAATGCTATTTACCCATTGCACCAGTTAACTGGGGAATGATACAGGACTCCTTAAAACATATCTCTACCATATGAGGTTAAAAATCCAGGTCCTGCATCTATTCTGTTAAATGGTTCAAATTAAAGTATGAAGACCCCAGCTATCAGAAGGCCGAAATAGCTCAGTTGGGAGAGCGTTAGACTGAAGATCTAAAGGTCCCTGGTTCAATCCCGGGTTTCGGCATAGTTGAGAGGTTCCTTGCTTCTAACAAAATAGTTCTTGGAATCAGCTGTAGTACTTTTTCTCTATTCATCAATTTTTTTCCAACTGATCTACAACACAATCAATTTAACATAGACTTTGCTTTATGTCCTCCTTCTAAACTTGCTTCCACCTCTCTTACCTTCAGGTTTGACAATGAATATTTCCCATTTCATGCTTTTTTGTAAAGTAAACTCTTGTCTGCATTACCTTCCACTTCCCCTTGAACACAGATGTCAGTAGTCAGATGACATTGCTTACCTACTCATGCCAAATATATCTGGGTAATATAGTGCTAGTCCATTCAGAGTTAAAAAAACAACTACCTAACCTGGATCCCAAAAATGCTATTTACCCATTGCACCAGTTAACTGGGGAATGATACAGGACTCCTTAAAACATATCTCTACCATATGAGGTTAAAAATCCAGGTCCTGCATCTATTTTGTTAAATGGTTCAAATTAAAGTATGAAGACCCCAGCTATCAGAAGGCCGAAATAGCTCAGTTGGGAGAGCGTTAGACTGAAGATCTAAAGGTCCCTGGTTCATTCCTGGGTTTCGGCACAGTTGAGAGGTTCCTTGCTTCTAACAAAATAGGTCTTGGAATCAGCTGTAGTTCTTTTTCTCTATTCATCAATTTTTTTCCAACTGATCTACAACACAATCAATTTAACATAGACTTTGCTTTATGTCCTCCTTCTAAACTTGCTTCCACCTCTCTTACCTTCAGGTTTGACAATGAATATTTCCCATTTCATGCTTTTTTGTAAAGTAAACTCTTGTCTGCATTACCTTCCACTTCCCCTTGAACACAGATGTCAGTAGTCAGATGACATTGCTTACCTACTCATGCCAAATATATCTGGGTAATATAGTGCTAGTCCATTCAGAGTTAAAAAAACAACTACCTAACCTGGATCCCAAAAATGCTATTTACCCATTGCACCAGTTAATTGCGGAATGATACAGGACTCCTTAAAACATATCTCTACCATATGAGGTTAAAAATCCAGGTCCTGCATCTATTTTGTTAAATGATTTAAATTAAAGTATGAAGACCACAGCTAGAAGCAGGCCGAAATAGCTCAGTTGGGAGAGCGTTAGACTGCAGATCTAAAGGTCCCTGGTTCAATCCCGGGTTTCGGCACAGTTGAGAGGTTCCTTGCTTCTAACAAAATAGGTCTTGGAATCAGCTGTAGTACTTTTTCTCTATTCATCAATTTTTTTCCAACTGATCTACAACACAATCAATTTAACATAGACTTTGCTTTATGTCCTCCTTCTAAACTTGCTTCCACCTCTCTTACCTTCAGGTTTGACAATGAATATTTCCCATTTCATGCTTTTTTGTAAAGTAAACTCTTGTCTGCATTACCTTCCACTTCCCCTTGAACACAGATGTCAGTAGTCAGATGACATTGCTTACCTACTCATGCCAAATATATCTGGGTAATATAGTGCTAGTCCATTCAGAGTTAAAAAAACAACTACCTAACCTGGATCCCAAAAATGCTATTTGCCCATTGCACCAGTTAATTGCGGAATGATACAGGACTCCTTAAAACATATCTCTACCATATGAGGTTAGAAATCCAGGTCCTGCATCTATTTTGTTAAATGGTTCAAATTAAAGTATGAAGACCCCAGCTATCAGAAGGCCGAAATAGCTCAGTTGGGAGAGTGTTAGACTGAAGATCTAAAGGTCCCTGGTTCAATCCTGGGTTTCGGCACAGTTGAGAGGTTCCTTGCTTCTAACAAAATAGGTCTTGGAATCAGCTGTAGTTCTTTTTCTCTATTCATCAAATTTTTTCCAACTGATCTACAACACAATCAATTTAACATAGACTTTGCTTTATGTCCTCCTTCTAAACTTGCTTCCACCTCTCTTACCTTCAGGTTTGACAATGAATATTTCCCATTTCATGCTTTTTTGTAAAGTAAACTCTTGTCTGCATTACCTTCCACTTCCCCTTGAACACAGATGTCAGTAGTCAGATGACATTGCTTACCTACTCATGCCAAATATATCTGGGTAATATAGTGCTAGTCCATTCAGAGTTAAAAAAACAACTACCTAACCTGGATCCCAAAAATGCTATTTACCCATTGCACCAGTTAATTGCGGAATGATACAGGACTCCTTAAAACATATCTCTACCATATGAGGTTAAAAATCCAGGTCCTGCATCTATTTTGTTAAATGGTTTAAATTAAAGTATGAAGACCACAGCTATAAGCAGGCCGAAATAGCTCAGTTGGGAGAGCGTTAGACTGAAGATCTAAAGGTCCCTGGTTCAATCCTGGGTTTCGGCACAGTTGAGAGGTTCCTTGCTTCTAACAAAATAGGTCTTGGAATCAGCTGTAGTTCTTTTTCTCTATTCATCAAATTTTTTCCAACTGATCTACAACACAATCAATTTAACATAGACTTTGCTTTATGTCCTCCTTCTAAACTTGCTTCCACCTCTCTTACCTTCAGGTTTGACAATGAATATTTCCCATTTCATGCTTTTTTGTAAAGTAAACTCTTATCTGCATTACCTTCCACTTCCTCTTGAACACAGATGTCAGTAGTCAGATGACATTGCTTACCTACTCATGCCAAATATATCTGGGTAATATAGTGCTAGTCCATTCAGAGTTAAAAAAACAACTACCTAACCTGGATCCCAAAAATGCTATTTACCCATTGCACCAGTTAATTGCGGAATGATGCAGGACTCCTTAAAACATATCTCTACCATATGAGGTTAAAAATCCAGGTCCTGCATCTATTTTGTTAAATGGTTTAAATTAAAGTATGAAGACCACAGCTGTAAGCAGGCCGCAATATCTCAGTTGGGAGAGTGTTAGACTGAATATCTAAAGGTCCCTGGTTCAATCCTGGGTTTTGGCACAGTTGAGAGGTTCCTTGCTTCTAACAAAATAGGTCTTGGAATCAGCTGTAGTACTTTCTTCTCTATTAACATTTTTATCAACTGATCTACAAAATGATCAATTCAACATAGACTTTGCTTTCTGTCCTCCTTTTAAACTTTCTTCCACCTATCTTGCCTTCAGGTTTGACAATGAATGTTTCCCATTTCGTCCTTTTTTGTAAAGTAAACTCTTGTCTGCATCACATTTCACTTCCCCTTGAACACAGATGTCAGTAGTCAGATGACATTGCTTACCTACTCATGCCAAATATATCTAGGTAATATAGTGCTAGTCCATTCAGAGTTAAAAAACACAACTACCTAACCTGGATCCCAAAAATGCTATTTACCCATTGCACCAGTTAATTGCGGAATGATACAGGACTCCTTAAAACATATATCTACCATATGAGGTTAAAAATCCAGGTCCTGCATCTATTTTGTTAAATGGTTTAAATTAAAGTATGAAGACCCCAGCTATCAGAAGGCCGAAATAGCTCAGTTGGGAGAGCGTTAGACTGAAGATCTAAAGGTCCCTGGTTCAATCCCGGGTTTCGGCTCAGTTGAGAGGTTCCTTGCTTCTAACAAAATGGGTTTTGGAATCAGCTGTAGTACTTTTTCTCTATTCATCAAATTTTTTCCAACTGATCTACAACACAATCAATTTAACATAGACTTTGCTTTATATCCCCCTTCTAAACTTGCTTCCACCTCTCTTACCTTCAGGTTTGACAATGAATATTTCCCATTTCATGCTTTTTTGTAAAGTAAACTCTTGTCTGCATTACCTTCCACTTCCCCTTGAACACAGATGTCAGTAGTCAGATGACATTGCTTACCTACTCATGCATAATATATCTGGGTAATATAGTGCTAGCCCATTCAGAGTTAAAAAAACAACTACCTAACCTGGATCCCAAAAATGCTGTTTACCCATTGCACCAGTTAACTGGGGAATGATACAGGACTCCTTAAAACATATCTCTACCATATGAGGTTAAAAATCCAGGTCCTGCATCTATTTTATTAAATGGTTCAAATTAAAGTATGAAGACCACAGATATCAGCAGGCCGAAATAGCTCATTTGGGAGAGTGTTAGACTGAAGATCTAAAGGTCCCTGGTTCAATCCCGGGTTTCGGCACTGTTGAGAGGTTCTTTGCTTCTAACAAAATAGGTCTTGGAATCAGCTGTAGTCCTTTTTCTGTATTCATCAAATTGTTTACAACTGATCTACAACACAATCAATTTAACATAGACTTTGCTTTCTGTCCTCCTTCTAGACTTGCTTCCACCTCTCTTGCCTTCAGGTTTTACTATGAATGTTTCCCATGTCATGCTTTTTTGTAAAGTAAACTCTTGTCTGCATTACCTTCCACTTCCTCTTGAACACAGATGTCAGTAGTCAGATGACATTGCTTACCTACTCATGCCAAATATATCTGGGTAATATAGTGCTAGTACATTCAGAGTTAAAAAAACAACTACCTAACCTGGATCCCAAAAATGCTATTTACCCATTGCACCAGTTAATTGCGGAATGATACAGGACTCCTTAAAACATATCTCACCATATGAGGTTAAAAATCCAGGTCCTGCATCTATTTTGTTAAATGGTTTAAATTAAACTATGAAGACCACAGCTATAAGCAGGCTGATATAGCTAAGTTGGGAGAGCGTTAGACTGAAGATCTAAAGGTCCCTGGTTCAATCCCGGTTGTCGGCACAGTTGAGAGGTTCCTTGCTTCTAACAAAATAGGTCTTGGAATCAGCTGTAGTACTTTTTTCTCTATCAACATTTTTATCAACTGATCTACAAAATGATCAATTCAACATAGACTTTGCTTTCTGTCCTCCTTTTAAACTTTCTTCCACCTATCTTGCCTTCAGGTTTGACTATGAATGGTTTCCATTTCGTCCTTTTTTGTAAAGTAAACTCTTGTCTGCATCACATTCCACTTCCCCTTGAACACAGATGTCAGTAGTCAGATGACATTGCTTACCTACTCATGCCAAATATATCTGGGTAATATAGTGCTAGTCCATTCAGAGTTAAAAAAACAACTACCTAACCTGGATCCCAAAAATGCTATTTACCCATTGCACCTGTTAACTGGGGAATGATACAGGACTCCTTAAAACATATCTCTACCATATGAGGTTAAAAATCCAGGTCCTGCATCTATTTTGTTAAATGGTTCAAATTAAAGTATGAAGACCCCAGCTATCAGAAGGCCGAAATAGCTCAGTTGGGAGAGCGTTAGACTGAAGATTTAAAGGTCCTGGGTTTCGGCACAGTTGAGAGGTTCCTTGCTTCTAACAAAATAGGTCTTGAAATCAGCTGTAGTTCTTTTTCTCTATTCATCAAATTTTTTCCAACTGATCTACAACACAATCAATTTAACATAGACTTTGCTTTATGTCCTCCTTCTAAACTTGCTTCCACCTCTCTTACCTTCAGGTTTGACAATGAATATTTCCCATTTCATGCTTTTTTGTAAAGTAAACTCTTGTCTGCATTACCTTCCACTTCCCCTTGAACACAGATGTCAGTAGTCAGATGACATTGCTTACCTACTCATGCCAAATATATCTGGGTAATATAGTGCTAGTCCATTCAGAGTTAAAAAAACAACTACCTAACCTGGATCCCAAAAATGCTATTTGCCCATTGCACCAGTTAATTGCGGAATGATACAGGACTCCTTAAAACATATCTCTACCATATGAGGTTAGAAATCCAGGTCCTGCATCTATTTTGTTAAATGGTTCAAATTAAAGTATGAAGACCCCAGCTATCAGAAGGCCGAAATAGCTCAGTTGGGAGAGTGTTAGACTGAAGATCTAAAGGTCCCTGGTTCAATCCTGGGTTTCGGCACAGTTGAGAGGTTCCTTGCTTCTAACAAAATAGGTCTTGGAATCAGCTGTAGTTCTTTTTCTCTATTCATCAAATTTTTTCCAACTGATCTACAACACAATCAATTTAACATAGACTTTGCTTTATGTCCTCCTTCTAAACTTGCTTCCACCTCTCTTACCTTCAGGTTTGACAATGAATATTTCCCATTTCATGCTTTTTTGTAAAGTAAACTCTTGTCTGCATTACCTTCCACTTCCCCTTGAACACAGATGTCAGTAGTCAGATGACATTGCTTACCTACTCATGCCAAATATATCTGGGTAATATAGTGCTAGTCCATTCAGAGTTAAAAAAACAACTACCTAACCTGGATCCCAAAAATGCTATTTACCCATTGCACCTGTTAACTGGGGAATGATACAGGACTCCTTAAAACATATCTCTACCATATGAGGTTAAAAATCCAGGTCCTGCATCTATTTTGTTAAATGGTTCAAATTAAAGTATGAAGACCCCAGCTATCAGAAGGCCGAAATAGCTCAGTTGGGAGAGCGTTAGACTGAAGATTTAAAGGTCCTGGGTTTCGGCACAGTTGAGAGGTTCCTTGCTTCTAACAAAATAGGTCTTGAAATCAGCTGTAGTTCTTTTTCTCTATTCATCAAATTTTTTCCAACTGATCTACAACACAATCAATTTAACATAGACTTTGCTTTATGTCCTCCTTCTAAACTTGCTTCCACCTCTCTTACCTTCAGGTTTGACAATGAATATTTCCCATTTCATGCTTTTTTGTAAAGTAAACTCTTGTCTGCATTACCTTCCACTTCCCCTTGAACACAGATGTCAGTAGTCAGATGACATTGCTTACCTACTCATGCCAAATATATCTGGGTAATATAGTGCTAGTCCATTCAGAGTTAAAAAAACAACTACCTAACCTGGATCCCAAAAATGCTATTTGCCCATTGCACCAGTTAATTGCGGAATGATACAGGACTCCTTAAAACATATCTCTACCATATGAGGTTAGAAATCCAGGTCCTGCATCTATTTTGTTAAATGGTTCAAATTAAAGTATGAAGACCCCAGCTATCAGAAGGCCGAAATAGCTCAGTTGGGAGAGTGTTAGACTGAAGATCTAAAGGTCCCTGGTTCAATCCTGGGTTTCGGCACAGTTGAGAGGTTCCTTGCTTCTAACAAAATAGGTCTTGGAATCAGCTGTAGTTCTTTTTCTCTATTCATCAAATTTTTTCCAACTGATCTACAACACAATCAATTTAACATAGACTTTGCTTTATGTCCTCCTTCTAAACTTGCTTCCACCTCTCTTACCTTCAGGTTTGACAATGAATATTTCCCATTTCATGCTTTTTTGTAAAGTAAACTCTTGTCTGCATTACCTTCCACTTCCCCTTGAACACAGATGTCAGTAGTCAGATGACATTGCTTACCTACTCATGCCAAATATATCTGGGTAATATAGTGCTAGTCCATTCAGAGTTAAAAAAACAACTACCTAACCTGGATCCCAAAAATGCTATTTACCCATTGCACCAGTTAATTGCGGAATGATACAGGACTCCTTAAAACATATCTCTACCATATGAGGTTAAAAATCCAGGTCCTGCATCTATTTTGTTAAATGGTTTAAATTAAAGTATGAAGACCACAGCTATAAGCAGGCCGAAATAGCTCAGTTGGGAGAGCGTTAGACTGAAGATCTAAAGGTCCCTGGTTCAATCCTGGGTTTCGGCACAGTTGAGAGGTTCCTTGCTTCTAACAAAATAGGTCTTGGAATCAGCTGTAGTTCTTTTTCTCTATTCATCAAATTTTTTCCAACTGATCTACAACACAATCAATTTAACATAGACTTTGCTTTATGTCCTCCTTCTAAACTTGCTTCCACCTCTCTTACCTTCAGGTTTGACAATGAATATTTCCCATTTCATGCTTTTTTGTAAAGTAAACTCTTATCTGCATTACCTTCCACTTCCTCTTGAACACAGATGTCAGTAGTCAGATGACATTGCTTACCTACTCATGCCAAATATATCTGGGTAATATAGTGCTAGTCCATTCAGAGTTAAAAAAACAACTACCTAACCTGGATCCCAAAAATGCTATTTACCCATTGCACCAGTTAATTGCGGAATGATGCAGGACTCCTTAAAACATATCTCTACCATATGAGGTTAAAAATCCAGGTCCTGCATCTATTTTGTTAAATGGTTTAAATTAAAGTATGAAGACCACAGCTGTAAGCAGGCCGCAATATCTCAGTTGGGAGAGTGTTAGACTGAAGATCTAAAGGTCCCTGGTTCAATCCTGGGTTTTGGCACAGTTGAGAGGTTCCTTGCTTCTAACAAAATAGGTCTTGGAATCAGCTGTAGTACTTTCTTCTCTATTAACATTTTTATCAACTGATCTACAAAATGATCAATTCAACATAGACTTTGCTTTCTGTCCTCCTTTTAAACTTTCTTCCACCTATCTTGCCTTCAGGTTTGACAATGAATGTTTCCCATTTCGTCCTTTTTTGTAAAGTAAACTCTTGTCTGCATCACATTTCACTTCCCCTTGAACACAGATGTCAGTAGTCAGATGACATTGCTTACCTACTCATGCCAAATATATCTAGGTAATATAGTGCTAGTCCATTCAGAGTTAAAAAACACAACTACCTAACCTGGATCCCAAAAATGCTATTTACCCATTGCACCAGTTAATTGCGGAATGATACAGGACTCCTTAAAACATATATCTACCATATGAGGTTAAAAATCCAGGTCCTGCATCTATTTTGTTAAATGGTTTAAATTAAAGTATGAAGACCCCAGCTATCAGAAGGCCGAAATAGCTCAGTTGGGAGAGCGTTAGACTGAAGATCTAAAGGTCCCTGGTTCAATCCCGGGTTTCGGCTCAGTTGAGAGGTTCCTTGCTTCTAACAAAATGGGTTTTGGAATCAGCTGTAGTACTTTTTCTCTATTCATCAAATTTTTTCCAACTGATCTACAACACAATCAATTTAACATAGACTTTGCTTTATATCCCCCTTCTAAACTTGCTTCCACCTCTCTTACCTTCAGGTTTGACAATGAATATTTCCCATTTCATGCTTTTTTGTAAAGTAAACTCTTGTCTGCATTACCTTCCACTTCCCCTTGAACACAGATGTCAGTAGTCAGATGACATTGCTTACCTACTCATGCATAATATATCTGGGTAATATAGTGCTAGCCCATTCAGAGTTAAAAAAACAACTACCTAACCTGGATCCCAAAAATGCTGTTTACCCATTGCACCAGTTAACTGGGTAATGATACAGGACTCCTTAAAACATATCTCTACCATATGAGGTTAAAAATCCAGGTCCTGCATCTATTTTATTAAATGGTTCAAATTAAAGTATGAAGACCACAGATATCAGCAGGCCGAAATAGCTCATTTGGGAGAGTGTTAGACTGAAGATCTAAAGGTCCCTGGTTCAATCCCGGGTTTCGGCACTGTTGAGAGGTTCTTTGCTTCTAACAAAATAGGTCTTGGAATCAGCTGTAGTCCTTTTTCTGTATTCATCAAATTGTTTACAACTGATCTACAACACAATCAATTTAACATAGACTTTGCTTTCTGTCCTCCTTCTAGACTTGCTTCCACCTCTCTTGCCTTCAGGTTTTACTATGAATGTTTCCCATGTCATGCTTTTTTGTAAAGTAAACTCTTGTCTGCATTACCTTCCACTTCCTCTTGAACACAGATGTCAGTAGTCAGATGACATTGCTTACCTACTCATGCCAAATATATCTGGGTAATATAGTGCTAGTACATTCAGAGTTAAAAAAACAACTACCTAACCTGGATCCCAAAAATGCTATTTACCCATTGCACCAGTTAATTGCGGAATGATACAGGACTCCTTAAAACATATCTCACCATATGAGGTTAAAAATCCAGGTCCTGCATCTATTTTGTTAAATGGTTTAAATTAAACTATGAAGACCACAGCTATAAGCAGGCTGATATAGCTAAGTTGGGAGAGCGTTAGACTGAAGATCTAAAGGTCCCTGGTTCAATCCCGGTTGTCGGCACAGTTGAGAGGTTCCTTGCTTCTAACAAAATAGGTCTTGGAATCAGCTGTAGTACTTTTTTCTCTATCAACATTTTTATCAACTGATCTACAAAATGATCAATTCAACATAGACTTTGCTTTCTGTCCTCCTTTTAAACTTTCTTCCACCTATCTTGCCTTCAGGTTTGACTATGAATGGTTTCCATTTCGTCCTTTTTTGTAAAGTAAACTCTTGTCTGCATCACATTCCACTTCCCCTTGAACACAGATGTCAGTAGTCAGATGACATTGCTTACCTACTCATGCCAAATATATCTGGGTAATATAGTGCTAGTCCATTCAGAGTTAAAAAAACAACTACCTAACCTGGATCCCAAAAATGCTATTTACCCATTGCACCTGTTAACTGGGGAATGATACAGGACTCCTTAAAACATATCTCTACCATATGAGGTTAAAAATCCAGGTCCTGCATCTATTTTGTTAAATGGTTCAAATTAAAGTATGAAGACCCCAGCTATCAGAAGGCCGAAATAGCTCAGTTGGGAGAGCGTTAGACTGAAGATTTAAAGGTCCTGGGTTTCGGCACAGTTGAGAGGTTCCTTGCTTCTAACAAAATAGGTCTTGAAATCAGCTGTAGTTCTTTTTCTCTATTCATCAAATTTTTTCCAACTGATCTACAACACAATCAATTTAACATAGACTTTGCTTTATGTCCTCCTTCTAAACTTGCTTCCACCTCTCTTACCTTCAGGTTTGACAATGAATATTTCCCATTTCATGCTTTTTTGTAAAGTAAACTCTTGTCTGCATTACCTTCCACTTCCCCTTGAACACAGATGTCAGTAGTCAGATGACATTGCTTACCTACTCATGCCAAATATATCTGGGTAATATAGTGCTAGTCCATTCAGAGTTAAAAAAACAACTACCTAACCTGGATCCCAAAAATGCTATTTACCCATTGCACCAGTTAATTGCGGAATGATGCAGGACTCCTTAAAACATATCTCTACCATATGAGGTTAAACATCCAGGTCCTGCATCTATTTTGTTAAATGGTTCAAATTAAAGTATGAAGACCACAGATATCAGCAGGCTGAAATAGCTCAGTTGGCAGAGTGTTAGACTGAAGATCTAAAGGTCCCTGGTTCAATCCCAGGTTTCGGCACAGTTGAGAGGTTCTTTGCTTCTAACAAAATAGGTCTTGGCATCAGCTGTAGTCCTTTTTCTGTATTCATCAAATTTTTTTTAACTGATCTACAACACAATCAATTTAACATAGACTTTGCTTTCTGTCCTCCTTCTAGACTTGCTTCCACCTCTCTTACCTTCAGGTTTGACAATGAATATTTCCCATTTCATGCTTTTTTGTAAAGTAAACTCTTTTCTGCATTACCTTCCACTTCCCCTTGAACACAGATGTCAGTAGTCAGATGACATTGCTTACCTACTCATGCCAAATATATCTGGGTAATATAGTGCTAGTACATTCAGAGTTAAAAAAACAACTACCTAACCTGGATCCCAAAAATGCTATTTGCCCATTGCACCAGTTAATTGCGGAATGATACACGACTGCTTAAAACATATCTCTACCATATGAGGTTAAAAATCCAGGTCCTGCATCTATTTTGTTAAATGGTTTAAATTAAAGTATGAAGACCACAGCTCTAAGCAGGCCGCAATATCTCAGTTGGGAGAGTGTTAGACTGAAGATCTAAAGGTCCCTGGTTCAATCCTGGGTTTCGGCACAGTTGAGAGGTTCCTTGCTTCTAACAAAATAGGTCTTGGAATCAGCTGTAGTACTTTTTTCTCTATTAACATTTTTATCAACTGATCTACAAAATGATCAATTCAACATAGACTTTGCTTTCTGTCCTCCTTTTAAACTTTCTTCCACCTATCTTGCCTTCAGGTTTGACTATGAATGTTTTCCATTTCGTCCTTTTTTGTAAAGTAAACTCTTGTCTGCATCACATTCCACTTCCCCTTGAACACAGATGTCAGTAGTCAGATGACATTGCTTACCTACTCATGCCAAATATATCTGGGTAATATAGTGCTAGTCCATTCAGAGTTAAAAAAACAACTACCTAACCTGGATCCCAAAAATGCTATTTACCCATTGCACCAGTTAACTGCGGAATGATACAGGACTCCTTAAAACATATCTCTACCATATGAGGTTAAAAATCCAGGTCCTGCATCTATTTTGTTAAATGGTTCAAATTAAAGTATGAAGACCCCAGCTATCAGAAGGCCGAAATAGCTCAGTTGGGAGAGCGTTAGACTGAAGATCTAAAGGTCCTGGGTTTCGGCACAGTTGAGAGGTTCCTTGCTTCTAACAAAATAGGTCTTGGAATCGGCTGTAGTTCTTTTCCTCCATTCATCAAATTTTTTCCAACTGATCTACAACACAATCAATTTAACATAGACTTTGCTTTATGTCCTCCTTCTAAACTTGCTTCCACCTCTCTTACCTTCAGGTTTGACAATGAATATTTCCCATTTCATGCTTTTTTGTAAAGTAAACTCTTGTCTGCATTACCTTCCACTTCCCCTTGAACACAGATGTCAGTAGACAGATGACATTGCTTACCTACTCATGCCAAATATATCTGGGTAATATAGTGCTAGTCCATTCAGAGTTAAAAAAACAACTACCTAACCTGGATCCCAAAAATGCTATTTACCCGTTGCACCAGTTAATTGCGGAATGATGCAGGACTCCTTAAAACATATCTGTACCATATGAGGTTAAAAATCCAGGTCCTGCATCTATTTTGTTAAATGGTTCAAATTAAAGTATGAAGACCACAGATATCAGCAGGCTGAAATAGCTCAGTTGGCAGAGTGTTAGACTGAAGATCTAAAGGTCCCTGGTTCAATCCCAGGTTTCGGCACAGTTGAGAGGTTCTTTGCTTCTAACAAAATAGGTCTTGGAATCAGCTGTAGTACTTTTTTCTCTATTAACATTTTTATCAACTGATCTACAAAATGATCAATTCAACATAGACTTTGCTTTCTGTCCTCCTTCTAGACTTGCTTCCACCTCTCTTACCTTCAGGTTTGACAATGAATATTTCCCATTTCATGCTTTTTTGTAAAGTAAACTCTTGTCTGCATTACCTTCCACTTCCCCTTGAACACAGATGTCAGTAGTCAGATGACATTGCTTACCTACTCATGCCAAATATATCTGGGTAATATAGTGCTAGTACATTCAGAGTTAAAAAAACAACTACCTAACCTGGATCCCAAAAATGCTATTTGCCTATTGCACCAGTTAATTGCGGAATGATACAGGACTCCTTAAAACATATCTCTACCATATGAGGTTAAAAATCCAGGTCCTGCATCTATTTTGTTAAATAGTTTAAATTAAAGTATGAAGACCACAGCTGTAAGCAGGCCGCAATATCTCAGTTGGGAGAGTGTTAGACTGAAGATCTAAAGGTCCCTGGTTCAATCCTGGGTTTCGGCACAGTTGAGAGGTTCCTTGCTTCTAACAAAATAGGTCTTGGAATCAGCTGTAGTACTTTTTTCTCTATTAACATTTTTATCAACTGATCTACAAAATGATCAATTCAACATAGACTTTGCTTTCTGTCCTCCTTTTAAACTTTCTTCCACCTATCTTGCCTTCAGGTTTGACTATGAATGTTTTCCATTTCGTCCTTTTTTGTAAAGTAAACTCTTGTCTGCATCACATTCCACTTCCCCTTGAACACAGATGTCAGTAGTCAGATGACATTGCTTACCTACTCATGCCAAATATATCTGGGTAATATAGTGCTAGTCCATTCAGAGTTAAAAAAACAACTACCTAACCTGGATCCCAAAAATGCTATTTACCCATTGCACCAGTTAACTGGGGAATGATACAGGACTCCTTAAAACATATCTCTACCATATGAGGTTAAAAATCCAGGTCCTGCATCTATTTTGTTAAATGGTTAAAATTAAAGTATGAAGACCCCAGCTATCAGAAGGCCGAAATAGCTCAGTTGGGAGAGCGTTAGACTGAAGATCTAAAGGTCCCTGGTTCAATCCTGGGTTTCGGCACAGTTGAGAGGTTCCTTGCTTCTAACAAAATAGGTCTTGGAATCAGCTGTAGTTCTTTTTCTCTATTCATCAAATTTTTTTCAATTTAACATAGACTTTGCTTTATGTCCTCCTTCTAAACTTGCTTCCACCTCTCTTACCTTCAGGATTGACAATTAATATTTCCCATTTCATGCTTTTTTGTAAAGTAAACTCTTGTCTGCATTACCTTCCACTTCCCCTTGAACACAGATGTCAGTAGTCAGATGACATTGCTTACCTACTCATGCCAAATATATCTGGGTAATATAGTGCTAGTCCATTCAGAGTTAAAAAAACAACTACCTAACCTGGATCCCAAAAATGCTATTTACCCATTGCACCAGTTAATTGCGGAATGATACCGGACTCCTTAAAACATATCTCTACCATATGAGGTTAAAAATCCAGGTCCTGCATCTATTTTGTTAAATGGTTCAAATTAAAGTATGAAGACCACAGATATCAGCAGGCTGAAATTGCTCAGTTGGCAGAGTGTTAGACTGAAGATCTAAAGGTCCCTGGTTCAATCCCGGGTTTCGGCACAGTTGAGAGGTTCTTCGCTTCTAACAAAATAGGTCTTGGAATCAGCTGTAGTCCTTTTTCTGTATTCATCAAATTTTTTTTAACTGATCTACAACACAATCAATTTAACATAGACTTTGCTTTCTGTCCTCCTTCTAGACTTGCTTCCACCTCTCTTACCTTCAGGTTTGACAATGAATATTTCCCATTTCATGCTTTTTTGTAAAGTAAACTCTTGTCTGCATTACCTTCCACTTCCCCTTGAACACAGATGTCAGTAGTCAGATGACATTGCTTACCTACTCATGCCAAATATATCTGGGTAATATAGTGCTAGTACATTCAGAGTAAAAAAAACAACTACCTAACCTGGATCCCAAAAATGCTATTTGCCCATTGCACCAGTTAATTGCGGAATGATACAGGACTCCTTAAAACATATCTCTACCATATGAGGTTAAAAATCCAGGTCCTGCATCTATTTTGTTAAATGGTTTAAATTAAAGTATGAAGACCACAGCTATAAGCAGGCTGAAATAGCTCAGTTGGGAGAGCGTTAGACTGAAGATCTAAAGGTCCCTGGTTCAATCCCGGGTTTCGGCACAGTTGAGAGGTTCCTTGCTTCTAACAAAATAGGTCTTGGAATCAGCTGTAGTACTTTTTTCTCTATTAACATTTTTATCAACTGATCTACAAAATGATCAATTCAACATAGACTTTGCTTTCTGTCCTCCTTTTAAACTTTCTTCCACCTATCTTGCCTTCAGGTTTGACTATGAATGTTTTCCATTTCGTCCTTTTTTGTAAAGTAAACTCTTGTCTGCATCACATTCCACTTCCCCTTGAACACAGATGTCAGTAGTCAGATGACATTGCTTACCTACTCATGCCAAATATATCTGGGTAATATAGTGCTAGTCCATTCAGAGTTAAAAAAACAACTACCTAACCTGGATCCCAAAAATGCTATTTACCCATTGCACCAGTTAACTGGGGAATGTTACAGGACTCCTTAAAACATATCTCTACCATATGAGGTTAAAAATCCAGGTCCTGCATCTATTTTGTTAAATGGTTCAAATTAAAGTATGAAGACCACAGCTATAAGCAGGCTGAAATAGCTCAGTTGGGAGAGCGTTAGACTGAAGATCTAAAGGTCCCTGGTTCAATCCCGGGTTTCGGCACAGTTGAGAGGTTCCTTGCTTCTAACAAAATAGGTCTTGGAATCAGCTGTAGTACTTTTTTCTCTATTAACATTTTTATCAACTGATCTACAAAATGATCAATTCAACATAGACTTTGCTTTCTGTCCTCCTTTTAAACTTTCTTCCACCTATCTTGCCTTCAGGTTTGACTATGAATGTTTTCCATTTCGTCCTTTTTTGTAAAGTAAACTCTTGTCTGCATCACATTCCACTTCCCCTTGAACACAGATGTCAGTAGTCAGATGACATTGCTTACCTACTCATGCCAAATATATCTGGGTAATATAGTGCTAGTCCATTCAGAGTTAAAAAAACAACTACCTAACCTGGATCCCAAAAATGCTATTTACCCATTGCACCAGTTAACTGGGGAATGATACAGGACTCCTTAAAACATATCTCTACCATATGAGGTTAAAAATCCAGGTCCTGCATCTATTTTGTTAAATGGTTAAAATTAAAGTATGAAGACCCCAGCTATCAGAAGGCCGAAATAGCTCAGTTGGGAGA
Organism: Lissotriton vulgaris; assembly: GCF_964263255.1. Lineage (NCBI taxonomy): Eukaryota > Metazoa > Chordata > Amphibia > Caudata > Salamandridae > Lissotriton > Lissotriton vulgaris. The sequence continues at coordinate 1,531,268,449 of NC_141696.1, read as the reverse complement.
GCGTTAGACTGAAGATCTAAAGGTCCCTGGTTCAATCCTGGGTTTCGGCACAGTTGAGAGGTTCCTTGCTTCTAACAAAATAGGTCTTGGAATCAGCTGTAGTTCTTTTTCTCTATTCATCAAATTTTTTTCAATTTAACATAGACTTTGCTTTATGTCCTCCTTCTAAACTTGCTTCCACCTCTCTTACCTTCAGGATTGACAATTAATATTTCCCATTTCATGCTTTTTTGTAAAGTAAACTCTTGTCTGCATTACCTTCCACTTCCCCTTGAACACAGATGTCAGTAGTCAGATGACATTGCTTACCTACTCATGCCAAATATATCTGGGTAATATAGTGCTAGTCCATTCAGAGTTAAAAAAACAACTACCTAACCTGGATCCCAAAAATGCTATTTACCCATTGCACCAGTTAATTGCGGAATGATACCGGACTCCTTAAAACATATCTCTACCATATGAGGTTAAAAATCCAGGTCCTGCATCAATTTTGTTAAATGGTTTAAATTAAAGTATGAAGACCACAGCTGTAAGCAGGCCGCAATATCTCAGTTGGGAGAGTGTTAGACTGAAGATCTAAAGGTCCCTGGTTCAATCCTGGGTTTCGGCACAGTTGAGAGGTTCCTTGCTTCTAACAAAATAGGTCTTGGAATCAGCTGTAGTACTTTTTTCTCTATTAACATTTTTATCAACTGATCTACAAAATGATCAATTCAACATAGACTTTGCTTTCTGTCCTCCTTTTAAACTTTCTTCCACCTATCTTGCCTTCAGGTTTGACTATGAATGTTTTCCATTTCGTCCTTTTTTGTAAAGTAAACTCTTGTCTGCATCACATTCCACTACCCCTTGAACACAGATGTCAGTAGTCAGATGACATTGCTTACCTACTCATGCCAAATATATCTAGGTAATATAGTGCTAGTCCATTCAGAGTTAAAAAAACAACTACCTAACCTGGATCCCAAAAATGCTATTTACCGATTGCACCAGTTAACTGGGGAATGATACAGGACTCCTCCAAACATATCTCTACCATAAGAGGTTAAAAATCCAGGTCCTGCATCTATTTTGTTAAATGGTTCAAAGTAAAGTATGAAGACCACAGCTATCAGAAGGCCGAAATAGCTCAGTTGGGAGAGCGTTAGACTGAAGATGTAAAGGTCCCTGGTTCAATCCCGGTTTTCGGCACAGTTGAGAGGTTCCTTGCTTCTAACAAAATAGGTCTTGGAATCAGCTGTAGTACTTTTTTCTCTATCAACATTTTTATCAACTGATCTACAAAATGATCAATTCAACATAGACTTTGCTTTCTGTCCTCCTTTTAAACTTTCTTCCACCTATCTTGCCTTCAGGTTTGACTATGAATGTTTTCCATTTCGTCCTTTTTTGTAAAGTAAACTCTTGTCTGCATCACATTCCACTTCCCCTTGAACACAGATGTCAGTAGTCAGATGACATTGCTTACCTACTCATGCCAAATATATCTGGGTAATATAGTGCTAGTCCATTCAGAGTTAAAAAAACAACTACCTCACCTGGATCCCAAAAATGCTATTTACCCATTGCACCAGTTAACTGGGGAATGATACAGGACTCCTTAAAACATATCTCTACCATATGAGGTTAAAAATCCAGGTCCTGCATCTATTTTGTTAAATGGTTCAAATTAAAGTATGAAGACCCCAGCTATCAGAAGGCCGAAATAGCTCAGTTGGGAGAGCGTTAGACTGAAGATCTAAAGGTCCATGGTTCAATCCTGGGTTTCGGCACAGTTGAGAGGTTCCTTGCTTCTAACAAAATAGGTCTTGGAATCAGCTGTAGTTCTTTTTCTCTATTCATCAAATTTTTTCCAACTGATCTACAACACAATCAATTTAACATAGACTTTGCTTTATGTCCTCCTTCTAAACTTGCTTCCACCTCTCTTACCTTCAGGTTTGACAATGAATATTTCCCATTTCATGCTTTTTTGTAAAGTAAACTCTTGTCTGCATTACCTTCCACTTCCCCTTGAACACAGATGTCAGTAGTCAGATGACATTGCTTACCTACTCATGCCAAATATATCTGGGTAATATAGTGCTAGTCCATTCAGAGTTAAAAAAACAACTACCTAACCTGGATCCCAAAAATGCTATTTACCCATTGCACCAGTTAATTGCGGAATGATACAGGACTCCTTAAAACATATCTCTACCATATGAGGTTAAAAATCCAGGTCCTGCATCTATTTAGTTAAATGGTTTAAATTAAAGTATGAAGACCACAGCTATAAGCAGGCCGAAATAGCTCAGTTGGGAGAGCGTTAGACTGAAGATCTAAAGGTCCCTGGTTCAATCCCGGGTTTCGGCACAGTTGAGAGGTTCCTTGCTCCTAACAAAATAGGTCTTGGAATCAGCTGTAGTACTTTTTCTCTATTCATCAAATTTTTTCCAACTGATCTACAACACAATCAATTTAACATAGACTTTGCTTTATGTCCTCCTTCTAAACTTGCTTCCACCTCTCTTACCTTCAGGTTTGACAATGAATATTTCCCATTTCATGCTTTTTTGTAAAGTAAACTCTTGTCTGCATTACCTTCCACTTCACCTTGAACACAGATGTCAGTAGTCAGATGACATTGCTTACCTACTCATGCCAAATATATCTGGGTAATATAGTGCTAGTCCATTCAGAGTTAAAAAAACAACTACCTAACCTGGATCCCAAAAATGCTATTTGCCCATTGCACCAGTTAATTGCGGAATGATACAGGACTCCTTAAAACATATCTCTACCATATGAGGTTAAAAATCCAGGTCCTGCATCTATTTTGTTAAATGGTTTAAATTAAAGTATGAAGACCACAGCTATAAGCAGGCCGCAATATCTCAGTTGGGAGAGTGTTAGACTGAAGATCTAAAGGTCCCTGGTTCAATCCTGGGTTTCGGCACAGTTGAGAGGTTCCTTGCTTCTAACAAAATAGGTCTTGGAATCAGCTGTAGTACTTTTTTCTCTATTAACATTTTTATCAACTGATCTACAAAATGATCAATTCAACATAGACTTTGCTTTCTGTCCTCCTTTTAAACTTTCTTCCACCTATCTTGCCTTCAGGTTTGACAATGAATGTTTCCCATTTCGTCCTTTTTTGTAAAGTAAACTCTTGTCTGCATCACATTCCACTTCCCCTTGAACACAGATGTCAGTAGTCATATGACATTGCTTACCTACTCATGCCAAATATATCTAGGTAATATAGTGCTAGTCCATTCAGAGTTAAAAAAACAACTACCTAACCTGGATCCCAAAACTGCTATTTGCCCATTGCACCAGTTAATTGCGGAATGATACAGGACTCCTTAAAACATATCTCTACCATATGAGGTTAAAAATCCAGGTCCTGCATCTATTTTGTTAAATGGTTTAAATTAAAGTATGAAGACCACTGCTATAAGCAGGCCGCAATAGCTCAGTTGGGAGAGCGTTAGACTGAAGATCTAAAGGTCCCTGGTTCAATCCCGGGTTTCGGCACAGTTCAGAGGTTCCTTACTTCTAACAAAATAGGTCTTGGAATCAGCTGTAGTACTTTTTCTCTATTCATCAAATTTTTTCCAACTGATCTACAACACAATCAATTTAACATAGACTTTGCTTTATGTCCTCCTTCTAAACTTGCTTCCACCTCTCTTACCTTCAGGTTTGACAATGAATATTTCCCATTCATGCTTTTTTGTAAAGTAAACTCTTGTCTGCATTACCTTCCACCTCCCCTTGAATACAGATGTCAGTAGTCAGATGACATTGCTTACCTACTCATGCCAAATATATCTGGGTAATATAGTGCTAGTCCATTCAGAGTTAAAAAAACAACTACCTAACCTGGATCCCAAAACTGCTATTTGCCCATTGCACCAGTTAATTGCGGAATGATACAGGACTCCTTAAAACATATCTCTACCATATGAGGTTAAAAATCCAGGTCCTGCATCTATTTTGTTAAATGGTTTAAATTAAAGTATGAAGACCACAGCTATAAGCAGGCCGCAATAGCTCAGTTGGGAGAGCGTTAGACTGATATGGCTGAGATACCCGCCACCCCCTCTCAACACAATCCCCAAAGGAGGGAAACTGGAAACAGTTCTTGAAGTTTTTGGAAGTGGGAGGGAGTGACCCTCCCGGCCGTATTTATTAAAACAAAAATTAAAACATTAAACATTTTATATTAATGTACAATTTCATACCACATTGCGATGTTTGGCTAACCTTAACAGATTCTCTAATACAGAGGTTCTCCTAGCCGAACTAACATCCTACAAAACATTTACTTGAAATATTGAAATTGTACATCCTAACGTTTAAGGGCCAACGGCAAGGTCGTAACCGGTGTCAAGATCCCTAACCAGACATACCCCCCCCACTTGGGAGGGGCGACAGCACTGAGGCGTACTCACGTGCAACTACTACCAATTTCCCTTGACTTGACGGGGGCACCTATCAACTCGACGCCAGTTAAAGGTCGTTCGAAGACTCGTGTGAGGTATCTAGAAGGTATCGTAGACCTCCCCCCAACCCCACACAACTTACCGCATCTGCCGTCGCAGATGTCACTGGCCCCGGGAAATTCCCCAGGAGGGGGCTGTAACCCCTCCTACACAGGAAGGGGCCTTGACCGCCTTTCCTCTTCTTTCGGCGACCCATCCTTAGAAGGGACCGCCTCCCCGTTGAGGGGCCAAAGGCCACCTCCCCCGAGCGCTCCCATCCGTGTTGGGTGACGCCCACTCATAGGGATCTTCCAATTAGTGCTCACCGATCATGACCTTACCGCCCGACCAAAATAAATACGACAAATGCTAACTAAACGAAACTACATTGGCCACTATGACCGAAAAAGCCTGTTTATAAATGGACCTTAAATCCGAATTTCTTTAATCACCAAATTTGTAAACTTAGACCAATCTTTATTACACATTCAACATCAACACAACACTAAAACAACCTGTAAACGAAATAGAATTATCGATCAATTTTGTTAAAACAACTGGCTGTCCTCAGGGGCTGGTGGGTGGGTCAAAATTGGCTCTTCGTTCCGTCTCGAGCTCACGTGCAGCGAGGAGGTGCAGCTTCAGAGCACAGGAACAAGAGGATGTCTTCTGGTCTTGCGTCCCTTTTTATCCATCTTCAGGGCGGGCGTAATCCCGCCCCTGCCTGCCCCGAGGGCGTGGCCGGCCGCGTCAGTGTCTAGGCCAGCCCACTCTAGGGCGGGAAAAAGCGCGCCCCGGCTACGCCGCTTCGGGCATACCAGCCGAGACGCGCCTCCCGCCCAAAAATGGCTTCCCGGGGGGATCGAGGCACTCTGCCATACGTTCGGGGGGACCGAGTGGTCGCCCCTTTCCATATGGCTGAGATACCCGCCACCCCCTCTCAACACAATCCCCAAAGGAGGGAAACTGGAAACAGTTCTTGAAGTTTTTGGAAGTGGGAGGGAGTGACCCTCCCGGCCGTATTTATTAAAACAAAAATTAAAACATTAAACATTTTATATTAATGTACAATTTCATACCACATTGCGATGTTTGGCTAACCTTAACAGATTCTCTAATACAGAGGTTCTCCTAGCCGAACTAACATCCTACAAAACATTTACTTGAAATATTGAAATTGTACATCCTAACGTTTAAGGGCCAACGGCAAGGTCGTAACCGGTGTCAAGATCCCTAACCAGACATACCCCCCCCACTTGGGAGGGGCGACAGCACTGAGGCGTACTCACGTGCAACTACTACCAATTTCCCTTGACTTGACGGGGGCACCTATCAACTCGACGCCAGTTAACGGTCGTTTGAAGACTCGTGTGAGGTATCTAGAAGGTATCGTAGACCTCCCCCCAACCCCACACAACTTACCGCATCTGCCGTCGCAGATGTCACTGGCCCCGGGAAATTCCCCAGGAGGGGGCTGTAACCCCTCCTACACAGGAAGGGGCCTTGACCGCCTTTCCTCTTCTTTCGGCGACCCATCCTTAGAAGGGACCGCCTCCCCGTTGAGGGGCCAAAGGCCACCTCCCCCGAGCGCTCCCATCCGTGTTGGGTGACGCCCACTCATAGGGATCTTCCAATTAGTGCTCACCGATCATGACCTTACCGCCACAGGCCGGATAGTTGACCGGCTATCCGGACCCCCCACAAAACTCCTACCTAAAGGTCATGTTTTAACGATTTTAACCATGCTAAGAAGTCTCCTAAGAGTAACTCATTCCCCACCCAAGACAAATGCACACCATCCCCCAAATACATACTGTCATCATTAATACAGCTATGAGAAATAGAATGCAATGTCCTGGAACGGAACAACCTACTCACTTTATTGTTAAGCTTTCTAACAGAATGGTTCAAAGCAGGAATAGAGATAGCCCCCCGCCACACCTTTCGTGGAATCAAATGGGACCATGCAATCGTGCACCCCGGAACTCTCCTCGCCAACCAACTTACAGTGGAAAGCATTGCCTCCAGGAGTAGTCGTCTACCGATGGTGACCAAATCATTGCCCCCAACATGCACTATAACTATAGACGGCGGTGACCTTGTCCGCCCTAACAAACCCTCGAAAAATGTTTGAAACTGGTCAATACAGAGACCGCCCCTTCCGTAGAAGGACATCCTGTACCCGTATTCCCCAGCTACGTGAATCATGTCACCTGCTTTGAATACGTCTGCGGCACGCCTCACGTATGAGTGGCCCACGACCCACACCTCCTTTTTCACAGCCGGTGATGTCTGACCGCTGGCCCGGTGTAGGGTCGACTGCATAGTCCGCCCCGCCTCGTAGGCTTGCGTAACTGAAAACCAAACAAAAACAAGAAGCGTGAGTACATTATTACAGCTTCACAACATGTGCAACCGCACGTATCTTTTGTAACAATTGGAGGACCAACGCCCCACTTGTTTCACTTGCTCAACATTAAGACCCCTGGCTGTAGCCTCCGTAGCAGCCCCTATCCGAAAGGAATGGGTCCCAAATTCGCCCGGGTTCAAGCCCGCAGCGGCAATTGACATCGCAAGCACCCGCTGAAACTGAAATTTCGTCAGTGGGGTGGCGTCAGCGTGTCTCAACAAAGTCCCCCCCCATGATGCCACCCTTCGTGCTAGGTAATCCTCTAAACACTTTACCGGACACATGGAGGACCCAGGAATCCTGCGTATGATGACGCAATCACCCATCCCATCTTGATCAGTCTTGGACTTTACAAAGGAGACAGTCATTGTTTCTCCCCTGATCTGAACGTGTTCTTGGCACAAACCCCCTGCCACATCCAGTTTGTTCCTTGCAACCAGTTCGCTTACCCGCATTGCCCCGTGAAATGCTAGCGTAAAAGCGGCTCGGAACAGCACCGCCTCAAACTGAGATGAACATGTGGCCGGGAGTGTGGCCAACAACTGGGACAATCTATCCAAACCTATCGGGCGCCTTTCATCTACTCTGCGACCCTCAAGGCGTTGCCACCCACGCAGCGCTTTCTGTACAACGAAAGACGCTGTTGGGTCCTGGATAGCGTGTGCTCTGGCAACAAAGGAAATGGCAGCACGATGCCTCTGGGCCGTAGCCACCGATTTCCCAGCCCTACGTAAGGACATCAGGAAATTCACTACCCATTCCTCGTGACCCCAAAGCCGCTCTCTATCAGTCCCCAAAAAGGCTAAATAGGCCCGAAACGCCCCTTCGTATGCCTTCCTCGTCCTTGGTGCTAGACTCTCTCCCACGAGGTGACGAAGTTCGGGGCACCGAGAGACCAGAGAGCTTCGGGAAAGGGTGCCGGCTCTGGGTCCGCTGAGGGGAGGAAACCCGAGAAAGCCTGCATTTGAAAACGAGACAGTGCGTCAGCCGCCTGATTCATCACCCCTGGAACATGCTTTGCTCTGAATAGCACGTTCAATTGCATACACAGTAAAACAATTTCCTTAAGCAGTCTTAGAATCAGTTTACAACGTGCTGCCTGACTATTGATACACTCGACCACGGTCATATTGTCAGACCAAAATATGACAGAGTGGTCCTTGAACCCATCGGGCCATGTTCTCAAGGCCACCAAGATGGGAAACAGTTCCAGGAAAGCAATATTACTCGTCAGACCATTCCCATGCCACCATGTCGGCCATCTTTGTGCCGACCATTTTGTGCCGAAGATGGCGCCAAAACCTATGCTTCCTGCCGAATCTGTCCATAGCCCCAGCTCTTCAGAAGACACGGCTGGTTTATTCCAGACAATTCTACCATTGAAGTCCGCCAGAAATGCTAACCAAATACGCATGTCCTGGCGGATCTCGGCCGATAGTCTCGTGCGATGATGGCACTCTTTAAGGCCGACCATCGCTTGGGCAATTGAACGGGAAAAGGGGCGGGCCATTGGTATTACCCTCAGGGCAAAATTCAACTGTCCCACCAACTGTTGTAATTGTTGCAGCGTAACTTTCGATGCATTTATACACACTTGCAGCGCAGCCCTGAACTTCAACACTTTCTCAGCTGGCAAACGGAAACAACCCTCAATGGAGTCCAACTCGATCCCCAGAAACACGAGGCAAGTCGTAGGACCCACTGTTTTACCCGGCGCCAATGGCACACCAAACTGTTTCATTAACACACAAAATTCGGCCAAGGCCCGGCCACATTCAAGATCCCCGGCTGCCCCAAGAAACAGAAAATCATCAAGGTAGTGCATTACATATTGGAAACCTGTTTTCTTTGTGAAGACCCATTGTAGAAAACTACTGAATTTCTCGAAATAAGCACAGGATATAGAGCACCCCATTGGCATACACCTATCCATGTAATAACAACCCTGAAACATGAATCCTAGGAGACGCTGGTCGTCTGGGTGTACCGGGAGCAATCGGAACGCTGACTCGATATCTGACTTCGCCATCAGCGCCCCGGGCCCCAGGCGATTCAAAATGGCTACGTCCTCATCGAAGGATGCGTACCGCACCGAACACACTTCTGGATCGATTGCATCATTTACGGAAAGACCTCGTGGAGCTGATAAATTATGAATCAGTCGGAACTCACCGGGGTCTTTCTTGGGGACTACCCCTAAGGGAGAACAAAACAAAATTCTGAACCGGAGGTATACTGAACGGGCCGGCGACCCGACCTCGTGCAACCTCTTTACGGATCTTATCCTGAACCACGGGCGTATGCTGCAGGACGGATAGTTGATTTTTGCACTTCCCCACACCCTGAAAGTCCCCTACCGGGATGCGGAAACCATACGAAAAACCGTTCCGCAGCACCCCAGCAGAAGTACGATCCGGGTATTCACTGAGCCAGGGAATCATCGCCAGGGTATCAATCGGGGTAGGTAAAGGCGCCCCTCGGACTATATTAGACCTGTTTGGCACCTCCTCTCCCCCCATTATCACCCGTTCTGGCTCTGCACGAGGACTCAGGATGGGACGACCCGCAACCACTACATTCATGTTTGAATTTACACGATCCCTGGGGTCTAGTACATTTACCTCTGTTGAAATTAAAGCAGAAACCCCTTTTTCCAGTATTGCCGGCAGGTTTCGAGTAATCGTCGGCACCCGTACCTGATCGAAAGGGCGTCCCCGCATATTGCCGGGAGGATTCGCCAACATTACTTCCCACCAACGGCATTTTCAACATTCCTGACTCCTTCATTTTATCCCAAGTCAAGGAATCATAACAATCCCAGGTTAAACTTTTATTATGCTCCTTTTCCTTTCTGAACAGATTATCGTAACAGAACCAATGATTACCCTGGTGCGATGTCGAGTACCCCATGATTCGTGATTGATAGATTGGGAACTCGGAAAGCAACTCAGGTCTACGTTCCCCCAAGATTGATGTAAGCATTGCCCCAATTGCCGATATTCTCATTCACTTTAAAGGCGGCCATTTTTGCGCGCCAAACACTCGGATGCATGAGATCCTTCTGACTCTTTACATGCTCCACCTCATAATGATCAACAAGCAATGAGAAAATGTTCACATACTCCCCCGCCCAAATCTTTTCCTTAATTGCCAAAGGAACATGTTGCCCCAGCTTTCCTCTCCGAGAGGGTGTTGACTCATCCCTCGCAATCGGCAATGGCCGCTTACCTGCACCTGACGCTGCCTCTGTGGTCGCAATCGTCCCTGGTGTCTTGTCCCCTACTGCAGCCGGCACGGACACCTTGGCTGCTTCCCGTTTCTCACGCAATTGCTTTATCAGCGCCTGCGCATCGACAGCCGTGGCGCCCTCGTTACCTTTACCCAACCACGCTGCCAATTGTGCTGCCAGCTCGGGCGGCATATCATCCTCGGACACGGGGGTGACCACAACGGGAATCGGATTCCCCTCCTCCGGCACGGGAGTTGGAGCCTCGAGCGGGGCACTGGGACCCGGGATATCTTCACCCGCTGCTCCCCTCCTGGGCCTCTTGTTTTTCCCTCCCGGGGCTGCTCCCGCCAAAGGACGTTTTGGACCCCCTTCCTCGTTCTTGTCCACCCGCTTCTTTAGCTCGGACATCTCCTTCATGAGAACACGCAGCATCTGGTCAGTAGTCATGCGCTTTCCCACCTTCTTCGGCATTCTCCAACAAAGTAACTGTAAAACAAACAAGAACGATTAAAACGCTCAAAATTGGCTCTTCGTTCCGTCTCGAGCTCACGTGCAGCGAGGAGGTGCAGCTTCAGAGCACAGGAACAAGAGGATGTCTTCTGGTCTTGCGTCCCTTTTTATCCATCTTCAGGGCGGGCGTAAACCCGCCCCTGCCTGCCCCGAGGGCGTGGCCGGCCGCGTCAGTGTCTAGGCCAGCCCACTCTAGGGCGGGAAAAAGCGCGCCCCGGCTACGCCGCTTCGGGCATACCAGCCGAGACGCGCCTCCCGCCCAAAAATGGCTTCCCGGGGGGATCGAGGCACTCTGCCATACGTTCGGGGGGACCGAGTGGTCGCCCCTTTCCAAGATCTAAAGGTCCCTGGTTCAATCCCGGGTTTCGGCACAGTTCAGAGGTTCCTTGCTTCTAACAAAATAGGTCTTGGAATCAGCTCTAGTACTTTTTTCTCTATTAACATTTTTATCAACTGATCTACAAAATGATCAATTCAACATAGACTTTGCTTTCTGTCCTCCTTTTAAACTTTCTTCCACCTATCTTGCCTTCAGGTTTGACAATGAATGTTTCCCATTTCGTCCTTTTTTGTAAAGTAAACTCTTGTCTGCATCACATTCCACTTCCCCTTGAACACAGATGTCAGTAGTCAGATGACATTGCTTACCTACTCATGCCAAATATATCTAGGTAATATAGTGCTAGTCCATTTCGAGTTAAAAAAACAACTACCTAACCTGGATCCCAAAAATGCTATTTACCCATTGCACCAGTTAACTGGGGAATGATACAGGACTCCTTAAAACATATCTCTACCATATGAGGTTAAAAATCCAGGTCCTGCATCTATTTTGTTAAATGGTTTAAATTAAAGTATGAAGACCACAGCTATAAGCAGGCCGCAATAGCTCAGTTGGGAGAGCGTTAGACTGAAGATCTAAAGGTCCCTGGTTAAATCCTGGGTTTCGGCACAGTTGAGAGGTGTCTTGCTTCTAACAAAATAGGTCTTGGAATCAGCTGTAGTACTTTTTTCTCTATCAACATTTTTATCAACTGATCTACAAAATGATCAATTCAACATAGACTTTGCTTTCTGTCCTCCTTTTAAACTTTCTTCCACCTATCTTGCCTTCAGGTTTGACAATGAATGTTTCCCATTTCGTCCTTTTTTGTAAAGTAAACTCTTGTCTGCATCACATTCCACTTCCCCTTGAACACAGATGTCAGTAGTCAGATGACATTGCTTACCTACTCATGCCAAATATATCTAGGTAATATAGTGCTAGTCCATTCAGAGTTAAAAAAACAACTACCTAACCTGGATCCCAAAAATGCTATTTACCCATTGCACCAGTTAACTGGGGAATGATACAGGACTCCTTAAAACATATCTCTACCATATGAGGTTAAAAATCCAGGTCCTGCATCTATTTTGTTAAATGGTTTAAATTAAAGTATGAAGACCCCAGCTATCAGAAGGCCGAAATAGCTCAGTTGGGAGAGCGTTAGACTGAAGATCTAAAGGTCCCTGGTTCAATCCTGGGTTTCGGCACAGTTGAGAGGTTCCTTGCTTCTAACAAAATAGGTCTTGGAATCAGCTGTAGTTCTTTTTCTCTATTCATCAAATTTTTTCCAACTGATCTACAACACAATCAATTTAACATAGACTTTGCTTTATGTCCTCCTTCTAAACTTGCTTCCACCTCTCTTACCTTCAGGTTTGACAATGAATATTTCCCATTTCATTTTTTTTGTAAAGTAAACTCTTGTCTGCATTACCTTCCACTTCCCCTTGAACACAGATGTCAGTAGTCAGATGACATTGCTTACCTACTCATGCCAAATATATCTGGGTAATATAGTGCTAGTCCATTCAGAGTTAAAAAAACAACTACCTAACCTGGATCCCAAAAATGCTATTTACCCATTGCACCAGTTAATTGCGGAATGATACAGGACTCCTTAAAACATATCTCTACCATATGAGGTTAAAAATCCAGGTCCTGCATCTATTTTGTTAAATGGTTTAAATTAAAGTATGAAGACCACAGCTATAAGCAGGCCGAAATAGCTCAGTTGGGAGAGTGTTAGACTGAAGATCTAAAGGTCCCTGGTTCAATCCCAGGTTTCGGCACAGTTGAGAGGTTCCTTGCTTCTAACAAAATAGGTCTTGGAATCAGCTGTAGTACTGTTTCTCTATTCATCAAATTTTTTCCAACTGATCTACAACACAATCAATTTAACATAGACTTTGCTTTATGTCCTCCTTCTAAACTTGCTTCCACCTCTCTTACCTTCAGGTTTGACAATGAATATTTCCCATTTCATGCTTTTTTGTAAAGTAAACTCTTGTCTGCATTACCTTCCACTTCCCCTTGAACACAGATGTCAGTAGTCAGCTGACATTGCTTACCTACTCATGCATAATATATCTGGGAAATTTAGTGCTAGCCCATTCAGAGTTAAAAAAACAACTACCTAACCTGGATCCCAAAAATGCTGTTTACCCATTGCACCAGTTAATTGGGAATGATACAGGACTCATTAAAACATATCTCTACCATATGAGGTTAAAAATCCAGGTCCTGCATCTATTTTGTTAAATGGTTTATTAAAGCATGAAGACCACAGCTATAAGCAGGCCGAAATAGCTCAGTTGGGAGAGCGACAGACTGAAGATCTAAAGGTCCCTGGTTCAATCCCGGGTTTCGGCACAGTTGAGAGGTTCCTTGCTTCTAACAAAATAGGTTTTGGAATCAGCTGTAGTACTTTTTCTCTATTCATCAAATTTTTTCCAACTGATCTACAAGACAATCAATTTAACATAGACTTTGCTTTATGTCCTCCTTCTAAACCTGCTTCCACCTCTCTTACCTTCAGGTTTGACAATGAATATTTCCCATTTCATGCTTTTTTGTAAAGTAAACTCTTGTCTGCATTACCTTCCACTTCCCCTTGAACACAGATGTCAGTAGTCAGATGACATTGCTTACCTACTCATGCCAAATATATCTGGGTAATATAGTGCTAGTCCATTCAGAGTTAAAAAAACAACTACCTAACCTGGATCCCAAAAATGCTATTTGCTCATTGCACCAGTTAATTGCGGAATGATACAGGACTCCATAAAACATATCTCTACCATATGAGGTTAAAAATCCAGGTCCTGCATCTATTTTGTTAAATGGTTTAAATTAAAGTATGAAGACCACAGCTATAAGAAGGGCTCAATAGCTCAGTTGGGAGAGCGTTAGACTGAAGATCTAAAGGTCCCTGGTTCAATCCCGGGTTTCGGCACAGTTGAGAGGTTCCTTGCTTCTAACAAAATAGGTCTTGGAATCAGCTGTAGTACTTTTTTCTCTATCAACATTTTTATCAACTGATCTACAAATGATCAATTCAACATAGACTTTGCTTTCTGTCCTCCTTTTAAACTTTCTTCCACCTATCTTGCCTTCAGGTTTGACAATGAATGTTTCCCATTTCGTCCTTTTTTGTGAAGTAAACTCTTGTCTGCATCACATTCCACTTCCCCTTGAACACAGATGTCAGTAGTCAGATGACATTGCTTACCTACTCATGCCAAATATATCTAGGTAATATAGTGCTAGTCCATTCAGAGTTAAAAAACACAACTACCTAACCTGGATCCCAAAAATGCTATTTACCCATTGCACCAGTTAACTGGGGAATGATACAGGACTCCTTAAAACATATCTCTACCATATGAGGTTAAAAATCCAGGTCCTGCATCTATTTTGTTAAATGGTTCAAATTAAAGTATGAAGACCCCAGCTATCAGAAGGCCGAAATAGCTCAGTTGGGAGAGCGTTAGACTGAAGATCTAAAGGTCCCTGGTTCAATCCCGGGTTTCGGCACAGTTGAGAGGTTCCTTGCTTCTAACAAAATAGGTCTTGGAATCAGCTGTAGTACTTTTTCTCTATTCATCAAATTTTTTCCAACTGATCTACAACACAATCAATTTAACATAGACTTTGCTTTATGTCCTCCTTCTAAACTTGCTTCCACCTCTCTTACCTTCAGGTTTGACAATGAATATTTCCCATTTCATGCTTTTTTGTAAAGTAAACTCTTGTCTGCATTACCTTCCACTTCCCCTTGAACACAGATGTCAGTAGTCAGATGACATTGCTTACCTACTCATGCCAAATATATCTGGGTAATATAGTGCTAGTCCATTCACAGTTAAAAAAACAACTACCTAACCTGGATCCAAAAAATGCTATTTACCCATTGTACCAGTTAATTGCGGAATGATACGGGACTCCTTAAAACATATCTCTACCATATGAGGTTACAAATCCAGGTCCTGCATCTATTTTGTTAAATGGTTTAAATTAAAGTATGAAGACCACAGCTATAAGCAGGCCGAAATAGCTCAGTTGGGAGAGCGTTAGACTGAAGATCTAAAGGTCCCCGGTTCAATCCCGGGTTTCGGCACAGTTGAGAGGTTCCTTGCTTCTAACAAAATAGGTCTTGGAATCAGCTGTAGTACTTTTTCTCTATTCATCAAATTTTTTCTAACTGATCTACAACACAATCAATTTAACATAGACTTTGCTTTATGTCCTCCTTCTAAACTTGCTTCCACCTCTCTTACCTTCAGGTTTGACAATGAATATTTCCCATTTCATGCTTTTTTGTAAAGTAAACTCTTGTCTGCATTACCTTCCACTTCCCCTTGAACACAGATGTCAGTAGTCAGATGACATTGCTTACCTACTCATGCCAAATATATCTGGGTAATATAGTGCTAGTCCATTCAGAGTTAAAAAAAACAACTACCTAACCTGGATCCCAAAAATGCTATTTGCTCATTGCACCAGTTAATTGCGGAATGATACAGGACTCCTTAAAACATATCTCTACCATATGAGGTTAAAAATCCAGGTCCTGCATCTATTTTGTTAAATGGTTTAAATTAAAGTATGAAGACCACAGCTATAAGCAGGCAGAAATAGCTAAGTTGGGAGAGCGTTAGACTGAAGATCTAAAGGTCCCTGGTTCAATCCTGGGTTTCGGCACAGTTGAGAGGTTCCTTGCTTCTAACAAAATAGGTCTTGGAATCAGCTGTAGTACTTTTTTCTCTATCAACATTTTTGTCAACTGATCTACAAAATGATCAATTCAACATAGACTTTGCTTTCTGTCCTCCTTTTAAACTTTCTTCCACCTATCTTGCCTTCAGGTTTGACTATGAATGTTTTCCATTTCGTCCTTTTTTGTAAAGTAAACTCTTGTCTGCATCACATTCCACTTCCCCTTGAACACAGATGTCAGTAGTCAGATGACATTGCTTACCTACTCATGCCAAATATATCTGGGTAATATAGTGCTAGTCCATTCAGAGTTAAAAAAACAACTACCTAACCTGGAT
Source organism: Lissotriton vulgaris (assembly GCF_964263255.1). Classification (NCBI taxonomy): domain Eukaryota; kingdom Metazoa; phylum Chordata; class Amphibia; order Caudata; family Salamandridae; genus Lissotriton; species Lissotriton vulgaris. The sequence goes on along the minus strand of NC_141696.1, from coordinate 1,531,252,449 downwards.
CCCAAAAATGCTATTTGCCCATTGCACCAGCTAACTGGGGAATGATACAGGACTCCTCAAAACATATCTCTACCATATGAGGTTAAAAATCCAGGTCCTGCATCTATTTTGTCAAATGCTTCAAATTAAAGTATGAAGACCCCAGCTATCAGAAGGCCGAAATAGCTCAGTTGTAGGAGCGTTAGACTGAAGATCTAAAGGCCCCTGGTTCAATCCTGGGTTTCGGCACAGTTGAGAGGTTCCTTGCTTCTAACAAAATAGGTCTTGGAATCAGCTGTAGTTCTTTTTCTCTATTCATCAAATTTTTTCCAACTGATCTACAACACAATCAATTTAACATAGACTTTGCTTTATGTCCTCCTTCTAAACTTGCTTCCACCTCTCTTACCTTCAGGTTTGACAATGAATATTTCCCATTTCATGCTTTTTTGTAAAGTAAACTCTTGTCTGCATTACCTTCCACTTCCCCTTGAACACAGATGTCAGTAGTCAGATGACATTGCTTACCTACTCATGCCAAATATATCTGGGTAATATAGTGCTAGTCCATTCAGAGTTAAAAAAACAACTACCTAACCTGGATCCCAAAAATGCTATTTACCCATTGTACCAGTTAATTGCGGAATGATACAGGACTCCTTAAAACATATCTCTACCATATGAGGTTAAAAATCCAGGTCCTGCATCTATTTTGTTAAATGGTTTAAATTAAAGTATGAAGACCACAGCTATAAGCAGGCCGAAATAGCTCAGTTGGGAGAGCGTTAGACTGAAGATCTAAAGGTCCCTGGTTCAATCCCAGGTTTCGGCACAGTTGAGAGGTTCCTTGCTTCTAACAAAATAGGTCTTGGAATCAGCTTTAGTACTGTTTCTCTATTCATCAAATTTTTTCCAACTGATCTACAACACAATCAATTTAACATAGACTTTGCTTTATGTCCTCCTTCTAAACTTGCTTCCACCTCTCTTACCTTCAGGTTTGACAATGAATATTTCCCATTTCATGCTTTTTTGTAAAGTAAACTCTTGTCTGCATTACCTTCCACTTCCCCTTGAACACAGATGTCAGTAGTCAGCTGACATTGCTTACCTACTCATGCATAATATATCTGGGAAATTTAGTGCTAGCCCATTCAGAGTTAAAAAAACAACTACCTAACCTGGATCCCAAAAATGCTGTTTACCCATTGCACCAGTTAATTGGGAATGATACAGGACTCATTAAAACATATCTCTACCATATGAGGTTAAAAATCCAGGTCCTGCATCTATTTTGTTAAATGGTTTATTAAAGCATGAAGACCACAACTACAAGCAGGCCGAAATAGCTCAGTTGGGAGAGCGTTAGACTGAAGATCTAAAGGTCCCTGTTTCAATCCCGGGTTTCGGCACAGTTGAGAGGTTCCTTGCTTCTAACAAAATAGGTCTTGGAATCAGCTGTAGTACTTTTTTCTCTATCAACATTTTTATCAACTGATCTACAAAATGATCAATTCAACATAGACTTTGCTTTCTGTCCTCCTTTTAAACTTTCTTCCACCTATCTTGCCTTCAGGTTTGACTATGAATGTTTCCCATTTCGTCCTTTTTTGTAAAGTAAACTCTTGTCTGCATCACATTCCACTTCCCCTTGAACACATATGTCAGTAGTCAGATGACATTGCTTACCTACTCATGCCAAATATATCTGGGTAATATACTGCTAGTCCATTCAGAGTTAAAAAAACAACTACCTAACCTGGATCCCAAAAATGCTATTTACCCATTGCACCAGTTAACTGGGGAATGATACAGGACTCCTTAAAACATATCTCTACCATATGAGGTTAAAAATCCAGGTCCTGCATCTAGTTTGTTAAATGGTTCAAATTAAAGTATGAAGACCACAGACATCAGCATTCCGAAATAGCTCATTTGGGAGAGTGTTAGACTGAAGATCTAAAGGTCCCTGGTTCAATCCCGGGTTTCGGCACTGTTGAGAGGTTCTTTGCTTCTAACAAAATAGGTCTTGGAATCAGCTGTAGTCCTTTTTCTGTATTCATCAAATGTTTTCCAACTGATCTACAACACAATCAATTTAACATAGACTTTGCTTTCTGTCCTCCTTCTAGACTTGCTTCCACCTCTCTTGCCTTCAGGTTTGACTATGAATGTTTCCCATGTCATGCTTTTTTGTAAAGTAAACTCTGGTCTGCATTACCTTCCACTTCCCCTTGAACACAGATGTCAGTGGTCCGATGACATTGCTTACCTACTCAGGCAAAATACGTCTGGGTAATATAGTGCTAGTCCATTCGGAGTTAAAAAAAAAATGACCTAACCTGGATCCCAAAAATAGTATTTACCCATTGCACCAGTTAACTGCTGAATGATACAGGACTCCTTAAAACATATCTCTAACCTATAAGGTCAAATATCCAGGTCATGCATCTATTTTGTTAAATGGTTCAAATCAAAGTATGAAGACTACAGCTAGCAGGAGGCCAAAATAGCTCAGTTGGGAGAGCGTTAGACTGAAGATCTAAAGGTCCCTGGTTCAATCCCGGGTTTCGGCACAGTTCAGAGGTTCCTTGCTTCTAACAAAATAGGTCTTGGAATCAGCTCTAGTACTTTTTTCTCTATTAACATTTTTATCAACTGATCTACAAAATGATCAATTCAACATAGACTTTGCTTTCTGTCCTCCTTTTAAACTTTCTTCCACCTATCTTGCCTTCAGGTTTGACAATGAATGTTTCCCATTTCGTCCTTTTTTGTAAAGTAAACTCTTGTCTGCATCACATTCCACTTCCCCTTGAACACAGATGTCAGTAGTCAGATGACATTGCTTACCTACTCATGCCAAATATATCTAGGTAATATAGTGCTAGTCCATTTCGAGTTAAAAAAACAACTACCTAACCTGGATCCCAAAAATGCTATTTACCCATTGCACCAGTTAACTGGGGAATGATACAGGACTCCTTAAAACATATCTCTACCATATGAGGTTAAAAATCCAGGTCCTGCATCTATTTTGTTAAATGGTTTAAATTAAAGTATGAAGACCACAGCTATAAGCAGGCCGCAATAGCTCAGTTGGGAGAGCGTTAGACTGAAGATCTAAAGGTCCCTGGTTAAATCCTGGGTTTCGGCACAGTTGAGAGGTGTCTTGCTTCTAACAAAATAGGTCTTGGAATCAGCTGTAGTACTTTTTTCTCTATCAACATTTTTATCAACTGATCTACAAAATGATCAATTCAACATAGACTTTGCTTTCTGTCCTCCTTTTAAACTTTCTTCCACCTATCTTGCCTTCAGGTTTGACAATGAATGTTTCCCATTTCGTCCTTTTTTGTAAAGTAAACTCTTGTCTGCATCACATTCCACTTCCCCTTGAACACAGATGTCAGTAGTCAGATGACATTGCTTACCTACTCATGCCAAATATATCTAGGTAATATAGTGCTAGTCCATTCAGAGTTAAAAAAACAACTACCTAACCTGGATCCCAAAAATGCTATTTACCCATTGCACCAGTTAACTGGGGAATGATACAGGACTCCTTAAAACATATCTCTACCATATGAGGTTAAAAATCCAGGTCCTGCATCTATTTTGTTAAATGGTTTAAATTAAAGTATGAAGACCCCAGCTATCAGAAGGCCGAAATAGCTCAGTTGGGAGAGCGTTAGACTGAAGATCTAAAGGTCCCTGGTTCAATCCTGGGTTTCGGCACAGTTGAGAGGTTCCTTGCTTCTAACAAAATAGGTCTTGGAATCAGCTGTAGTTCTTTTTCTCTATTCATCAAATTTTTTCCAACTGATCTACAACACAATCAATTTAACATAGACTTTGCTTTATGTCCTCCTTCTAAACTTGCTTCCACCTCTCTTACCTTCAGGTTTGACAATGAATATTTCCCATTTCATTTTTTTTGTAAAGTAAACTCTTGTCTGCATTACCTTCCACTTCCCCTTGAACACAGATGTCAGTAGTCAGATGACATTGCTTACCTACTCATGCCAAATATATCTGGGTAATATAGTGCTAGTCCATTCAGAGTTAAAAAAACAACTACCTAACCTGGATCCCAAAAATGCTATTTACCCATTGCACCAGTTAATTGCGGAATGATACAGGACTCCTTAAAACATATCTCTACCATATGAGGTTAAAAATCCAGGTCCTGCATCTATTTTGTTAAATGGTTTAAATTAAAGTATGAAGACCACAGCTATAAGCAGGCCGAAATAGCTCAGTTGGGAGAGTGTTAGACTGAAGATCTAAAGGTCCCTGGTTCAATCCCAGGTTTCGGCACAGTTGAGAGGTTCCTTGCTTCTAACAAAATAGGTCTTGGAATCAGCTGTAGTACTGTTTCTCTATTCATCAAATTTTTTCCAACTGATCTACAACACAATCAATTTAACATAGACTTTGCTTTATGTCCTCCTTCTAAACTTGCTTCCACCTCTCTTACCTTCAGGTTTGACAATGAATATTTCCCATTTCATGCTTTTTTGTAAAGTAAACTCTTGTCTGCATTACCTTCCACTTCCCCTTGAACACAGATGTCAGTAGTCAGCTGACATTGCTTACCTACTCATGCATAATATATCTGGGAAATTTAGTGCTAGCCCATTCAGAGTTAAAAAAACAACTACCTAACCTGGATCCCAAAAATGCTGTTTACCCATTGCACCAGTTAATTGGGAATGATACAGGACTCATTAAAACATATCTCTACCATATGAGGTTAAAAATCCAGGTCCTGCATCTATTTTGTTAAATGGTTTATTAAAGCATGAAGACCACAGCTATAAGCAGGCCGAAATAGCTCAGTTGGGAGAGCGACAGACTGAAGATCTAAAGGTCCCTGGTTCAATCCCGGGTTTCGGCACAGTTGAGAGGTTCCTTGCTTCTAACAAAATAGGTTTTGGAATCAGCTGTAGTACTTTTTCTCTATTCATCAAATTTTTTCCAACTGATCTACAAGACAATCAATTTAACATAGACTTTGCTTTATGTCCTCCTTCTAAACCTGCTTCCACCTCTCTTACCTTTAGGTTTGACAATGAATATTTCCCATTTCATGCTTTTTTGTAAAGTAAACTCTTGTCTGCATTACCTTCCACTTCCCCTTGAACACAGATGTCAGTAGTCAGATGACATTGCTTACCTACTCATGCCAAATATATCTGGGTAATATAGTGCTAGTCCATTCAGAGTTAAAAAAACAACTACCTAACCTGGATCCCAAAAATGCTATTTGCTCATTGCACCAGTTAATTGCGGAATGATACAGGACTCCATAAAACATATCTCTACCATATGAGGTTAAAAATCCAGGTCCTGCATCTATTTTGTTAAATGGTTTAAATTAAAGTATGAAGACCACAGCTATAAGAAGGGCTCAATAGCTCAGTTGGGAGAGCGTTAGACTGAAGATCTAAAGGTCCCTGGTTCAATCCCGGGTTTCGGCACAGTTGAGAGGTTCCTTGCTTCTAACAAAATAGGTCTTGGAATCAGCTGTAGTACTTTTTTCTCTATCAACATTTTTATCAACTGATCTACAAATGATCAATTCAACATAGACTTTGCTTTCTGTCCTCCTTTTAAACTTTCTTCCACCTATCTTGCCTTCAGGTTTGACAATGAATGTTTCCCATTTCGTCCTTTTTTGTGAAGTAAACTCTTGTCTGCATCACATTCCACTTCACCTTGAACACAGATGTCAGTAGTCAGATGACATTGCTTACCTACTCATGCCAAATATATCTAGGTAATATAGTGCTAGTCCATTCAGAGTTAAAAAACACAACTACCTAACCTGGATCCCAAAAATGCTATTTACCCATTGCACCAGTTAACTGGGGAATGATACAGGACTCCTTAAAACATATCTCTACCATATGAGGTTAAAAATCCAGGTCCTGCATCTATTTTGTTAAATGGTTCAAATTAAAGTATGAAGACCCCAGCTATCAGAAGGCCGAAATAGCTCAGTTGGGAGAGCGTTAGACTGAAGATCTAAAGGTCCCTGGTTCAATCCCGGGTTTCGGCACAGTTGAGAGGTTCCTTGCTTCTAACAAAATAGGTCTTGGAATCAGCTGTAGTACTTTTTCTCTATTCATCAAATTTTTTCCAACTGATCTACAACACAATCAATTTAACATAGACTTTGCTTTATGTCCTCCTTCTAAACTTGCTTCCACCTCTCTTACCTTCAGGTTTGACAATGAATATTTCCCATTTCATGCTTTTTTGTAAAGTAAACTCTTGTCTGCATTACCTTCCACTTCCCCTTGAACACAGATGTCAGTAGTCAGATGACATTGCTTACCTACTCATGCCAAATATATCTGGGTAATATAGTGCTAGTCCATTCACAGTTAAAAAAACAACTACCTAACCTGGATCCAAAAAATGCTATTTACCCATTGTACCAGTTAATTGCGGAATGATACGGGACTCCTTAAAACATATCTCTACCATATGAGGTTACAAATCCAGGTCCTGCATCTATTTTGTTAAATGGTTTAAATTAAAGTATGAAGACCACAGCTATAAGCAGGCCGAAATAGCTCAGTTGGGAGAGCGTTAGACTGAAGATCTAAAGGTCCCCGGTTCAATCCCGGGTTTCGGCACAGTTGAGAGGTTCCTTGCTTCTAACAAAATAGGTCTTGGAATCAGCTGTAGTACTTTTTCTCTATTCATCAAATTTTTTCTAACTGATCTACAACACAATCAATTTAACATAGACTTTGCTTTATGTCCTCCTTCTAAACTTGCTTCCACCTCTCTTACCTTCAGGTTTGACAATGAATATTTCCCATTTCATGCTTTTTTGTAAAGTAAACTCTTGTCTGCATTACCTTCCACTTCCCCTTGAACACAGATGTCAGTAGTCAGATGACATTGCTTACCTACTCATGCCAAATATATCTGGGTAATATAGTGCTAGTCCATTCAGAGTTAAAAAAACAACTACCTAACCTGGATCCCAAAAATGCTATTTGCTCATTGCACCAGTTAATTGCGGAATGATACAGGACTCCTTAAAACATATCTCTACCATATGAGGTTAAAAATCCAGGTCCTGCATCTATTTTGTTAAATGGTTTAAATTAAAGTATGAAGACCACAGCTATACGCAGGCCGCAATAGCTCAGTTGGGAGAGCGTTAGACTGAAGATCTAAAGGTCCCTCGTTCAATCCCGGGTTTCGGCACAGTTGAGAGGTTCCTTGCTTCTAACAAAATAGGTCTTGGAATCAGCTGTAGTACTTTTTTCTCTATCAACATTTTTATCAACTGATCTACAAAATGATCAACTCAACATAGACTTTGCTTTCTGTCCTCCTTTTAAACTTTCTTCCACCTATCTTGCCTTCAGGTTTGACAATGAATGTTTCCCATTTCGTCCTTTTTTGTAAAGTAAACTCTTGTCTGCATCACACTCCACTTCCCCTTGAACACAGATGTCAGTAGTCAGATGACATTGCTTACCTACTCATGCCAAATATATCTAGGTAATATAGTGCTAGTCCATTCAGAGTTAAAAAAACAACTACCTAACCTGGATCCCAAAAATGCTATTTACCCATTGCACCAGTTAACTGGGGAATGATACAGGACTCCTTAAAACATATCTCTACCATATGAGGTTAAAAATCCAGGTCCTGCATCTATTTTGTTAAATGGTTCAAATAAAAGTATGAAGACCCCAGCTGTCAGAAGGCCGAAATAGCTCAGTTGGGAGAGCGTTAGACTGAAGATCTAAAGGTCCCTGGTTCAATCCCGGGTTTCGGCACAGTTGAGAGGTTCCTTGCTTCTAACAAAATAGGTCTTGGAATCAGCTGTAGTACTTTTTCTCTATTCATCAAATTTTTTCCAACTGATCTACAACACAATCAATTTAACATAGACTTTGCTTTATATCCTCCTTCTAAACTTGCTTCCACCTCTCTTACCTTCAGGTTTGACAATGAATATTTCCCATTTCATGCTTTTTTGTAAAGTAAACTCTTGTCTGCATTACCTTCCAATTCCCCTTGAACACAGATGTCAGTAGTCAGATGACATTGCTAACCTACTCATGCCAAATATATCTGGGTAATATAGTGCTAGTCCATTCAGAGTTAAAAAAACAACTACCTAACCTGGATCCAAAAATGCTATTTACCTATTGCACCAGTTAATTGCAGAATGATACAGGACTCCTTAAAACATATCTCACCATATGAGGTTAAAAATCCAGGTCCTGCATCTATTTTGTTAAATGGTTTAAATTAAAGTATGAAGACCACAGCTATAAGCAGGCAGAAATAGCTAAGTTGGGAGAGCGTTAGACTGAAGATCTAAAGGTCCCTGGTTCAATCCTGGGTTTCGGCACAGTTGAGAGGTTCCTTGCTTCTAACAAAATAGGTCTTGGAATCAGCTGTAGTACTTTTTTCTCTATCAACATTTTTGTCAACTGATCTACAAAATGATCAATTCAACATAGACTTTGCTTTCTGTCCTCCTTTTAAACTTTCTTCCACCTATCTTGCCTTCAGGTTTGACTATGAATGTTTTCCATTTCGTCCTTTTTTGTAAAGTAAACTCTTGTCTGCATCACATTCCACTTCCCCTTGAACACAGATGTCAGTAGTCAGATGACATTGCTTACCTACTCATGCCAAATATATCTGGGTAATATAGTGCTAGTCCATTCAGAGTTAAAAAAACAACTACCTAACCTGGATCCCAAAAATGCTATTTGCCCATTGCACCAGCTAACTGGGGAATGATACAGGACTCCTCAAAACATATCTCTACCATATGAGGTTAAAAATCCAGGTCCTGCATCTATTTTGTCAAATGCTTCAAATTAAAGTATGAAGACCCCAGCTATCAGAAGGCCGAAATAGCTCAGTTGTAGGAGCGTTAGACTGAAGATCTAAAGGCCCCTGGTTCAATCCTGGGTTTCGGCACAGTTGAGAGGTTCCTTGCTTCTAACAAAATAGGTCTTGGAATCAGCTGTAGTTCTTTTTCTCTATTCATCAAATTTTTTCCAACTGATCTACAACACAATCAATTTAACATAGACTTTGCTTTATGTCCTCCTTCTAAACTTGCTTCCACCTCTCTTACCTTCAGGTTTGACAATGAATATTTCCCATTTCATGCTTTTTTGTAAAGTAAACTCTTGTCTGCATTACCTTCCACTTCCCCTTGAACACAGATGTCAGTAGTCAGATGACATTGCTTACCTACTCATGCCAAATATATCTGGGTAATATAGTGCTAGTCCATTCAGAGTTAAAAAAACAACTACCTAACCTGGATCCCAAAAATGCTATTTACCCATTGTACCAGTTAATTGCGGAATGATACAGGACTCCTTAAAACATATCTCTACCATATGAGGTTAAAAATCCAGGTCCTGCATCTATTTTGTTAAATGGTTTAAATTAAAGTATGAAGACCACAGCTATAAGCAGGCCGAAATAGCTCAGTTGGGAGAGCGTTAGACTGAAGATCTAAAGGTCCCTGGTTCAATCCCAGGTTTCGGCACAGTTGAGAGGTTCCTTGCTTCTAACAAAATAGGTCTTGGAATCAGCTTTAGTACTGTTTCTCTATTCATCAAATTTTTTCCAACTGATCTACAACACAATCAATTTAACATAGACTTTGCTTTATGTCCTCCTTCTAAACTTGCTTCCACCTCTCTTACCTTCAGGTTTGACAATGAATATTTCCCATTTCATGCTTTTTTGTAAAGTAAACTCTTGTCTGCATTACCTTCCACTTCCCCTTGAACACAGATGTCAGTAGTCAGCTGACATTGCTTACCTACTCATGCATAATATATCTGGGAAATTTAGTGCTAGCCCATTCAGAGTTAAAAAAACAACTACCTAACCTGGATCCCAAAAATGCTGTTTACCCATTGCACCAGTTAATTGGGAATGATACAGGACTCATTAAAACATATCTCTACCATATGAGGTTAAAAATCCAGGTCCTGCATCTATTTTGTTAAATGGTTTATTAAAGCATGAAGACCACAACTACAAGCAGGCCGAAATAGCTCAGTTGGGAGAGCGTTAGACTGAAGATCTAAAGGTCCCTGTTTCAATCCCGGGTTTCGGCACAGTTGAGAGGTTCCTTGCTTCTAACAAAATAGGTCTTGGAATCAGCTGTAGTACTTTTTTCTCTATCAACATTTTTATCAACTGATCTACAAAATGATCAATTCAACATAGACTTTGCTTTCTGTCCTCCTTTTAAACTTTCTTCCACCTATCTTGCCTTCAGGTTTGACTATGAATGTTTCCCATTTCGTCCTTTTTTGTAAAGTAAACTCTTGTCTGCATCACATTCCACTTCCCCTTGAACACATATGTCAGTAGTCAGATGACATTGCTTACCTACTCATGCCAAATATATCTGGGTAATATACTGCTAGTCCATTCAGAGTTAAAAAAACAACTACCTAACCTGGATCCCAAAAATGCTATTTACCCATTGCACCAGTTAACTGGGGAATGATACAGGACTCCTTAAAACATATCTCTACCATATGAGGTTAAAAATCCAGGTCCTGCATCTAGTTTGTTAAATGGTTCAAATTAAAGTATGAAGACCACAGACATCAGCATTCCGAAATAGCTCATTTGGGAGAGTGTTAGACTGAAGATCTAAAGGTCCCTGGTTCAATCCCGGGTTTCGGCACTGTTGAGAGGTTCTTTGCTTCTAACAAAATAGGTCTTGGAATCAGCTGTAGTCCTTTTTCTGTATTCATCAAATGTTTTCCAACTGATCTACAACACAATCAATTTAACATAGACTTTGCTTTCTGTCCTCCTTCTAGACTTGCTTCCACCTCTCTTGCCTTCAGGTTTGACTATGAATGTTTCCCATGTCATGCTTTTTTGTAAAGTAAACTCTGGTCTGCATTACCTTCCACTTCCCCTTGAACACAGATGTCAGTGGTCCGATGACATTGCTTACCTACTCAGGCAAAATACGTCTGGGTAATATAGTGCTAGTCCATTCGGAGTTAAAAAAAAAATGACCTAACCTGGATCCCAAAAATAGTATTTACCCATTGCACCAGTTAACTGCTGAATGATACAGGACTCCTTAAAACATATCTCTAACCTATAAGGTCAAATATCCAGGTCATGCATCTATTTTGTTAAATGGTTCAAATCAAAGTATGAAGACTACAGCTAGCAGGAGGCCAAAATAGCTCAGTTGGGAGAGCGTTAGACTGAAGATCTAAAGGTCCCTGGTTCAATCCCGGGTGTCGGCACTGTTGAGAGGTTCCTTGCTTCTCACAAAATAAGTCTTGGAATCAGCTGTAGTTCTTTTTTCTCTATCAACATTTTTATCAACTGATCTACAAAATGATCAATTCAACATAGACTTTGCTTTCTGTCCTCCTTTTAAACTTTCTTCCACCTATCTTGCCTTCAGGTTTGACTATGAATGTTTCCCATTTCGTCCTTTTTTGTAAAGTAAACTCTTGTCTGCATCACATTCCACTTCCCCTTGAACACAGATGTCAGTAGTCAGATGACATTGCTTACCTACTCATGCCAAATATATCTGGGTAATATAGTGCTAGTCCATTCAGAGTTAAAAAAACAACTACCTAACCTGGATCCCAAAAATGCTATTTGCTCATTGCACCAGTTAATTGCGGAATGATACAGGACTCCTTAAAACATATCTCTACCATATGAGGTTAAAAATCCAGGTCCTGCATCTATTTTGTTAAATGGTTTATTAAAGTATGAAGACCACAGCTACAAGCAGGCCGAAATAGCTCAGTTGGGAGAGCGTTAGACTGAAGATCTAAAGGTCCCTGTTTCAATCCCGGGTTTCGGCACAGTTGAGAGGTTCCTTGCTTCTAACAAAATAGGTCTTGGAATCAGCTGTAGTACTTTTTTCTCTATCAACATTTTTATCAACTGATCTACAAAATGATCAATTCAACATAGACTTTGCTTTCTGTCCTCCTTTTAAACTTTCTTCCACCTATCTTGCCTTCAGGTTTGACTATGAATGTTTCCCATTTCGTCCTTTTTTGTAAAGTAAACTCTTGTCTGCATCACATTCCACTTCCCCTTGAACACAGATGTCAGTAGTCAGATGACATTGCTTACCTACTCATGCCAAATATATCTGGGTAATATACTGCTAGTCCATTCAGAGTTAAAAAAACAACTACCTAACCTGGATCCCAAAAATGCTATTTACCCATTGCACCAGTTAACTGGGGAATGATACAGGACTCCTTAAAACATATCTCTACCATATGAGGTTAAAAATCCAGGTCCTGCATCTAGTTTGTTAAATGGTTCAAATTAAAGTATGAAGACCACAGACATCAGCAGGCCGAAATAGCTCATTTGGGAGAGTGTTAGACTGAAGATCTAAAGGTCCCTGGTTCAATCCTGGGTTTCGGCACTGTTGAGAGGTTCTTTGCTTCTAACAAAATAGGTCTTGGAATCAGCTGTAGTCCTTTTTCTGTATTCATCAAATTTTATCCAACTGATCTACAACACAATCAATTTAACATAGACTTTGCTTTCTGTCCTCCTTCTAGACTTGCTTCCACCTCTCTTGCCTTCAGGTTTGACTATGAATGTTTCCCATGTCATGCTTTTTTGTAAAGTAAACTCTGGTCTGCATTACCTTCCACTTCCCCTTGAACACAGATGTCAGTGGTCAGATGACATTGCTTACCTACTCAGGCAAAATACGTCTGGGTAATATAGTGCTAGTCCATTCGGAGTTAAAAAAAAAATGACCTAACCTGGATCCCAAAAATAGTATTTACCCATTGCACCAGTTAACTGCTGAATGATACAGGACTCCTTAAAACATATCTCTAACCTATAAGGTCAAATATCCAGGTCATGCATCTATTTTGTTAAATGGTTCAAATCAAAGTATGAAGACTACAGCTAGCAGGAGGCTGAAATAGCTCAGTTGGGAGAGCGTTAGACTGAAGATCTAAAGTTACCTGGTTCAATCCGGGTTTCGGCACTGTTGAGAGGTTCCTTGCTTCTCACAAAATAAGTCTTGGAATCAGCTGTAGTTCTTTTTTCTCTATCAACATTTTTATCAACTGATCTACAAAATGATCAATTCAACATAGACTTTGCTTTCTGTCCTCCTTTTAAACTTTCTTCCACCTATCTTGCCTTCAGGTTTGACTATGAATGTTTCCCATTTCGTCCTTTTTTGTAAAGTAAACTCTTGTCTGCATCACATTCCACTTCCCCTTGAACACAGATGTCAGTAGTCAGATGACATTGCTTACCTACTCATGCCAAATATATCTGGGTAATATAGTGCTAGTCCATTCAGAGTTAAAAAAACAACTACCTAACCTGGATCCCAAAAATGCTATTTGCTCATTGCACCAATTAATTGCGGAATGATACAGGACTCCTTAAAACATATCTCTACCATATGAGGTTAAAAATCCAGGTCCTGCATCTATTTTGTTAAATGGTTTATTAAAGTATGAAGACCACAGCTACAAGCAGGCCGAAATAGCTCAGTTGGGAGAGCGTTAGACTGAAGATCTAAAGGTCCCTGTTTCAATCCCGGTTTTCGGCACAGTTGAGAGGTTCCTTGCTTCTAACAAAATAGGTCTTGGAATCAGCTGTAGTACTTTTTTCTCTATCAACATTTTTATCAACTGATCTACAAAATGATCAATTCAACATAGACTTTGCTTTCTGTCCTCCTTTTAAACTTTCTTCCACCTATCTTGCCTTCAGGTTTGACTATGAATGTTTCCCATTTCGTCCTTTTTTGTAAAGTAAACTCTTGTCTGCATCACATTCCACTTCCCCTTGAACACAGATGTCAGTAGTCAGATGACATTGCTTACCTACTCATGCCAAATATATCTGGGTAATATACTGCTAGTCCATTCAGAGTTAAAAAAACAACTACCTAACCTGGATCCCAAAAATGCTATTTACCCATTGCACCAGTTAACTGGGGAATGATACAGGACTCCTTAAAACAGATCTCTACCATATGAGGTTAAAAATCCAGGTCCTGCATCTAGTTTGTTAAATGGTTCAAATTAAAGTATGAAGACCACAGACATCAGCAGGCCGAAATAGCTCATTTGGGAGAGTGTTAGACTGAAGATCTAAAGGTCCCTGGTTCAATCCCGGGTTTCGGCACTGTTGAGAGGTTCTTTGCTTCTAACAAAATAGGTCTTGGAATCAGCTGTAGTCCTTTTTCTGTATTCATCAAATTTTTTCCAACTGATCTACAACACAATCAATTTAACATAGACTTTGCTTTCTGTCCTCCTTCTAGACTTGCTTCCACCTCTCTTGCCTTCAGGTTTGACTATGAATGTTTCCCATGTCATGCTTTTTTGTAAAGTAAACTCTGGTCTGCATTACCTTCCACTTCCCCTTGAACACAGATGTCAGTGGTCAGATGACATTGCTTACCTACTCAGGCAAAATACGTCTGGGTAATATAGTGCTAGTCCATTCGGAGTTAAAAAAAAATGACCTAACCTGGATCCCAAAAATAGTATTTACCCATTGCACCAGTTAACTGCTGAATGATACAGGACTCCTTAAAACATATCTCTAACCTATAAGGTCAAATATCCAGGTCATGCATTTATTTTGTTAAATGGTTCAAATCAAAGTATGAAGACTACAGCTAGCAGGAGGCCGAAATAGCTCAGTTGGGAGAGCGTTAGGCTGAAGATGTAAAGGTCCCTGGTTCAATCCCGGGTTTCGGCACTGTTGAGAGGTTCCTTGCTTCTCACAAAATAAGTCTTGGAATCAGCTGTAGTTCTTTTTTCTCTATCAACATTTTTATCAACTGATCTACAAAATGATCAATTCAACATAGACTTTGCTTTCTGTCCTCCTTTTAAACTTTCTTCCACCTATCTTGCCTTCAGGTTTGACTATGAATGTTTCCCATTTCGTCCTTTTTTGTAAAGTAAACTCTTGTCTGCATCACATTCCACTTCCCCTTGAACACAGATGTCAGTAGTCAGATGACATTGCTTACCTACTCATGCCAAATATATCTGGGTAATATAGTGCTAGTCCATTCAGAGTTAAAAAAACAACTACCTAACCTGGATCCCAAAAATGCTATTTACCCATTGCACCAGTTAATTGCGGAATGATACAGGACTCCTTAAAACATATCTCTACCATATGAGGTTAAAAATCCAGGTCCTGCATCTATTTTGTTAAATGGTTTAAATTAAAGTATGAAGACCACAGCTATAAGCAGGCCGAAATAGCTCAGTTGGGAGAGCATTAGACTGAAGATCTAAAAGTCACTGGTTCAATCCCGGGTTTCGGCACAGTTGAGAGGTTCCTTGCTTCTAACAAAATAGGTCTTGGAATCAGCTGTAGTACTTTTTCTCTATTCATCAATTTTTTTCCAACTGATCTACAACACAATCAATTTAACATAGACTTTGCTTTATGTCCTCCTTCTAAACTTGCTTCCACCTCTCTTACCTTCAGGTTTGACAATGAATATTTCCCATTTCATGCTTTTTTGTAAAGTAAACTCTTGTCTGCATTACCTTCCACTTCCCCTTGAACACAGATGTCAGTAGTCAGATGACATTGCTTACCTACTCATGCCAAATATATCTGGGTAATATAGTGCTAGTCCATTCACAGTTAAAAAAACAACTACCTAACCTGGATCCCAAAAATGCTATTTGCTCATTGCACCAGTTAATTGCGGAATGATACAGGACTCCTTAAAACATATCTCTACCATATGAGGTTAAAAATCCAGGTCCTGCATCTATTTTGTTAAATGGTTTAAATTAAAGTATGAAGACCACAGCTATAAGCAGGCCGCAATAGCTCAGTTGGGAGAGCGTTAGACTGAAGATCTAAAGGTCCCTGGTTCAATCCCGGGTTTCGGCACAGTTGAGAGGTGCCTTGCTTCTAACAAAATAGGTCTTGGAATCAGCTGTTTGTACTTTTTTCTCTATCAACATTTTTATCAACTGATCTACAAAATGATCAATTTAACATAGACTTTGCTTTCTGTCCTCCTTTTAAACTTTCTTCCACCTATCTTGCCTTCAGGTTTGACAATGAATGTTTCCCATTTCGTCCTTTTTTGTAAAGTAAACTCTTGTCTGCATCACATTCCACTTCCCCTTGAACACAGATGTCAGTAGTCAGATGACATTGCTTACCTACTCATGCCAAATATATCTAGGTAATATAGTGCTAGTCCATTCAGAGTTAAAAAAACAACTACCTAACCTGGATCCCAACAATGCTATTCACCCATTGCACCAGTTAACTGGGGAATGATACAGGACTCCTTAAAACATATCTCTACCATATGAGGTTAAAAATCCAGGTCCTGCATCTATTTTGTTAAATGGTTCAAATTAAAGTATGAAGACCACAGACATCAGCATTCCGAAATAGCTCATTTGGGAGAGTGTTAGACTGAAGATCTAAAGGTCCCTGGTTCAATCCCGGGTTTCGGCACTGTTGAGAGGTTCTTTGCTTCTAACAAAATAGGTCTTGGAATCAGCTGTAGTCCTTTTTCTGTATTCATCAAATTTTTTCCAACTGATCTACAACACAATCAATTTAACATAGACTTTGCTTTCTGTCCTCCTTCTAGACTTGCTTCCACCTCTCTTGCCTTCAGGTTTGACTATGAATGTTTCCCATGTCATGCTTTTTTGTAAAGTAAACTCTGGTCTGCATTACCTTCCACTTCCCCTTGAACACAGATGTCAGTGGTCCGATGACATTGCTTACCTACTCAGGCAAAATACGTCTGGGTAATATAGTGCTAGTCCATTCGGAGTTAAAAAAAAAATGACCTAACCTGGATCCCAAAAATAGTATTTACCCATTGCACCAGTTAACTGCTGAATGATACAGGACTCCTTAAAACATATCTCTAACCTATAAGGTCAAATATCCAGGTCATGCATCTATTTTGTTAAATGGTTCAAATCAAAGTATGAAGACTACAGCTAGCAGGAGGCCGAAATAGCTCAGTTGGGAGAGCGTTAGACTGAAGATCTAAAGGTCCCTGGTTCAATCCCGGGTTTCGGCACTGTTGAGAGGTTCCTTGCTTCTCACAAAATAAGTCTTGGAATCAGCTGTAGTTCTTTTTTCTATATCAACATTTTTATCAACTGATCTACAAAATGATCAATTCAACATAGACTTTGCTTTCTGTCCTCCTTTTAAACTTTCTTCCACCTATCTTGCCTTCAGGTTTGACTATGAATGTTTCCCATTTCGTCCTTTTTTGTAAAGTAAACTCTTGTCTGCATCACATTCCACTTCCCCTTGAACACAGATGTCAGTAGTCAGATGACATTGCTTACCTACTCATGCCAAATATATCTGGGTAATATAGTGCTAGTCCATTCAGAGTTAAAAAAACAACTACCTAACCTGGATCCCAAAAATGCTATTTGCTCATTGCACCAGTTAATTGCGGAATGATACAGGACTCCTTAAAACATATCTCTACCATATGAGGTTAAAAATCCAGGTCCTGCATCTATTTTGTTAAATGGTTTATTAAAGTATGAAGACCACAGCTACAAGCAGGCCGAAATAGCTCAGTTGGGAGAGCGTTAGACTGAAGATCTAAAGGTCCCTGTTTCAATCCCGGTTTTCGGCACAGTTGAGAGGTTCCTTGCTTCTAACAAAATAGGTCTTGGAATCAGCTGTAGTACTTTTTTCTCTATCAACATTTTTATCAACTGATCTACAAAATGATCAATTCAACATAGACTTTGCTTTCTGTCCTCCTTTTAAACTTTCTTCCACCTATCTTGCCTTCAGGTTTGACTATGAATGTTTCCCATTTCGTCCTTTTTTGTAAAGTAAACTCTTGTCTGCATCACATTCCACTTCCCCTTGAACACAGATGTCAGTAGTCAGATGACATTGCTTACCTACTCATGCCAAATATATCTGGGTAATATACTGCTAGTCCATTCAGAGTTAAAAAAACAACTACCTAACCTGGATCCCAAAAATGCTATTTACCCATTGCACCAGTTAACTGGGGAATGATACAGGACTCCTTAAAACAGATCTCTACCATATGAGGTTAAAAATCCAGGTCCTGCATCTAGTTTGTTAAATGGTTCAAATTAAAGTATGAAGACCACAGACATCAGCAGGCCGAAATAGCTCATTTGGGAGAGTGTTAGACTGAAGATCTAAAGGTCCCTGGTTCAATCCCGGGTTTCGGCACTGTTGAGAGGTTCTTTGCTTCTAACAAAATAGGTCTTGGAATCAGCTGTAGTCCTTTTTCTGTATTCATCAAATTTTTTCCAACTGATCTACAACACAATCAATTTAACATAGACTTTGCTTTCTGTCCTCCTTCTAGACTTGCTTCCACCTCTCTTGCCTTCAGGTTTGACTATGAATGTTTCCCATGTCATGCTTTTTTGTAAAGTAAACTCTGGTCTGCATTACCTTCCACTTCCCCTTGAACACAGATGTCAGTGGTCAGATGACATTGCTTACCTACTCAGGCAAACTACGTCTGGGTAATATAGTGCTAGTCCATTCGGAGTTAAAAAAAAATGACCTAACCTGGATCCCAAAAATAGTATTTACCCATTGCACCAGTTAACTGCTGAATGATACAGGACTCCTTAAAACATATCTCTAACCTATAAGGTCAAATATCCAGGTCATGCATCTATTTTGTTAAATGGTTCAAATCAAAGTATGAAGACTACAGCTAGCAGGAGGCCGAAATAGCTCAGTTGGGAGAGCGTTAGACTGAAGATGTAAAGGTCCCTGGTTCAATCCCGGGTTTCGGCACTGTTGAGAGGTTCCTTGCTTCTCACAAAATAAGTCTTGGAATCAGCTGTAGTTCTTTTTTCTCTATCAACATTTTTATCAACTGATCTACAAAATGATCAATTCAACATAGACTTTGCTTTCTGTCCTCCTTTTAAACTTTCTTCCACCTATCTTGCCTTCAGGTTTGACTATGAATGTTTCCCATTTCGTCCTTTTTTGTAAAGTAAACTCTTGTCTGCATCACATTCCACTTCCCCTTGAACACAGATGTCAGTAGTCAGATGACATTGCTTACCTACTCATGCCAAATATATCTGGGTAATATAGTGCTAGTCCATTCACAGTTAAAAAAACAACTACCTAACCTGGATCCCAACAATGCTATTTGCTCATTGCACCAGTTAATTGCGGAATGATACAGGACTCCTTAAAACATATCTCTACCATATGAGGTTAAAAATCCAGGTCCTGCATCTATTTTGTTAAATGGTTTAAATTAAAGTATGAAGACCACAGCTATAAGCAGGCCGCAATAGCTCAGTTGGGAGAGCGTTAGACTGAAGATCTAAAGGTCCCTGGTTCAATCCCGTGTTTCGGCACAGTTGAGAGGTGCCTTGCTTCTAACAAAATAGGTCTTGGAATCAGCTGTAGTACTTTTTTCTCTATCAACATTTTTATCAACTGATCTACAAAATGATCAATTCAACATAGACTTTGCTTTCTGTCCTCCTTTTAAACTTTCTTCCACCTATCTTGCCTTCAGGTTTGACAATGAATGTTTCCCATTTCGTCCTTTTTTGTAAAGTAAACTCTTGTCTGCATCACATTCCACTTCCCCTTGAACACAGATGTCAGTAGTCAGATGACATTGCTTACCTACTCATGCCAAATATATCTAGGTAATATAGTGCTAGTCCATTCAGAGTTAAAAAAACAACTACCTAACCTGGATCCCAACAATGCTATTTACCCATTGCACCAGTTAACTGGGGAATGATACAGGACTCCTTAAAACATATCTCTACCATATGAGGTTAAAAATCCAGGTCCTGCATCTATTTTGTTAAATGGTTCAAATTAAAGTATGAAGACCCCAGCTATCAGAAGGCCGAAATAGCTCAGTTGGGAGAGCGTTAGACTGAAGATCTAAAGGTCCCTGGTTCAATCCCGGGTTTCGGCACAGTTGAGAGGTTCCTTGCTTCTAACAAAATAGGTCTTGGAATCAGCTGTAGTACTGTTTCTCTATTCATCAAATTTTTTCCAACTGATCTACAACACAATCAATTTAACATAGACTTTGCTTTATGTCCTCCTTCTAAACTTGCTTCCACCTCTCTTACCTTCAGGTTTGACAATGAATATTTCCCATTTCATGCTTTTTTGTAAAGTAAACTCTTGTCTGCATTACCTTCCACTTCCCCTTGAACACAGATCTCAGTAGTCAGCTGACATTGCTTACCTACTCATGCATAATATATCTGGGTAATATAGTGCTAGCCCATTCATAGTTAAAAAAACAACTACCTAACCTGGATCCCAAAAATGCTGTTTACCCATTGCACCAGTTAATTGGGAATGATACAGGACTCATTAAAACATATCTCTACCATATGAGGTTAAAAATCCAGGTCCTGCATCTATTTTGTTAAATGGTTTATTAAAGTATGAAGACCACAGCTACAAGCAGGCCGAAATAGCTCAGTTGGGAGAGCGTTAGACTGAAGATCTAAAGGTCCCTGTTTCAATCCCGGGTTTCTGCACGATTGAGAGGTACCTTGCTTCTAACAAAATAGGTCTTGGAATCAGCTGTAGTACTTTTTTCTCTATCAACATTTTTATCAACTGATCTACAAAATGATCAATTCAACATAGACTTTGCTTTCTGTCCTCCTTTTAAACTTTCTTCCACCTATCTTGCCTTCAGGTTTGACTATGAATGTTTCCCATTTCGTCCTTTTTTGTAAAGTAAACTCTTGTCTGCATCACATTCCACTTCCCCTTGAAAACAGATGTCAGTAGTCAGATGACATTGCTTACCTACTCATGCCAAATATATCTGGGTAATATACTGCTAGTCCATTCAGAGTTAAAAAAACAACTACCTAACCTGGATCCCAAAAATGCTATTTACCCATTGCACCAGTTAACTGGGGAATGATACAGGACTCCTTAAACATATCTCTACCATATGAGGTTAAAAATCCAGGTCCTGCATCTAGTTTGTTAAATGGTTCAAATTAAAGTATGAAGACCACAGACATCAGCAGGCCGAAATAGCTCATTTGGGAGAGTGTTAGACTGAAGATCTAAAGGTCCCTGGTTCAATCCCGGGTTTCGGCACTGTTGAGAGGTTCTTTGCTTCTAACAAAATAGGTCTTGGAATCAGCTGTAGTCCTTTTTCTGTATTCATCAAATTTTTTCCAACTGATCTACAACACAATCAATTTAACATAGACTTTGCTTTCTGTCCTCCTTCTAGACTTGCTTCCACCTCTCTTGCCTTCAGGTTTGACTATGAATGTTTCCCATGTCATGCTTTTTTGTAAAGTAAACTCTGGTCTGCATTACCTTCCACATCCCCTTGAACACAGATGTCAGTGGTCAGATGACATTGCTTACCTACTCAGGCAAAATACGTCTGGGTAATATAGTGCTAGTCCATTCGGAGTTAAAAAAAAAATGACCTAACCTGGATCCCAAAAATAGTATTTACCCATTGCACCAGTTAACTGCTGAATGATACAGGACTCCTTAAAACATATCTCTAACCTATAAGGTCAAATATCCAGGTCATGCATCTATTTTGTTAAATGGTTCAAATCAAAGTATGAAGACTACAGCTAGCAGGAGGCCGAAATAGCTCAGTTGGGAGAGCGTTAGACTGAAGATCTAAAGGTCCCTGGTTCAATCCCGGGTTTCGGCACTGTAGAGAGGTTCCTTGCTTCTCACAGAATAAGTCTTGGAATCAGCTGTAGTTCTTTTTTCTCTATCAACATTTTTATCAACTGATCTACAAAATGATCAATTCAACATAGACTTTGCTTTCTGTCCTCCTTTTAAACTTTCTTCCACCTATCTTGCCTTCAGGTTTGACTATGAATGTTTCCCATTTCGTCCTTTTTTGTAAAGTAAACTCTTGTCTGCATCACATTCCACTTCCCCTTGAACACAGATGTCAGTAGTCAGATGACATTGCTTACCTACTCATGCCAAATATATCTGGGTAATATAGTGCTAGTCCATTCAGAGTTAAAAAAACAACTACCTAACCTGGATCCCAAAAATGCTATTTGCTCATTGCACCAGTTAATTGCGGAATGATACAGGACTCCTTAAAACATATCTCTACCATATGAGGTTAAAAAGCCAGGTCCTGCATCTAGTTTGTTAAATGGTTCAAATTAAAGTATGAAGACAACAGACATCAGCAGGCCGAAATAGCTCATTTGGGAGAGTGTTAGACTGAAGATCTAAAGGTCCCTGGTTCAATCCCGGGTTTCGGCACTGTTGAGAGGTTCTTTGCTTCTAACAAAATAGGTCTTGGAATCAGCTGTAGTACTTTTTCTGTATTCATCAAATTTTTTCCAACTGATCTACAACACAATCAATTTAACATAGACTTTGCTTTCTGTCCTCCTTCTAGACTTGCTTCCACCTCTCTTGCCTTCAGGTTTGACTATGAATGTTTCCCATGTCATGCTTTTTTGTAAAGTAAACTCTGGTCTGCATTACCTTCCACTTCCCCTTGAACACAGATGTCAGTGGTTAGATGACATTGCTTACCTACTCAGGCAAAATACGTCTGGGTAATATAGTGCTAGTCCATTCGGAGTTAAAAAAAAAATGACCTAACCTGGATCCCAAAAATAGTATTTACCCATTGCACCAGTTAACTGCTGAATGATACAGGACTCCTTAAAACATATCTCTAACCTATAAGGTCAAATATCCAGGTCATGCATCTATTTTGTTAAATGGTTCAAATCAAAGTATGAAGACTACAGCTAGCAGGAGGCCGAAATAGCTCAGTTGGGAGAGCGTTAGACTGAAGATCTAAAGGTCCCTGGTTCAATCCCGGGTTTCGGCACTGTTGAGAGGTTCCTTGCTTCTCACAAAATAAGTCTTGGAATCAGCTGTAGTTCTTTTTTCTCTATCAACATTTTTATCAACTGATCTACAAAATGATCAATTCAACATAGACTTTGCTTTCTGTCCTCCTTTTAAACTTTCTTCCACCTATCTTGCCTTCAGGTTTGACTATGAATGTTTCCCATTTCGTCCTTTTTTGTAAAGTAAACTCTTGTCTGCATCACATTCCACTTCCCCTTGAACACAGATGTCAGTAGTCAGATGACATTGCTTACCTACTCATGCCAAATATATCTGGGTAATATAGTGCTAGTCCATTCAGAGTTAAAAAAACAACTACCTAACCTGGATCCCAAAAATGCTATTTGCTCATTGCACCAGTTAATTGCGGAATGATACAGGACTCCTTAAAACATATCTCTACCATATGAGGTTAAAAATCCAGGTCCTGCATCTATTTTGTTAAATGGTTTATTAAAGTATGAAGACCACAGCTACAAGCAGGCCGAAATAGCTCAGTTGGGAGAGCGTTAGACTGAAGATCTAAAGGTCCCTGTTTCAATCCCGGTTTTCGGCACAGTTGAGAGGTTCCTTGCTTCTAACAAAATAGGTCTTGGAATCAGCTGTAGTACTTTTTTCTCTATCAACATTTTTATCAACTGATCTACAAAATGATCAATTCAACATAGACTTTGCTTTCTGTCCTCCTTTTAAACTTTCTTCCACCTATCTTGCCTTCAGGTTTGACTATGAATGTTTCCCATTTCGTCCTTTTTTGTAAAGTAAACTCTTGTCTGCATCACATTCCACTTCCCCTTGAACACAGATGTCAGTAGTCAGATGACATTGCTTACCTACTCATGCCAAATATATCTGGGTAATATACTGCTAGTCCATTCAGAGTTAAAAAAACAACTACCTAACCTGGATCCCAAAAATGCTATTTACCCATTGCACCAGTTAACTGGGGAATGATACAGGACTCCTTAAAACAGATCTCTACCATATGAGGTTAAAAATCCAGGTCCTGCATCTAGTTTGTTAAATGGTTCAAATTAAAGTATGAAGACCACAGACATCAGCAGGCCGAAATAGCTCATTTGGGAGAGTGTTAGACTGAAGATCTAAAGGTCCCTGGTTCAATCCCGGGTTTCGGCACTGTTGAGAGGTTCTTTGCTTCTAACAAAATAGGTCTTGGAATCAGCTGTAGTCCTTTTTCTGTATTCATCAAATTTTTTCCAACTGATCTACAACACAATCAATTTAACATAGACTTTGCTTTCTGTCCTCCTTCTAGACTTGCTTCCACCTCTCTTGCCTTCAGGTTTGACTATGAATGTTTCCCATGTCATGCTTTTTTGTAAAGTAAACTCTGGTCTGCATTACCTTCCACTTCCCCTTGAACACAGATGTCAGTGGTCAGATGACATTGCTTACCTACTCAGGCAAAATACGTCTGGGTAATATAGTGCTAGTCCATTCGGAGTTAAAAAAAAATGACCTAACCTGGATCCCAAAAATAGTATTTACCCATTGCACCAGTTAACTGCTGAATGATACAGGACTCCTTAAAACATATCTCTAACCTATAAGGTCAAATATCCAGGTCATGCATCTATTTTGTTAAATGGTTCAAATCAAAGTATGAAGACTACAGCTAGCTGGAGGCCGAAATAGCTCAGTTGGGAGAGCGTTAGACTGAAGATGTAAAGGTCCCTGGTTCAATCCCGGGTTTCGGCACTGTTGAGAGGTTCCTTGCTTCTCACAAAATAAGTCTTGGAATCAGCTGTAGTTCTTTTTTCTCTATCAACATTTTTATCAACTGATCTACAAAATGATCAATTCAACATAGACTTTGCTTTCTGTCCTCCTTTTAAACTTTCTTCCACCTATCTTGCCTTCAGGTTTGACTATGAATGTTTCCCATTTCGTCCTTTTTTGTAAAGTAAACTCTTGTCTGCATCACATTCCACTTCCCCTTGAACACAGATGTCAGTAGTCAGATGACATTGCTTACCTACTCATGCCAAATATATCTGGGTAATATAGTGCTAGTCCATTCAGAGTTAAAAAAACAACTACCTAACCTGGATCCCAAAAATGCTATTTACCCATTGCACCAGTTAATTGCGGAATGATACAGGACTCCTTAAAACATATCTCTACCATATGAGGTTAAAAATCCAGGTCCTGCATCTATTTTGTTAAATGGTTTAAATTAAAGTATGAAGACCACAGCTATAAGCAGGCCGAAATAGCTCAGTTGGGAGAGCATTAGACTGAAGATCTAAAGGTCCCTGGTTCAATCCCGGGTTTCGGCACAGTTGAGAGGTTCCTTGCTTCTAACAAAATAGGTCTTGGAATCAGCTGTAGTACTTTTTCTCTATTCATCAATTTTTTTCCAACTGATCTACAACACAATCAATTTAACATAGACTTTGCTTTATGTCCTCCTTCTAAACTTGCTTCCACCTCTCTTACCTTCAGGTTTGACAATGAATATTTCCCATTTCATGCTTTTTTGTAAAGTAAACTCTTGTCTGCATTACCTTCCACTTCCCCTTGAACACAGATGTCAGTAGTCAGATGACATTGCTTACCTACTCATGCCAAATATATCTGGGTAATATAGTGCTAGTCCATTCACAGTTAAAAAAACAACTACCTAACCTGGATCCCAACAATGCTATTTGCTCATTGCACCAGTTAATTGCGGAATGATACAGGACTCCTTAAAACATATCTCTACCATATGAGGTTAAAAATCCAGGTCCTGCATCTATTTTGTTAAATGGTTTAAATTAAAGTATGAAGACCACAGCTATAAGCAGGCCGCAATAGCTCAGTTGGGAGAGCGTTAGACTGAAGATCTAAAGGTCCCTGGTTCAATCCCGGGTTTCGGCACAGTTGAGAGGTGCCTTGCTTCTAACAAAATAGGTCTTGGAATCAGCTGTAGTACTTTTTTCTCTATCAACATTTTTATCAACTGATCTACAAAATGATCAATTCAACATAGACTTTGCTTTCTGTCCTCCTTTTAAACTTTCTTCCACCTATCTTGCCTTCAGGTTTGACAATGAATGTTTCCCATTTCGTCCTTTTTTGTAAAGTAAACTCTTGTCTGCATCACATTCCACTTCCCCTTGAACACAGATGTCAGTAGTCAGATGACATTGCTTACCTACTCATGCCAAATATATCTAGGTAATATAGTGCTAGTCCATTCAGAGTTAAAAAAACAACTACCTAACCTGGATCCCAATAATGCTATTTACCCATTGCACCAGTTAACTGGGGAATGATACAGGACTCCTTAAAACATATCTCTACCATATGAGGTTAAAAATCCAGGTCCTGCATCTATTTTGTTAAATGGTTCAAATTAAAGTATGAAGACCCCAGCTATCAGAAGGCTGAAATAGCTCAGTTGGGAGAGCGTTAGACTGAAGATCTAAAGGTCCCTGGTTCAATCCCGGGTTTCGGCACAGTTGAGAGGTTCCTTGCTTCTAACAAAATAGGTCTTGGAATCAGCTGTAGTACTGTTTCTCTATTCATCAAATTTTTTCCAACTGATCTACAACACAATCAATTTAACATAGACTTTGCTTTATGTCCTCCTTCTAAACTTGCTTCCACCTCTCTTACCTTCAGGTTTGACAATGAATATTTCCCATTTCATGCTTTTTTGTAAAGTAAACTCTTGTCTGCATTACCTTCCACTTCCCCTTGAACACAGATCTCAGTAGTCAGCTGACATTGCTTACCTACTCATGCATAATATATCTGGGTAATATAGTGCTAGCCCATTCAGAGTTAAAAAAACAACTACCTAACCTGGATCCCAAAAATGCTGTTTACCCATTGCACCAGTTAATTGGGAATGATACAGGACTCATTAAAACATATCTCTACCATATGAGGTTAAAAATCCAGGTCCTGCATCTATTTTGTTAAATGGTTTATTAAAGTATGAAGACCACAGCTACAAGCAGGCCGAAATAGCTCAGTTGGGAGAGCGTTAGACTGAAGATCTAAAGGTCCCTGTTTCAATCCCGGGTTTCTGCACGATTGAGAGGTACCTTGCTTCTAACAAAATAGGTCTTGGAATCAGCTGTAGTACTTTTTTCTCTATCAACATTTTTATCAACTGATCTACAAAATGATCAATTCAACATAGACTTTGCTTTCTGTCCTCCTTTTAAACTTTCTTCCACCTATCTTGCCTTCAGGTTTGACTATGAATGTTTCCCATTTCGTCCTTTTTTGTAAAGTAAACTCTTGTCTGCATCACATTCCACTTCCCCTTGAAAACAGATGTCAGTAGTCAGATGACATTGCTTACCTACTCATGCCAAATATATCTGGGTAATATACTGCTAGTCCATTCAGAGTTAAAAAAACAACTACCTAACCTGGATCCCAAAAATGCTATTTACCCATTGCACCAGTTAACTGGGGAATGATACAGGACTCCTTAAAACATATCTCTACCATATGAGGTTAAAAATCCAGGTCCTGCATCTAGTTTGTTAAATGGTTCAAATTAAAGTATGAAGACCACAGACATCAGCAGGCCGAAATAGCTCATTTGGGAGAGTGTTAGACTGAAGATCTAAAGGTCCCTGGTTCAATCCCGGGTTTCGGCACTGTTGAGAGGTTCTTTGCTTCTAACAAAATAGGTCTTGGAATCAGCTGTAGTCCTTTTTCTGTATTCATCAAATTTTTTCCAACTGATCTACAACACAATCAATTTAACATAGACTTTGCTTTCTGTCCTCCTTCTAGACTTGCTTCCACCTCTCTTGCCTTCAGGTTTGACTATGAATGTTTCCCATGTCATGCTTTTTTGTAAAGTAAACTCTGGTCTGCATTACCTTCCACATCCCCTTGAACACAGATGTCAGTGGTCAGATGACATTGCTTACCTACTCAGGCAAAATACGTCTGGGTAATATAGTGCTAGTCCATTCGGAGTTAAAAAAAAATGACCTAACCTGGATCCCAAAAATAGTATTTACCCATTGCACCAGTTAACTGCTGAATGATACAGGACTCCTTAAAACATATCTCTAACCTATAAGGTCAAATATCCAGGTCATGCATCTATTTTGTTAAATGGTTCAAATCAAAGTATGAAGACTACAGCTAGCAGGAGGCCGAAATAGCTCAGTTGGGAGAGCGTTAGACTGAAGATCTAAAGGTCCCTGGTTCAATCCCGGGTTTCGGCACTGTTGAGAGGTTCCTTGCTTCTCACAAAATAAGTCTTGGAATCAGCTGTAGTTCTTTTTTCTCTATCAACATTTTTATCAACTGATCTACAAAATGATCAATTCAACATAGACTTTGCTTTCTGTCCTCCTTTTAAACTTTCTTCCACCTATCTTGCCTTCAGGTTTGACTATGAATGTTTCCCATTTCGTCCTTTTTTGTAAAGTAAACTCTTGTCTGCATCACATTCCACTTCCCCTTGAACACAGATGTCAGTAGTCAGATGACATTGCTTACCTACTCATGCCAAATATATCTGGGTAATATAGTGCTAGTCCATTCAGAGTTAAAAAAACAACTACCTAACCTGGATCCCAAAAATGCTATTTGCTCATTGCACCAGTTAATTGCGGAATGATACAGGACTCCTTAAAACATATCTCTACCATATGAGGTTAAAAATCCAGGTCCTGCATCTAGTTTGTTAAATGGTTCAAATTAAAGTATGAAGACAACAGACATCAGCAGGCCGAAATAGCTCATTTGGGAGAGTGTTAGACTGAAGATCTAAAGGTCCCTGGTTCAATCCCGGGTTTCGGCACTGTTGAGAGGTTCTTTGCTTCTAACAAAATAGGTCTTGGAATCAGCTGTAGTCCTTTTTCTGTATTCATCAAATTTTTTCCAACTGATCTACAACACAATCAATTTAACATAGACTTTGCTTTCTGTCCTCCTTCTAGACTTGATTCCACCTCTCTTGCCTTCAGGTTTGACTATGAATGTTTCCCATGTCATGCTTTTCTGTAAAGTAAACTCTGGTCTGCATTACCTTCCACTTCCCCTTGAACACAGATGTCAGTGGTCAGATGACATTGCTTACCTACTCAGGCAAAATACGTCTGGGTAATATAGTGTTAGTCCATTCGGAGTTAAAAAAAAATTACCTAACCTGGATCCCAAAAATAGTATTTACCCATTGCACCAGTTAACTGCTGAATGATACAGGACTCCTTAAAACATATCTCTAACCTATAAGGTCAAATATCCAGGTCATGCATCTATTTTGTTAAATGGTTCAAATCAAAGTATGAAGACTACAACTAGCAGGAGGCCGAAATAGCTCAGTTGGGAGAGCGTTAGACTGAAGATGTAAAGGTCTCTGGTTCAATCCTGGGTTTCGGCACTGTTGAGAGGTTCCTTGCTTCTCACAAAATAAGTCTTGGAATCAGCTGTAGTTCTTTTTTCTCTATCAACATTTTTATCAACTGATCTACAAAATGATCAATTCAACATAGACTTTGCTTTCTGTCCTCCTTTTAAACTTTCTTCCACCTATCTTGCCTTCAGGTTTGACTATGAATGTTTCCCATTTCGTCCTTTTTTGTAAAGTAAACTCTTGTCTGCATCACATTCCACTTCCCCTTGAACACAGATGTCAGTAGTCAGATGACATTGCTTACCTACTCATGCCAAATATATTTGGGTAATATAGTGCTAGTCCATTCAGAGTTAAAAAAACAACTACCTAACCTGGATCCTAAAAATGCTATTTACCCATTGCACCAGTTAATTGCGGAATGATACAGGACTCCTTAAAACATATCTCTACCATATGAGGTTAAAAATCCAGGTCCTGCATCTATTTTGTTAAATGGTTTAAATTAAAGTATGAAGACCACAGTTTAAGCAGGCTGAAATAGCTCAGTTGGGAGAGCGTTAGACTGAAGATCTAAAGGTCCCTGGTTCAATCCCGGGTTTCGGCACAGTTGAGAGGTTCCTTGCTTCTAACAAAATAGGTCTTGGAATCAGCTGTAGTACTTTTTCTCTATTCATCAATTTTTTTCCAACTGATCTACAACACAATCAATTTAACATAGACTTTGCTTTATGTCCTCCTTCTAAACTTGCTTCCACCTCTCTTACCTTCAGGTTTGACAATGAATATTTCCCATTTCATGCTTTTTTGTAAAGTAAACTCTTGTCTGCATTACCTTCCACTTCCCCTTGAACACAGATGTCAGAAGTCAGATGACATTGCTTACCTACTCATGCCAAATATATCTGGGTAATATAGTGCTAGTCCATTCACAGTTAAAAAAACAACTACCTAACCTGGATCCCAAAAATGCTATTTGCTCATTGCACCAGTTAATTGCGGAATGATACAGGACTCCTTAAAACATATCTCTACCGAACAACTACGGAAACTAAACTATTTAACAGAAGTGATGCACCCTATACCTCATTTACTGTACACCGACCTTAACATAGGACCTCATAAATGCCCATGCTGCATCTCCCCTAAGCACTCCTCTACCCCCACTCCTAAAATCGCAGGAGCACTTATTAATGTTCGTTCAGTCCCCAAACATAAAACTGAGATTCTGGAATTCATCGAGTCATATCATTTAGACCTCCTTTTCATCACCGAAACATGGGGTAACGACTCTTCGGGCCCAGATTTCAAAGCAGCCATTCCTGATAATTACTGCGTTTGTAGACTTGATAGGAAGAAACATAAAGGTGGAGGAATTGCCATAATATATAAAAACCACTTCAAAGTCAAATTCCTTGATTTAAATGAAAGCACCTGTGAGGCTGCTTCCTTCTCCATCACTATTTCTGATATTCAATCATTTTCAGGGATCCTACTCTATCGCCCTCCGGGGTCTAGAACGAAATTTCTTAACAATCTAAACAACTTAATCGAGCTCTCCGCAGGAGTACCGCATTTCAACATACTGGGTGATTTTAATTTTCATCTCGAGGCCTTATCCGACTCTGACACCTGGACGCTTACTAACGACTTAGCCGCTGTCGGCTTACAGCAAATTGTCACGCTGCCCACTCATACAGCCGGTCATACTCTTGACGGGCTATTCACTACTAATCCTCTTATAACTTTATCAAATGTGACCCCTCTTCTATGGACGGACCATTCAGCTGTCTGTTTTTCTTTAAAACTGACTTCTTTGCCTTCACGTCTATCATCTCACTCTCCTACTACGATAAGAAATTGGAAAAATGTCGATCCTTCTCAACTCTCAGCTTTGCTGCTTGACAGTATCACTACCACTGAACAGGATCCCTCTTTAGCTTCCGTTAATTATTTGAACAGCCTAAACAAGGCCTGTCATACCCTAGCTCCCCCTAAAACTTGCCATCACACCAGACTTTCTCCTTCAGCTCCATGGTTTACAGAATCCCTTCGACTGCAGCGTCAAGTGTGTAGAAACCTCGAGAGACGATGGCGCCGCCATTATAACGAATCTGAAAAAGCCAACT
The DNA here is from genome assembly GCF_964263255.1 of Lissotriton vulgaris. Lineage (NCBI taxonomy): Eukaryota > Metazoa > Chordata > Amphibia > Caudata > Salamandridae > Lissotriton > Lissotriton vulgaris. Next base: position 1,531,221,051 of record NC_141696.1, on the reverse strand, counting down.
ACAGAAGCGCTCTCACGAGATACAAAGATCTCATTACTATGGAAAAATCATCCTACTACACTTCTCAGATTACCCAGGCAAAAAATTCAGCTAAAGAACTATTTCAGGTAGTCACTCATCTCTCCAACCCACCTTCCCCCAGCTTCAATGGAACCCAATCCCTTTGCGATTCGCTCGCAATTTTTTTCAAGAAAAAAGTTACTGATATCTTCTCAGCTTTCTCCCTTACACCCCCCATCATTTCAACCATTCCCCCTTCTAATAATGATACTCCTTCCCTACCATTTTTCGAAGCAGTTACGGAGGAACAAGTCCACCGACTGATTTTAAGCACAAAATCAGGATCACCTCTAGATCCTTGCCCCCCTGCCATCATCAATCGAATTCCTGAAGCCATTTCCCCTATCTTAACGTCAATTTGCAATTCTATGTTCTCAACCGGTATTTATCCCTCAGTACGGAAAGAGGCTATTATCAAGCCGCTTCTAAAGAAAGCGACCCTCGACCCTCTTCTCCCTGCCAGCTACCGTCCCATCGCCTGTCTTCCTTTTCCAGCAAAGATTTTTGAAAAGGCGATGAATCTGCAATTATCTAATTTTATAGATGATAACAACTTATTAGATGAGACCCAATTCGGCTTCAGACGAGGTCATGGAACCGAAACCGCGCTACTTAAAGCAGCAGACGAAATCAGAATAACTCTGGATAAGGGAGGAGCGGCTGTACTCATACTGCTGGATCTTTCTGCAGCATTTGACACGGTCGATCATGATCGACCGTGTCTCAGCCATAGGAGTCAAGAATAAAGCAAAAGATCTTCTGGCTTCCTTCCTAGCCGATCGTCATCAAACTATTAAACTGGCCAACTTTACTTCCCAAACATTCACTCTCCCATGTGGTGTCCCACAGGGCTCCTCGCTAAGTCCGACACTTTTTAACATTTATGTTTCGGACTTAGCGAGAGTAATAAAATCATATGGTATTGCCCTGACAACTTATGCTGATGACACCCAACTTGTGCTTTCTGTACACAATAACGGGACATCAGTAGCTGCAAACTTCCAAACGGGAATGAAGGCCATCAGCTCCTGGATGTCATCTAATTGTCTCAAGCTAAACTCTGACAAAACAGAGGTGATGACATTCGGGAGGTTGGACCCCATTTGGTCCGCCCACTGGTGGCCTTCAGAGCTAGGAGATCCACCTCAACCTGTCTCCAAGGTTCGCAACCTTGGAGTCATATTTGATGATAAATTGACATTTCAGCATCATGTCAATTCAGTGGTCTCCTCATCTTTTTATGTTTTAAAAAGAATTAAAAAACTGCTCCCTTACCTTCCATCATCAGCCGGCAAAACCTTGGTTAGCACCTTGGTTTTTTCAAAAACCGATTATTGTAATGCCCTTCTGCTGAACGCTCAGAAAAAAGTTATCAATCAACTTCAATTAGTCCAGAACGCTTCGGCCAGAGTCCTTTTAAACATCCCCAAATCCAAATCCATCTCCTCTCACATCCGTCAATTGCACTGGCTTCCGGTCAGGAACCGAATAATGTTCAAAGCCTTGTGCATCACTTACAAGGCAGTCAATGAAGTGGGCCCACAGTTCCTCAGAGCAGCTCTCTGCCCGCTTGATCATCCCAGAACTCTCCGTTCTTCAACTGCGCATATGCTGAAAGTCCCGCGAACAAAAAAGGTCAACTGGCTGAAATAGCTCAGTTGGGAGAGCGTTAGACTGAAGATCTAAAGGTCCCTGGTTCAATCCCGGGTTTCGGCACATTTGAGAGGTTCCTTGCTTCTAACAAAATAGGTCTTGGAATCAGCTGTAGTACTTTTTCTCTATTCATCAAATTTTTTCCAACTGATCTACAACACAATCAATTTAACATAGACTTTGCTTTATGTCCTCCTTCTAAACTTGCTTCCACCTCTCTTACCTTCAGGTTTGACAATGAATATTTCCCATTTCATGCTTTTTTGTAAAGTAAACTCTTGTCTGCATTACCTTCCACTTCCCCTTGAACACAGATGTCAGTAGTCAGATGACATTGCTTACCTACTCATGCCAAATATATCTGGGTAATATAGTGCTAGTCCATTCAGAGTTAAAAAAACAACTACCTAACCTGGATCCAAAAAATGCTATTTACCCATTGTACCAGTTAATTGCGGAATGATACAGGACTCCTTAAAACATATCTCTACCATATGAGGTTAAAAATCCAGGTCCTGCATCTATTTTGTTAAATGGTTTAAATTAAAGTATGAAGACCACAGCTATGAGCAGGCCGAAATAGCTCAGTTGGGAGAGCGTTAGACTGAAGATCTAAAGGTCCCTGGTTCAATCCCGGGTTTCGGCACAGTTGAGAGGTTCCTTGCTTCTAACAAAATAGGTCTTGGAATCAGCTGTAGTACTTTTTCTCTATTCATCAAATTTTTTCCAACTGATCTAGAACACAATCAATTTAACTTAGACTTTGCTTTATGTCCTCCTTCTAAACTTGCTTCCACCTCTTTTACCTTCAGGTTTGACAATTAATATTTCCCATTTCATGCTTTTTTGTGAAGTAAACTCTTGTCTGCATTACCTTCCACTTCCCCTTGAACACAGATGTCAGTAGTCAGATGACATTGCTTACCTACTCATGCCAAATATATCTGGGTAATATAGTGCTAGTCCATTCAGAGTTAAAAAAACAACTACCTAACCTGGATCCCAAAAATGCTATTTACCCATTGCACCAGTTAACTGGGGAATGATACAGGACTCCTTAAAACATATCTCTACCATATGAGGTTAAAAATCCAGGTCCTGCATCTATTTTGTTAAATGGTTCAAATTAAAGTATGAAGACCCCAGCTATCAGAAGGCCGAAATAGCTCAGTTCGGAAAGCGTTAGACTGAAGATCTAAAGGTCCCTGGTTCAATCCCGGGTTTCGGCACAGTTGAGAGGTTCCTTGCTACTAACAAAATAGGTCTTGGAATCAGCTGTAGTACTTTTTCTCTATTCATCAAATTTTTTCCAACTGATCTACAACACAATCAATTTAACATAGACTTTGCTTTATATCCTCCTTCTAAACTTGCTTCCACCTCTCTTACCTTCAGGTTTGACAATGAATATTTCCCATTTCATGCTTTTTTGTAAAGTAAACTCGTGTCTGCATTACCTTCCAATTCCCCTTGAACACAGATATCAGTAGTCAGATGACATTGCTAACCTACTCATGCCAAATATATCTGGGTAATATAGTGCTAGTCCATTCAGAGTTAAAAAAACAACTACCTAACCTGGATCTAAAAATGCTATTTACCCATTGCACTAGTTAATTGCAGAATGAGACAGGACTCCTTAAAACATATCTCACCATATGAGGTTAAAAATCCAGGTCCTGCATCTATTTTGTTAAATGGTTTAAATTAAAGTATGAAGACCACAGCTATAAGCAGGCAGAAATAGCTAAGTTGGGAGAGCGTTAGACTGAAGATCTAAAGGTCCCTGGTTCAATCCTGGGTTTCGGCACAGTTGAGAGGTTCCTTGCTTCTAACAAAATAGGTCTTGGAATCAGCTGTAGTACTTTTTTCTCTATCAACATTTTTATCAACTGATCTACAAAATGATCAATTCAACATAGACTTTGCTTTCTGTCCTCCTTTTAAACTTTCTTCCACCTATCTTGCCTTCAGGTTTGACTATGAATGTTTTCCATTTCGTCCTTTTTTGTAAAGTAAACTCTTGTCTGCATCACATTCCACTTCCCCTTGAACACAGATGTCAGTAGTCAGATGACATTGCTTACCTACTCATGCCAAATATATCTGGGTAATATAGTGCTAGTCCATTCAGAGTTAAAAAAAACAACTACCTAACCTGGATCCCAAAAATGCTATTTACCCATTGCACCAGTTAACTGGGGAATGATACAGGACTCCTTAAAACATATCTCTACCATATGAGGTTAAAAATCCAGGTCCTGCATCTATTTTGTTAAATGGTTTAAATTAAAGTATGAAGAACACAGCTATAAGCAGGCCGAAATAGCTCAGTTGGGAGAGCGTCAGACTGAAGATCTAAAGGTCCCTGGTTCAATCCCGGGTTTCGGCACAGTTGAGAGGTTCCTTGCTTCTAACAAAATAGGTCTTGGAATCAGCTGTAGTACTTTTTCTCTATTCATCAAATTTTTTCCAACTGATCTACAACACAATCAATTTAACATAGACTTTGTTTTATGTCCTCCTTCTAAACTTGCTTCCACCTCTCTTACCTTCAGGTTTGACAATGAATATTTCCCATTTCATGCTTTTTTGTAAAGTAAACTCTTGTCTGCATTACCTTCCACTTCCCCTTGAACACAGATGTCAGTAGTCAGATGACATTGCTTACCTACTCATGCCAAATATATCTGGGTAATATAGTGCTAGTCCATTCAGAGTTAAAAAAACAACTACCTAACCTGGATCCAAAAAATGCTATTTACCCATTGTACCAGTTAATTGCGGAATGATACGGGACTCCTTAAAACATATCTCTACCATATGAGGTTAAAAATCCAGGTCCTGCATCTATTTTGTTAAATGGTTTAAATTAAAGTATGAAGACCACAGCTATAAGCAGGCCGAAATAGCTCAGGTGGGAGAGCGTTAGACTGAAGATCTAAAGGTCCCCGGTTCAATCCCGGGTTTCGGCACAGTTGAGAGGTTCCTTGCTTCTAACAAAATAGGTCTTGGAATCAGCTGTAGTACTTTTTCTCTATTCATCAAATTTTTTCCAACTGATCTACAACACAATCAATTTAACATAGACTTTGCTTTATGTCCTCCTTCTAAACTTGCTTCCACCTCTCTTACCTTCAGGTTTGATAATGAATATTTCCCATTTCATGCTTTTTTGTAAAGTAAACTCTTGTCTGCATTACCTTCCACTTCCCCTTGAACACAGATGTCAGTAGTCAGCTGACATTGCTTACCTACTCATGCATAATATATCTGGGTAATATAGTGCTAGCCCATTCAGAGTTAAAAAAACAACTACCTAACCTGGATCCCAAAAATGCTGTTTACCCATTGCACCAGTTAATTGGGAATGATACAGGACTCATTAAAACATATCTCTACCATATGAGGTTAAAAATCCAGGTCCTGCATCTATTTTGTTAAATGGTTTAAATTAAAGTATGAAGACCACAGCTATAAGCAGGCCGAAATAGCTCAGTTGGGAGAGCGTCAGACTGAAGATCTAAAGGTCCCTGGTTCAATCCCGGGTTTCGGCACAGTTGAGAGGTTCCTTGCTTCTAACAAAATAGGTCTTGGAATCAGCTGTAGTACTTTTTCTCTATTCATCAAATTTTTTCCAACTGATCTACAACACAATCAATTTAACATAGACTTTGCTTTATGTCCTCCTTCTAAACTTGCTTCCACCTCTCTTACCTTCAGGTTTGACAATGAATATTTCCCATTTCATGCTTTTTTGTAAAGTAAACTCTTGTCTGCATTACCTTCCACTTCCCCTTGAACACAGATGTCAGTAGTCAGATGACATTGCTTACCTACTCATGCCAAATATATCTGGGTAATATAGTGCTAGTCCATTCAGAGTTAAAAAAACAACTACCTAACCTGGATCCAAAAAATGCTATTTACCCATTGTACCAGTTAATTGCGGAATGATACGGGACTCCTTAAAACATATCTCTACCATATGAGGTTAAAAATCCAGGTCCTGCATCTATTTTGTTAAATGGTTTAAATTAAAGTATGAAGACCACAGCTATAAGCAGGCCGAAATAGCTCAGGTGGGAGAGCGTTAGACTGAAGATCTAAAGGTCCCCGGTTCAATCCCGGGTTTCGGCACAGTTGAGAGGTTCCTTGCTTCTAACAAAATAGGTCTTGGAATCAGCTGTAGTACTTTTTCTCTATTCATCAAATTTTTTCCAACTGATCTACAACACAATCAATTTAACATAGACTTTGCTTTATGTCCTCCTTCTAAACTTGCTTCCACCTCTCTTACCTTCAGGTTTGACAATGAATATTTCCCATTTCATGCTTTTTTGTAAAGTAAACTCTTGTCTGCATTACCTTCCACTTCCCCTTGAACACAGATGTCAGTAGTCAGATGACATTGCTTACCTACTCATGCCAAATATATCTGGGTAATATAGTGCTAGTCCATTCAGAGTTAAAAAAACAACTACCTAACCTGGATCCAAAAAATGCTATTTACCCATTGTACCAGTTAATTGCGGAATGATACGGGACTCCTTAAAACATATCTCTACCATATGAGGTTAAAAATCCAGGTCCTGCATCTATTGTGTTAAATGGTTTAAATTAAAGTATGAAGACCACAGCTATATGCAGGCCGCAATAGCTCAGTTGGGAGAGCGTTAGACTGAAGATCTAAAGGTCCCTCGTTCAATCCCGTGTTTCGGCACAGTTGAGAGGTTCCTTGCTTCTAACAAAATAGGTCTTGGAATCAGCTGTAGTACTTTTTTCTCTATCAACATTTTTATCAACTGATCTACAAAATGATCAATTCAACATAGACTTTGCTTTCTGTCCTCCTTTTAAACTTTCTTCCACCTATCTTGCCTTCAGGTTTGACAATGAATGTTTCCCATTTCGTCCTTTTTTGTAAAGTAAACTCTTGTCTGCATCACATTCCACTTCCCCTTGAACACAGATGTCAGTAGTCAGATGACATTGCTTACCTACTCATGCCAAATATATCTGGGTAATATAGTGCTAGTCCATTCAGAGTTAAAAAAAACAACTACCTAACCTGGATCCCAAAAATGCTATTTACCCATTGCACCAGTTAACTGGGGAATGATACAGGACTCCTTAAAACATATCTCTACCATATGAGGTTAAAAATCCAGGTCCTGCATCTATTTTGTTAAATGGTTTAAATTAAAGTATGAAGACCACAGCTATAAGCAGGCCGAAATAGCTCAGTTGGGAGAGCGTCAGACTGAAGATCTAAAGGTCCCTGGTTCAATCCCGGGTTTCGGCACAGTTGAGAGGTTCCTTGCTTCTAACAAAATAGGTCTTGGAATCAGCTGTAGTACTTTTTCTCTATTCATCAAATTTTTTCCAACTGATCTACAACACAATCAATTTAACATAGACTTTGCTTTATGTCCTCCTTCTAAACTTGCTTCCACCTCTCTTACCTTCAGGTTTGACAATGAATATTTCCCATTTCATGCTTTTTTGTAAAGTAAACTCTTGTCTGCATTACCTTCCACTTCCCCTTGAACACAGATGTCAGTAGTCAGATGACATTGCTTACCTACTCATGCCAAATATATCTGGGTAATATAGTGCTAGTCCATTCAGAGTTAAAAAAACAACTACCTAACCTGGATCCAAAAAATGCTATTTACCCATTGTACCAGTTAATTGCGGAATGATACGGGACTCCTTAAAACATATCTCTACCATATGAGGTTAAAAATCCAGGTCCTGCATCTATTTTGTTAAATGGTTTAAATTAAAGTATGAAGACCACAGCTATAAGCAGGCCGAAATAGCTCAGGTGGGAGAGCGTTAGACTGAAGATCTAAAGGTCCCCGGTTCAATCCCGGGTTTCGGCACAGTTGAGAGGTTCCTTGCTTCTAACAAAATAGGTCTTGGAATCAGCTGTAGTACTTTTTCTCTATTCATCAAATTTTTTCCAACTGATCTACAACACAATCAATTTAACATAGACTTTGCTTTATGTCCTCCTTCTAAACTTGCTTCCACCTCTCTTACCTTCAGGTTTGATAATGAATATTTCCCATTTCATGCTTTTTTGTAAAGTAAACTCTTGTCTGCATTACCTTCCACTTCCCCTTGAACACAGATGTCAGTAGTCAGCTGACATTGCTTACCTACTCATGCATAATATATCTGGGTAATATAGTGCTAGCCCATTCAGAGTTAAAAAAACAACTACCTAACCTGGATCCCAAAAATGCTGTTTACCCATTGCACCAGTTAATTGGGAATGATACAGGACTCATTAAAACATATCTCTACCATATGAGGTTAAAAATCCAGGTCCTGCATCTATTTTGTTAAATGGTTTAAATTAAAGTATGAAGACCACAGCTATAAGCAGGCCGAAATAGCTCAGTTGGGAGAGCGTCAGACTGAAGATCTAAAGGTCCCTGGTTCAATCCCGGGTTTCGGCACAGTTGAGAGGTTCCTTGCTTCTAACAAAATAGGTCTTGGAATCAGCTGTAGTACTTTTTCTCTATTCATCAAATTTTTTCCAACTGATCTACAACACAATCAATTTAACATAGACTTTGCTTTATGTCCTCCTTCTAAACTTGCTTCCACCTCTCTTACCTTCAGGTTTGACAATGAATATTTCCCATTTCATGCTTTTTTGTAAAGTAAACTCTTGTCTGCATTACCTTCCACTTCCCCTTGAACACAGATGTCAGTAGTCAGATGACATTGCTTACCTACTCATGCCAAATATATCTGGGTAATATAGTGCTAGTCCATTCAGAGTTAAAAAAACAACTACCTAACCTGGATCCAAAAAATGCTATTTACCCATTGTACCAGTTAATTGCGGAATGATACGGGACTCCTTAAAACATATCTCTACCATATGAGGTTAAAAATCCAGGTCCTGCATCTATTTTGTTAAATGGTTTAAATTAAAGTGTGAGAAGTTGGCCTGGTATATAATGCTCACTAATTCTAGTGATCACTTTGTACCATGCCAAGCAACCCTTATGATGATGGTTGTAATTCAACCTTGTAGACCAGTTATCCTAGTGGTAACGTGGACAAAGCAGTCTTAGGCTAAACTCTGAAAGGCATGTGAAGCCAGCTGTTATACCATACACAACCCCCTTGAATACCAAATGAAAGGGACACCACACAGATATATATTGAAAATATATATTGATTTATTAACTATTAAAATCCCCTGGACTCTTTATGAGCACAGAAGCACAAGCGTAAAATCACAAGACAGTTTAAAATACACAAAAGTTGCACAATATGGATGAGCCCTAGGGGCCACCTAAACCATATACTAAATAAGTGGTATAAGGGATACCAGGAGGAAAGTGAAGAGGCCTAGGGCCTTGGGAATCGCTGGAGCTATTCGAGACTGGAGTTAACTAAGTCGGGAAAGGCCCACAGGACTCGGGTGCAGTGTTCAAAGTGCACGCACTTCTCAATACAAAGTCTATGGTGCGTAAAAAGCACAAAGTTAGAAAGTTAGGAACCTTCCGAGTGACCTACGGAGCTGAAACTTAAAACACAGGCCCTTGGGATGTGTACCAGTGCAGGAGCACCGGCGGAGCTGAGTTACCTCACCCACAGGAAGCGGGTGCACAGGGTCGAAGATGTGTCGGGTTTCGTCACGCTGGTCGATGGTGCTTGGAGCTGAAGATGCTGCAGGCGGCTCGATGAGAAGAGTTCCGGTGGATCCAAGGGTGGATCTGTAGATGTGAAGACCTGAAAGCAGAGGGGACAGTGTTCAAAGTCACTAGCCAGTGACTGCCGTGGAACCAGAGTGGAACCAGGTGATGTCGGGTGCAAACAGGCGTTGTCGGGTAGCTTCTTTCTGCAGCCACGTGGATACCCGGGGTCGAGGACGTCCAGGAGTCGGTCACGAGCTGTCCCACGTAGGCTTCTCGCTGTTGGCGGTGTCGGCGACCTGATCGGAGCAAACAGGCCTTGGCAAATGCAAGCCACGCAGAAGTTGAAAGATGCTGTTCACTCGGACCAGCAAGGTCAGAGCGGGTGCTCCTTTTCACAGGAGCTTGGGTAGGTCTGGAGCAACCAGACCTGCTGTTTAAATCTTCGGGTTCGTCGCCAAGATGGCCGCTGGCCGCTTGGCTAGTGGCCGGGATGGCGCGTCGAGTGGCACAATGCAAAAGGGCCCCACGCAGATCGTGGAGATGCTGGAGGGCTGATCTTCGGTGCAAGGGCTGCTCGGTGGTGGGGGTTCTCAATCCCCAAAGCACAACGTCGAGGATGCCTCAGAAGCTGCGCAGTCAGCTTTTCGGGTGTCTTTCAAGAGGTCCGGTCCCACGTCACTCGGTGCCTCCACGGGTCCCTTCTTTGCAGGGACTGTGGATCGGGCTCTGAGAGGTCTGGGAATCTGGTTCTTGTCGGGCTCTGGGCTCGGGCTCCGGCGGGAGGCGGCGGCAAAGCAGACGTCGAGTTGCTGGTTGGTACCTGTGTTCACAGGGTGGTCACTCCTTGGCCACAAGGGAGATTCTTCTTCAGTCTTCTGTGCAGCAGAATGTCGAAGTCCAGTCTTCTTCTTAGTTTAAGTTGATTTCGGGATGATCTGCTGTGCAATGGCACTGCTCCCCCTCTTATTCCAATCTAGGGGGTGGATCACCTACTAGGTCCCTCCTCTGGGAGGAACCAGGAAGGGGGGCGGTTACACCCCCTTTCCTTTGTCCAGCTCCGCGCCAGGACTGGGGCTGGAAGGCCCCAGAACCGGTTTGGGCTGGCCTATGCACGGGGACACCTTGTGTGCCCCGGGCATGTCTGATTCTATTCAGCCCTGTCCTACCTAATACACAAAATCCTGTCTGGGGTGGTGCTCGCACCTCCCAAGGCAGGAAACCCTTTGTCCAGGCCACCATCTGCCGAGTTTCGGTCAGCAGCAGGAGGCCAGACTTGTGTCTGTGGTGGCAGCGTCCATTTTGTGAAGCTGAGGCTCTGTTTAACTTTAACCGGGGTTAAGGCTACACACATGTCGTGTCCCTCTAGAAGGGTGGAATGCTATCCCCGTCGCCAGAATTGGCGAGGGGATAGTATTCCAATTCGTATGACACCTTACTCGACATGTTTTGATAAAGCCAAACCAAAGATAGCATTTAACCGCGAGGATTATAATGCACTTAAGAGTATATGGTATGGCAATATCCCGGAACAGCTTAGGGAGTGGTTCCCGACAGCTGCAGACAGGCTCAGCTCATGCTAGAGCACCATCTCACATATTTCCAAGCACTCTGCCTCCAGGATTGATGAGGCCTTCCATAGGAGTGGCTGATAGGAACATATGTGTCCAGTTTAGGGTTAGGCACAGACATACTGCACCTAAGTAAGAGGTGATTACACCAACTTACCCCAGCTGAGTGATCAGCCAGTTGTGTCAAATATGGAGGCCAGGCCAGGGGTGGCACAATACATGCTGCAGCCCCTGGCAGGCCTTGGCTACACCTATGCCCTGGGTACCTATGGTACACTGTTACAGGGGCCTATAAGGTGAACCAATTCCAATTGTGTTATGCACCTAAGGTACATGGAGTCCATTTTAAGGAGAGAGCAATCAGCCTGGGGCCCTGAATAGCAGGATCCCAGGCCAACTAAGTCAAAAACCAGCTAAACACCAGGCAAAAAGTTTGGGGGTAACCATAGTCAGATATCCACCTTCCTACATAACCCCCCCCCAAACGAAAGGAGATAAGGCTATCCTTGACCAGGTAAGCCTATATTGCCTAAGTGGCCATATAAGGAAGTACCAGCTCTGGCTTGGTAACCCCCTGTCTCATGGTCCACTAAGCAATCCCTCACCCTAAGGGTATCGGAGGGTCTCCACCATAGGGAATCTCTACCTGTGGTGTGTCTTTGCAAAGTCAAAGGCTGGTGTTGAGATGGAGTACTGAAGTGAGTTTCCTCTGTAGGGCTCAGCTTCCTCCAATCACTCTCCACCATGTGTGCCTTTCTTTCTCTGACTGAGTTGCACTGTGCTCTCAGGGTCAACCTCTGGCTACCTAAAGCTGGAGGCTGGGTCCCTCTGTTTGGCTTACTGGAGGGACAGGTCAGGTTTGGGCCCTTAGGGTCCCAGGTTTGGCTGTGCCCAACAATATCCATCTGGGGGAGGTCCCTAACTACTTTTAAGGGGGATCCCTCAGGAGTTTTTAAAGCTTGCACCTCACTAGGGCTACTAGTTTCGGTGCCCCTAATCTGCTGATGGGGGTGCTTTATTTGACAGGGGGCCCTTTGGGTCTCACTGTCCTTCTTGTCCTCTGCAGCCCTGGGCTGAGTAAGGCAAGGTAGAGAGGGGCAGGTTACCTGCTCCAGACTGGGTCCCACCTGAGAAGGGTCCACTGCCATCAGAGGCTCTGTTAGGCCAGGCCTAACAACCTCTGGGACAGTTCCTTCATCAGGGGTAAGATCAGTTCCCTGAGGAGGCTGATCCTTTCCTAAAGTCTGGTGGGAGGGAGATTTCTCTTCCTCCTCAATGCTCTCTGTTTGGGTGGAGTGATCCATCATTTCAGGCTTCACTACCCATGTATCAGTTTGAGTTTGGGCTGTGGCCATCACAGCCCCACCAACCTTTTCAGGAGGAGACTCAGTTTGGGTATGGGCTGTTATCAGTACAGCCCTGCTACTCTCTTCAGGAGGGAAGTTATCTAAAGATGGGGCTGAGGTTTGCTCAGCCCTCCCAACCTTTTCAGGAAGGACATCTTGAATTGGGGCTGTAGCCATTACAGCCCCACTAACCTTTCCATGGAGATTTACCATTCTAGAATGGGTTTGCTGTTCAACCTCAGCCCAGGCTGAGATTTCCAAATCATTACCCAGTAGGCAATCTACAGGCAAGTTTGCTGACACTGCCACTCTCTTTGGGCCAGTGACACCTCCCCAGCTAAGATTGACTACTGCCATGGGATGATTGGATTCTATGCCATCAATGTTTGTCACCTGATATTTGGCATCAGGTAAAAGTTGCCTTGAGGGGACTAGACATTCAGCCACCATGGTGATGCTAGCCCCTGTGTCTCTGAAGGCCTCAACTTTCAAGCCATTGATGAAGGGCTCCTGTCTATACTTGCTCAAAGTGTTTGGGCAAGCTGTGAAATTGGCAAACCCCATGCCAGTCTCATAGACAAGAGTATCTGAGTTAGGGGACCTGGATAGGCCAGAGTCCACCTGTCCTCCAAAAGTAAACCCACCCAAATTCTTGGGGGTGCTCCCACCACCTGGGGGACCACTGCTAACAGTGACAGGAGGTGTTGGAGCCTTACCTGGAGGTATATTCTCCTTATTGCCATTCTTGGGACAACAGCTATCTGTTTTGTAATGCCCCACCTGTTTACAGGTATGACAATAAGGCTTTTTCTGGGATGTAGAAGTGTCTTGGGACCCACCCCCATTCTTGGAGTTTTGGGGCCCTGGGGAAGTCTTTTCCTTACTTTTATCCCCACCCTTCTCTTGAGGCTTGGTAGTCTCTTTCTTTTGGTCACCACCTTGGTTCTTAGGCCTGATCCTGGTTCTGACCCATTTGTCTGCCCTCCTACCCAATTCTTGTGGGGAGGTCAGATCAGAGTCAACCAGGTGCTGATGTAGAAGCTGATTTTGACAATTACTTAAGATTTGCTCTCTCATAATTAAATTATACAATCCTGTATAGTCAGTAACCTTACTTCCCAGCAACCAGCCCTCCAGAGCCTTAGTGGCACACTCAACAAATTCAGACCAGTCCTGAGTCTGTGTCTTCTGGGTATCTCTGAACATTAACCTGTACTGTTCAGTGGTTAAGCCTAACCCATCAATCAGAGCACTCTTCAGGACCATGTAGTTTCTAGAATCCTCATCACTAACTGTGAGGAGTCTGTCTCTGCCTCTACCTTCAAAGGAGAGCCACAAGATTGCTGCCCACTGCTCCTGAGGGATCTGCTGTACCATGCAGGCTCTCTCAAGTGCAGTCATCCATTTGTGGATATCATCCCCAGCTTTGTAGGGGGGCACAATCTTACTCAGGTTTCTTGTATCAAAGGACCTGTCTTTATCCTTCTGGATATTGCTGCCACCAGTGGATCCTAATCCACTCTCTCTAGGCTGTCTTGCTCTAGCAAGTTTCTCCTTGGCCAGGGCAACCTCTAACTCTTGCCTCTGGATCCTAAGCTCAGCCTCTCTCATCTTGGCCTCATGTTCCCTTCTCTGAGGGCTAGTCATCTCCTTTCTGGAGTGACCATGAGAGCCTCTAGAGACATGGGAGGTATTGGATTCACCTGAGTGATGCCTCCTCCTCCTATGGCCCTGGTTAAGTCCACCTGGGGGTCTGAATGGGTTGTTACCTGATTCATTCCCAAGTTGACTTAAGTTAGCCTGGTTCAGTCTACTGACCAGCACCTGACTATCTCTGTCATCATCTGACTCACTGCTTTCCACCTCCTCTCCCTCTTCTTCTTCCTCTTCCTCTACATCTACTTGAGGAGCTCCAGTGGTGGAGGCTTCCTCATCTACTAGGATGATAGGGGCAGGGGTGTCTACAGTGTCATCCTCTGAAGGATGGCCTCCTTCAGCATTCCCTGTGGGGTTTGCTTTAGAGGTCTTTAGAGCTTCAGACTGATCCAAGAGCTCTCTTAGGTGGTCTGCAGTAGGGGTAGGCCCTGTCTTCAGACCCCTTAAGACACAAAGCTGTCTTAATTCCTTAAAAGGAAAAATAGCAAACTGGGATGGTGCCCTTGGAGGGTCACTCTCAACAGGAGTAAGTCCACTGGACCCCTCTGTTCCAGACATTGCTCTAGTGTGGGTGGATGTGTTGCAATCTACCTACACTGGTGTTTACCTACTAAACCTATCTAGTAGTTGTAGCTAGGGTGTGCTACTCCCTTTGCTCTACAACAACTAAGTTCAGTAGAACTTAAGTATACTAGTCTTGTTTTATATGTACCTAGCAGGTACCTGTATGATCTTTCAAATGATAATCTCAAAGATTGTAATGGTAAAACAACAGCAAGCTCAGATCCCAATCCGCTGCTCACCAATGTGAGAAGTTGGCCTGGTATATAATGCTCACTAATTCTAGTGATCACTTTGTACCATGCCAAGCAACCCTTATGATGATGGTTGTAATTCAACCTTGTAGACCAGTTATCCTAGTGGTAACGTGGACAAAGCAGTCTTAGGCTAAACTCTGAAAGGCATGTGAAGCCAGCTGTTATACCATACACAACCCCCTTGAATACCAAATGAAAGGGACACCACACAGATATATATTGAAAATATATATTGATTTATTAACTATTAAAATCCCCTGGACTCTTTATGAGCACAGAAGCACAAGCGTAAAATCACAAGACAGTTTAAAATACACAAAAGTTGCACAATATGGATGAGCCCTAGGGGCCACCTAAACCATATACTAAATAAGTGGTATAAGGGATACCAGGAGGAAAGTGAAGAGGCCTAGGGCCTTGGGAATCGCTGGAGCTATTCGAGACTGGAGTTAACTAAGTCGGGAAAGGCCCACAGGACTCGGGTGCAGTGTTCAAAGTGCACGCACTTCTCAATACAAAGTCTATGGTGCGTAAAAAGCACAAAGTTAGAAAGTTAGGAACCTTCCGAGTGACCTACGGAGCTGAAACTTAAAACACAGGCCCTTGGGATGTGTACCAGTGCAGGAGCACCGGCGGAGCTGAGTTACCTCACCCACAGGAAGCGGGTGCACAGGGTCGAAGATGTGTCGGGTTTCGTCACGCTGGTCGATGGTGCTTGGAGCTGAAGATGCTGCAGGCGGCTCGATGAGAAGAGTTCCGGTGGATCCAAGGGTGGATCTGTAGATGTGAAGACCTGAAAGCAGAGGGGACAGTGTTCAAAGTCACTAGCCAGTGACTGCCGTGGAACCAGAGTGGAACCAGGTGATGTCGGGTGCAAACAGGCGTTGTCGGGTAGCTTCTTTCTGCAGCCACGTGGATACCCGGGGTCGAGGACGTCCAGGAGTCGGTCACGAGCTGTCCCACGTAGGCTTCTCGCTGTTGGCGGTGTCGGCGACCTGATCGGAGCAAACAGGCCTTGGCAAATGCAAGCCACGCAGAAGTTGAAAGATGCTGTTCACTCGGACCAGCAAGGTCAGAGCGGGTGCTCCTTTTCACAGGAGCTTGGGTAGGTCTGGAGCAACCAGACCTGCTGTTTAAATCTTCGGGTTCGTCGCCAAGATGGCCGCTGGCCGCTTGGCTAGTGGCCGGGATGGCGCGTCGAGTGGCACAATGCAAAAGGGCCCCACGCAGATCGTGGAGATGCTGGAGGGCTGATCTTCGGTGCAAGGGCTGCTCGGTGGTGGGGGTTCTCAATCCCCAAAGCACAACGTCGAGGATGCCTCAGAAGCTGCGCAGTCAGCTTTTCGGGTGTCTTTCAAGAGGTCCGGTCCCACGTCACTCGGTGCCTCCACGGGTCCCTTCTTTGCAGGGACTGTGGATCGGGCTCTGAGAGGTCTGGGAATCTGGTTCTTGTCGGGCTCTGGGCTCGGGCTCCGGCGGGAGGCGGCGGCAAAGCAGACGTCGAGTTGCTGGTTGGTACCTGTGTTCACAGGGTGGTCACTCCTTGGCCACAAGGGAGATTCTTCTTCAGTCTTCTGTGCAGCAGAATGTCGAAGTCCAGTCTTCTTCTTAGTTTAAGTTGATTTCGGGATGATCTGCTGTGCAATGGCACTGCTCCCCCTCTTATTCCAATCTAGGGGGTGGATCACCTACTAGGTCCCTCCTCTGGGAGGAACCAGGAAGGGGGGCGGTTACACCCCCTTTCCTTTGTCCAGCTCCGCGCCAGGACTGGGGCTGGAAGGCCCCAGAACCGGTTTGGGCTGGCCTATGCACGGGGACACCTTGTGTGCCCCGGGCATGTCTGATTCTATTCAGCCCTGTCCTACCTAATACACAAAATCCTGTCTGGGGTGGTGCTCGCACCTCCCAAGGCAGGAAACCCTTTGTCCAGGCCACCATCTGCCGAGTTTCGGTCAGCAGCAGGAGGCCAGACTTGTGTCTGTGGTGGCAGCGTCCATTTTGTGAAGCTGAGGCTCTGTTTAACTTTAACCGGGGTTAAGGCTACACACATGTCGTGTCCCTCTAGAAGGGTGGAATGCTATCCCCGTCGCCAGAATTGGCGAGGGGATAGTATTCCAATTCGTATGACACCTTACTCGACATGTTTTGATAAAGCCAAACCAAAGATAGCATTTAACCGCGAGGATTATAATGCACTTAAGAGTATATGGTATGGCAATATCCCGGAACAGCTTAGGGAGTGGTTCCCGACAGCTGCAGACAGGCTCAGCTCATGCTAGAGCACCATCTCACATATTTCCAAGCACTCTGCCTCCAGGATTGATGAGGCCTTCCATAGGAGTGGCTGATAGGAACATATGTGTCCAGTTTAGGGTTAGGCACAGACATACTGCACCTAAGTAAGAGGTGATTACACCAACTTACCCCAGCTGAGTGATCAGCCAGTTGTGTCAAATATGGAGGCCAGGCCAGGGGTGGCACAATACATGCTGCAGCCCCTGGCAGGCCTTGGCTACACCTATGCCCTGGGTACCTATGGTACACTGTTACAGGGGCCTATAAGGTGAACCAATTCCAATTGTGTTATGCACCTAAGGTACATGGAGTCCATTTTAAGGAGAGAGCAATCAGCCTGGGGCCCTGAATAGCAGGATCCCAGGCCAACTAAGTCAAAAACCAGCTAAACACCAGGCAAAAAGTTTGGGGGTAACCATAGTCAGATATCCACCTTCCTACATAAAGTATGAAGACCACAGCTATAAGCAGGCCGAAATAGCTCAGGTGGGAGAGCGTTAGACTGAAGATCTAAAGGTCCCCGGTTCAATCCCGGGTTTCGGCACAGTTGAGAGGTTCCTTGCTTCTAACAAAATAGGTCTTGGAATCAGCTGTAGTACTTTTTCTCTATTCATCAAATTTTTTCCAACTGATCTACAACACAATCAATTTAACATAGACTTTGCTTTATGTCCTCCTTCTAAACTTGCTTCCACCTCTCTTACCTTCAGGTTTGACAATGAATATTTCCCATTTCATGCTTTTTTGTAAAGTAAACTCTTGTCTGCATTACCTTCCACTTCCCCTTGAACACAGATGTCAGTAGTCAGATGACATTGCTTACCTACTCATGCCAAATATATCTGGGTAATATAGTGCTAGTCCATTCAGAGTTAAAAAAACAACTACCTAACCTGGATCCCAAAAATGCTATTTGCTCATTGCACCATTTAATTGCGGAATGATACAGGACTCCTTAAAACATATCTCTACCATATGAGGTTAAAAATCCAGGTCCTGCATCTATTTTGTTAAATGGTTTAAATTAAAGTATGGAGACCACAGCTATATGCAGGCCGCAATAGCTCAGTTGGGAGAGCGTTAGACTGAAGATCTAAAGGTCCCTCGTTCAATCCCGTGTTTCGGCACAGTTGAGAGGTTCCTTGCTTCTAACAAAATAGGTCTTGGAATCAGCTGTAGTACTTTTTTCTCTATCAACATTTTTATCAACTGATCTACAAAATGATCAATTCAACATAGACTTTGCTTTCTGTCCTCCTTTTAAACTTTCTTCCACCTATCTTGCCTTCAGGTTTGACAATGAATGTTTCCCATTTCGTCCTTTTTTGTAAAGTAAACTCTTGTCTGCATCACATTCCACTTCCCCTTGAACACAGATGTCAGTAGTCAGATGACATTGCTTACCTACTCATGCCAAATATATCTAGGTAATATAGTGCTAGTCCATTCAGAGTTAAAAAACACAACTACCTAACCTGGATCCCAAAAATGCTATTTACCCATTGCACCAGTTAACTGGGGAATGATACAGGACTCCTTAAAACATATCTCTACCATATGAGGTTAAAAATCCAGGTCCTGCATTTATTTTGTTAAATGGTTCAAATTAAAGTATGAAGACCCCAGCTATCAGAAGGCTGAAATAGCTCAGTTGGGAGAGCGTTAGACTGAAGATCTAAAGGTCCCTGGTTCAATCCCGGGTTTCGGCACAGTTGAGAGGTTCCTTGCTTCTAACAAAATAGGTCTTGGAATCAGCTGTAGTACTTTTTCTCTATTCATCAAATTTTTTCCAACTGATCTACAACACAATCAATTTAACATAGACTTTGCTTTATGTCCTCCTTCTAAACTTGCTTCCACCTCTCTTACCTTCAGGTTTGACAATGAATATTTCCCATTTCATGCTTTTTTGTAAAGTAAACTCTTGTCTGCATTACCTTCTACTTCCCCTTGAACACAGATGTCAGTAGTCAGATGACATTGCTTACCTACTCATGCCAAATATATCTGGGTAATATAGTGCTAGTCCATTCACAGTTAAAAAAACAACTACCTAACCTGGATCCAAAAAATGCTATTTACCCATTGTACCAGTTAATTGCGGAATGATACAGGACTCCTTAAAACATATCTCTACCATATGAGGTTAAATATCCAGGTCCTGCATCTATTTTGTTAAATGGTTTAAATTAAAGTATGAAGACCACAGCTATAAGCAGGACGAAATAGCTCAGTTGGGAGAGCGTTAGACTGAAGATCTAAAGGTCCCTGGTTCAATCCCGGGGTTCGGCACAGTTGAGAGGTTCCTTGCTTCTAACAAAATAGGTCTTGGAATCAGCTGTAGTACTTTTTCTCTATTCATCAACTTTTTTCCAACTGATCTACAACACAATCAATTTAACATAGACTTTGCTTTATGTCCTCCTTCTAAACTTGCTTCCACCTCTCTTACCTTCAGGTTTGACAATTAATATTTCCCATTTCATGCTTTTTTGTAAAGTAAACTCTTGTCTGCATTACCTTCCACTTCCCCTTGAACACAGATGTCAGTAGTCAGATGACATTGCTTACCTACTCATGCCAAATATATCTGGGTAATATAGTGCTAGTCCATTCAGAGTTAAAAAAACAACTACCTAACCTGGATCCCAAAAATGCTATTTGCCCATTGCACCAGTTAATTGCGGAATGATACAGGACTCCTTAAAACATATCTCTACCATATGAGGTTAAAAATCCAGGTCCTGCATCTATTTTGTTAAATGGTTTAAATTAAAGTATGAAGAACCCAGCTATAAGCAGGCCGCAATAGCTCAGTTGGGAGAGCGTTAGACTGAAGATCTAAAGGTCCCTGGTTCAATCCCGGGTTTCGGCACAGTTGAGAGGTTCCTTGCTTCTAACAAAATAGGTCTTGGAATCAGCTGTAGTACTTTTTTCTCTATCAACATTTTTATCAACTGATCTACAAAATGATCAACTCAACATAGACTTTGCTTTCTGTCCTCCTTTTAAACTTTCTTCCACCTATCTTGCCTTCAGGTTTGACAATGAATGTTTCCCATTTCGTCCTTTTTTGTAAAGTAAACTCTTGTCTGCATCACACTCCACTTCCCCTTGAACACAGATGTCAGTAGTCAGATGACATTGCTTACCTACTCATGCCAAATATATCTAGGTAATATAGTGCTAGTCCATTCAGAGTTAAAAAAACAACTACCTAACCTGGATCCCAAAAATGCTATTTACCCATTGCACCAGTTAACTGGGGAATGATACAGGACTCCTTAAAACATATCTCTACCATATGAGGTTAAAAATCCAGGTCCTGCATCTATTTTGTTAAATGGTTCAAATTAAAGTATGAAGACCCCAGCTATCAGAAGGGCGAAATAGCTCAGTTGGGAGAGCGTTAGACTGAAGATCTAAAGGTCCCTGGTTCAATCCCGGGTTTCGGCACAGTTGAGAGGTTCCTTGCTTCTAACAAAATAGGTCTTGGAATCAGCTGTAGTACTTTTTCTCTATTCATCAAATTTTTTCCAACTGATCTACAACACAATCAATTTAACATAGACTTTGCTTTATATCCTCCTTCTAAACTTGCTTCCACCTCTCTTACCTTCAGGTTTGACAATGAATATTTCCCATTTCATGCTTTTTTGTAAAGTAAACTCTTGTCTGCATTACCTTCCAATTCCCCTTGAACACAGATGTCAGTAGTCAGATGACATTGCTAACCTACTCATGCCAAATATATCTGGGTAATATAGTGCTAGTCCATTCAGAGTTAAAAAAACAACTACCTAACCTGGATCCAAAAATGCTATTTACCTATTGCACCAGTTAATTGCAGAATGATACAGGACTCCTTAAAACATATCTCACCATATGAGGTTAAAAATCCAGGTCCTGCATCTATTTTGTTAAATGGTTTAAATTAAAGTATGAAGACCACAGCTATAAGCAGGCAGAAATAGCTAAGTTGGGAGAGCGTTAGACTGAAGATCTAAAGGTCCCTGGTTCAATCCTGGGTTTCGGCACAGTTGAGAGGTTCCTTTCTTCTAACAAAATAGGTCTTGGAATCAGCTGTAGTACTTTTTTCTCTATCAACATTTTTATCAACTGATCTACAAAATGATCAATTCAACATAGACTTTGCTTTCTGTCCTCCTTTTAAACTTTCTTCCACCTATCTTGCCTTCAGGTTTGACTATGAATGTTTTCCATTTCGTCCTTTTTTGTAAAGTAAACTCTTGTCTGCATCACATTCCACTTCCCCTTGAACACAGATGTCAGTAGTCAGATGACATTGCTTACCTACTCATGCCAAATATATCTGGGTAATATAGTACTAGTCCATTCAGAGTTAAAAAAACAACTACCTAACCTGGATCCCAAAAATGCTATTTACCCATTGCACCAGTTAACTGGGGAATGATACAGGACTCCTTAAAACATATCTCTACCATATGAGGTTAAAAATCCAGGTCCTGCATCTATTTTGTCAAATGCTTCAAATTAAAGTATGAAGACCCCAGCTATCAGAAGGCCGAAATAGCTCAGTTGTAGGAGCGTTAGACTGAAGATCTAAAGGTCCCTGGTTCAATCCTGGGTTTCGGCACAGTTGAGAGGTTCCTTGCTTCTAACAAAATAGGTCTTGGAATCAGCTGTAGTTCTTTTTCTCTATTCATCAAATTTTTTCCAACTGATCTACAACACAATCAATTTAACATAGACTTTGCTTTATGTCCTCCTTCTAAACATGCTTCCACCTCTCTTACCTTCAGGTTTGACAATGAATATTTCCCATTTCATGCTTTTTTGTAAAGTAAACTCTTGTCTGCATTACCTTCCACTTCCCCTTGAACACAGATGTCAGTAGTCAGATGACATTGCTTACCTACTCATGCCAAATATATCTGGGTAATATAGTGCTAGTCCATTCAGAGTTAAAAAAACAACTACCTAACCTGGATCCAAAAAATGCTATTTACCCATTGTACCAGTTAATTGCGGAATGATACAGGACTCCTTAAAACATATCTCTACCATATGAGGTTAAAAATCCAGGTCCTGCATCTATTTTGTTAAATGGTTTAAATTAAAGTATGAAGACCACAGCTATAAGCAGGCCGAAATAGCTCAGTTGGGAGAGCATTAGACTGAAGATCTAAAGGTCCCTGGTTCAATCCCGGGTTTCGGAACAGTTGAGAGGTTCCTTGCTTCTAACAAAATAGGTCTTGGAATCAGCTGTAGTACTTTTTCTCTATTCATCAAATTTTTTCCAACTGATCTACAACACAATCAATTTAACATAGACTTTGCTTTATATCCTCCTTCTAAACTTGCTTCCACCTCTCTTACCTTCAGGTTTGACAATGAATATTTCCCATTTCATGCTTTTTTGTAAAGTAAACTCTTGTCTGCATTACCTTCCAATTCCCCTTGAACACAGATGTCAGTAGTCAGATGACATTGCTAACCTACTCATGCCAAATATATCTGGGTAATATAGTGCTAGTCCATTCAGAGTTAAAAAAACAACTACCTAACCTGGATCCAAAAAATGCTATTTACCCATTGCACCAGTTAATTGCAGAATGATACAGGACTCCTTAAAACATATCTCACCATATGAGGTTAAAAATCCAGGTCCTGCATCTATTTTGTTAAATGGTTTAAATTAAAGTATGAAGACCACAGCTATAAGCAGGCAGAAATAGCTAAGTTGGGAGAGCGTTAGACTGAAGATCTAAAGGTCCCTGGTTCAATCCTGGGTTTTGGCACAGTTGAGAGGTTCCTTGCTTCTAACAAAATAGGTCTTGGAATCAGCTGTAGTACTTTATTCTCTATCAACATTTTTATCAACTGATCTACAAAATGATCAATTCAACATAGACTTTGCTTTCTGTCCTCCTTTTAAACTTTCTTCCACCTATCTTGCCTTCAGGTTTGACTATGAATGTTTTCCATTTCGTCCTTTTTTGTAAAGTAAACTCTTGTCTGCATCACATTCCACTTCCCCTTGAACACAGATGTCAGTAGTCAGATGACATTGCTTACCTACTCATGCCAAATATATCTGGGTAATATAGTGCTAGTCCATTCAGAGTTAAAAAAACAACTACCTAACCTGGATCCCAAAAATGCTATTTACCCATTGCACCAGTTAACTGGGGAATGATACAGGACTCCTTAAAACATATCTCTACCATATGAGGTTAAAAATCCAGGTCCTGCATCTATTTTGTTAAATGCTTCAAATTAAAGTATGAAGACCCCAGCTATCAGAAGGCCGAAATAGCTCAGTTGGGAGAGCGTTAGACTGAAGATCTAAAGGTCCCTGGTTCAATCCTGGGTTTCGGCACAGTTGAGAGGTTCCTTGCTTCTAGCAAAATAGGTCTTGGAATCAGCTGTAGTTCTTTTTCTCTATTCATCAAATTTTTTCCAACTGATCTACAACACAATCAATTTAACATAGACTTTGCTTTATGTCCTCCTTCTAAACCTGCTTCCACCTCTCTTACCTTCAGGTTTGACAATGAATATTTCCCATTTCATGCTTTTTTGTAAAGTAAACTCTTGTCTGCATTACCTTCCACTTCCCCTTGAACACAGATGTCAGTAGTCAGATGACATTGCTTACCTACTCATGCCAAATATATCTGGGTAATTTAGTGCTAGTCCATTCAGAGTTAAAAAAACAACTACCTAACCTGGATCCCAAAAATGCTATTTACCCATTGCACCAGTTAATTGCGGAATGATACAGGACTCCTTAAAACATATCTCTACCATATGAGGTTAAAAATCCAGGTCCTGCATCTATTTTGTTAAATGGTTTAAATTAAAGTATGAAGACCATAGCTATAAGCAGGCCGAAATAGCTCAATTGGGAGAGCGTTAGACTGAAGATCAAAAGGTCCCTGGTTCAATCCCAGGTTTCGGCACAGTTGAGAGGTTCCTTGCTTCTAACAAAATAGGTCTTGGAATCAGCTGTAGTACTGTTTCTCTATTCATCAAATTTTTTCCAACTGATTTACAACACAATCAATTTAACATAGACTTTGCTTTATGTCCTCCTTCTAATCTTGCTTCCACCTCTCTTACCTTCAGGTTTGACAATGAATATTTCCCATTTCATGCTTTTTTGTAAAGTAAACTCTTGTCTGCATTACCTTCCACTTCCCCTTGAACACAGATGTCAGTAGTCGGCTGACATTGCTTACCTACTCATGCATAATATATCTGGGTAATATAGTGCTAGCCCATTCAGAGTTAAAAAAACAACTACCTAACCTGGATCCCAAAAATGCTGTTTACCCATTGCACCAGTTAATTGGGAATGATACAGGACTCATTAAAACATATCTCTACCATATGAGGTTAAAAATCCAGGTCCTGCATCTATTTTGTTAAATGGTTTATTAAAGTATGAAGACCACAGCTACAAGCAGGCTGAAATAGCTCAGTTGGGAGAGCGTTAGACTGAAGATCTAAAGGTCCCTGTTTCAATCCTGGGTTTCGGCACAGTTGAGAGGTTCCTTGCTTCTAACAAAATAGGTCTTGGAATCAGCTGTAGTACTTTTTTCTCTATCAACATTTTTATCAACTGATCTACAAAATGATCAATTCAACATAGACTTTGCTTTCTGTCCTCCTTTTAAACTTTCTTCCACCTATCTTGCCTTCAGGTTTGACTATGAATGTTTCCCATTTCGTCCTTTTTTGTAAAGTAAACTCTTGTCTCCATCACATTCCACTTCCCCTTGAACACAGATGTCAGTAGTCAGATGACATTGCTTACCTACTCATGCCAAATATATCTGGGTAATATACTGCTAGTCCATTCAGAGTTAAAAAAACAACTACCTAACCTGGATCCCAAAAATGCTATTTACCCATTGCACCAGTTAACTGGGGAATGGTACAGGACTCCTTAAAACATATCTCTACCATATGAGGTTAAAAATCCAGGTCCTGCATCTAGTTTGTTAAATGGTTCAAATTAAAGTATGAAGACCACAGACATCAGCAGGCCGAAATAGCTCATTTGGGAGAGTGTTAGACTGAAGATCTAAAGGTCCCTGGTTCAATCCCGGGTTTCAGCACTGTTGAGAGGTTCTTTGCTTCTAACAAAATAGGTCTTGGAATCAGCTGTAGTCCTTTTTCTGTATTCATCAAATTTTTTCCAACTGATCTACAACACAATCAATTTAACATAGACTTTGCTTTCTGTCCTCCTTCTAGACTTGCTTCCACCTCTCTTGCCTTCAGGTTTGACTATGAATGTTTCCCATGTCATGCTTTTTTGTAAAGTAAACTCTGGTCTGCATTACCTTCCACTTCCCCTTGAACACAGATGTCAGTAGTCAGCTGACATTGCTTACCTACTCATGCATAATATATCTGGGTAATATACTGCTAGTCCATTCAGAGTTAAAAAAACAACTACCTAACCTGGATCCCAAAAATGCTATTTACCCATTGCACCAGTTAACTGGGGAATGATACAGGACTCCTTAAAACATATCTCTACCATATGAGGTTAAAAATCCAGGTCCTGCATCTATTTTGTTAAATGGTTTAAATTAAAGTATGAAGACCATAGCTATAAGCAGGCCGAAATAGCTCAATTGGGAGAGCGTTAGACTGAAGATCAAAAGGTCCCTGGTTCAATCCCAGGTTTCGGCACAGTTGAGAGGTTCCTTGCTTCTAACAAAATAGGTCTTGGAATCAGCTGTAGTACTGTTTCTCTATTCATCAAATTTTTTCCAACTGATTTACAACACAATCAATTTAACATAGACTTTGCTTTATGTCCTCCTTCTAATCTTGCTTCCACCTCTCTTACCTTCAGGTTTGACAATGAATATTTCCCATTTCATGCTTTTTTGTAAAGTAAACTCTTGTCTGCATTACCTTCCACTTCCCCTTGAACACAGATGTCAGTAGTCGGCTGACATTGCTTACCTACTCATGCATAATATATCTGGGTAATATAGTGCTAGCCCATTCAGAGTTAAAAAAACAACTACCTAACCTGGATCCCAAAAATGCTGTTTACCCATTGCACCAGTTAATTGGGAATGATACAGGACTCATTAAAACATATCTCTACCATATGAGGTTAAAAATCCAGGTCCTGCATCTATTTTGTTAAATGGTTTATTAAAGTATGAAGACCACAGCTACAAGCAGGCTGAAATAGCTCAGTTGGGAGAGCGTTAGACTGAAGATCTAAAGGTCCCTGTTTCAATCCTGGGTTTCGGCACAGTTGAGAGGTTCCTTGCTTCTAACAAAATAGGTCTTGGAATCAGCTGTAGTACTTTTTTCTCTATCAACATTTTTATCAACTGATCTACAAAATGATCAATTCAACATAGACTTTGCTTTCTGTCCTCCTTTTAAACTTTCTTCCACCTATCTTGCCTTCAGGTTTGACTATGAATGTTTCCCATTTCGTCCTTTTTTGTAAAGTAAACTCTTGTCTGCATCACATTCCACTTCCCCTTGAACACAGATGTCAGTAGTCAGATGACATTGCTTACCTACTCATGCCAAATATATCTGGGTAATATACTGCTAGTCCATTCAGAGTTAAAAAAACAACTACCTAACCTGGATCCCAAAAATGCTATTTACCCATTGCACCAGTTAACTGGGGAATGATACAGGACTCCTTAAAACATATCTCTACCATATGAGGTTAAAAATCCAGGTCCTGCATCTAGTTTGTTAAATGGTTCAAATTAAAGTATGAAGACCACAGACATCAGCAGGCCGAAATAGCTCATTTGGGAGAGTGTTAGACTGAAGATCTAAAGGTCCCTGGTTCAATCCCGGGTTTCAGCACTGTTGAGAGGTTCTTTGCTTCTAACAAAATAGGTCTTGGAATCAGCTGTAGTCCTTTTTCTGTATTCATCAAATTTTTTCCAACTGATCTACAACACAATCAATTTAACATAGACTTTGCTTTCTGTCCTCCTTCTAGACTTGCTTCCACCTCTCTTGCCTTCAGGTTTGACTATGAATGTTTCCCATGTCATGCTTTTTTGTAAAGTAAACTCTGGTCTGCATTACCTTCCACTTCCCCTTGAACACAGATGTCAGTAGTCAGCTGACATTGCTTACCTACTCATGCATAATATATCTGGGTAATATAGTGCTAGTCCATTCAGAGTTAAAAAAACAACTACCTAACCTGGATCCCAAAAATGCTATTTGCCCATTGCACCAGTTAATTGCGGAATGATACAGGACTCCTTAAAACATATCTCTACCATATGAGGTTAAAAATCCAGGTCCTGCATCTATTTTGTTAAATGGTTTAAATTAAAGTATGAAGAACACAGCTATAAGCAGGCCGTAATAGCTCAGTTGGGAGAGCGTTAGACTGAAGATCTAAAGGTCCCTGGTTCAATCCCGGGTTTCGGCACAGTTGAGAGGTTCCTTGCTTCTAACAAAATAGGTCTTGGAATCAGCTGTAGTTCTTTTTTCTCTATCAACATTTTTATCAACTGATCTACAAAATGATCAATTCAACATAGACTTTGCTTTCTGTCCTCCTTTTAAACTTTCTTCCACCTATCTTGCCTTCAGGTTTGACAATGAATGTTTCCCATTTCGTCCTTTTTTGTAAAGTAAACTCTTGTCTGCATTACCTTCTACTTCCCCTTGAACACAGATGTCAGTAGTCAGATGACATTGCTTACCTACTCATGCCAAATATATCTGGGTAATATAGTGCTAGTCCATTCACAGTTAAAAAAACAACTACCTAACCTGGATCCAAAAAATGCTATTTACCCATTGTACCAGTTAATTGCGGAATGATACAGGACTCCTTAAAACATATCTCTACCATATGAGGTTAAATATCCAGGTCCTGCATCTATTTTGTTAAATGGTTTAAATTAAAGTATGAAGACCACAGCTATAAGCAGGACGAAATAGCTCAGTTGGGAGAGCGTTAGACTGAAGATCTAAAGGTCCCTGGTTCAATCCCGGGTTTCGGCACAGTTGAGAGGTTCCTTGCTTCTAACAAAATAGGTCTTGGAATCAGCTGTAGTACTGTTTCTCTATTCATCAAATTTTTTCCAACTGATTTACAACACAATCAATTTAACATAGACTTTGCTTTATGTCCTCCTTCTAATCTTGCTTCCACCTCTCTTACCTTCAGGTTTGACAATGAATATTTCCCATTTCATGCTTTTTTGTAAAGTAAACTCTTGTCTGCATTACCTTCCACTTCCCCTTGAACACAGATGTCAGTAGTCGGCTGACATTGCTTACCTACTCATGCATAATATATCTGGGTAATATAGTGCTAGCCCATTCAGAGTTAAAAAAACAACTACCTAACCTGGATCCCAAAAATGCTGTTTACCCATTGCACCAGTTAATTGGGAATGATACAGGACTCATTAAAACATATCTCTACCATATGAGGTTAAAAATCCAGGTCCTGCATCTATTTTGTTAAATGGTTTATTAAAGTATGAAGACCACAGCTACAAGCAGGCTGAAATAGCTCAGTTGGGAGAGCGTTAGACTGAAGATCTAAAGGTCCCTGTTTCAATCCTGGGTTTCGGCACAGTTGAGAGGTTCCTTGCTTCTAACAAAATAGGTCTTGGAATCAGCTGTAGTACTTTTTTCTCTATCAACATTTTTATCAACTGATCTACAAAATGATCAATTCAACATAGACTTTGCTTTCTGTCCTCCTTTTAAACTTTCTTCCACCTATCTTGCCTTCAGGTTTGACTATGAATGTTTCCCATTTCGTCCTTTTTTGTAAAGTAAACTCTTGTCTGCATCACATTCCACTTCCCCTTGAACACAGATGTCAGTAGTCAGATGACATTGCTTACCTACTCATGCCAAATATATCTGGGTAATATACTGCTAGTCCATTCAGAGTTAAAAAAACAACTACCTAACCTGGATCCCAAAAATGCTATTTACCCATTGCACCAGTTAACTGGGGAATGATACAGGACTCCTTAAAACATATCTCTACCATATGAGGTTAAAAATCCAGGTCCTGCATCTAGTTTGTTAAATGGTTCAAATTAAAGTATGAAGACCACAGACATCAGCAGGCCGAAATAGCTCATTTGGGAGAGTGTTAGACTGAAGATCTAAAGGTCCCTGGTTCAATCCCGGGTTTCAGCACTGTTGAGAGGTTCTTTGCTTCTAACAAAATAGGTCTTGGAATCAGCTGTAGTCCTTTTTCTGTATTCATCAAATTTTTTCCAACTGATCTACAACACAATCAATTTAACATAGACTTTGCTTTCTGTCCTCCTTCTAGACTTGCTTCCACCTCTCTTGCCTTCAGGTTTGACTATGAATGTTTCCCATGTCATGCTTTTTTGTAAAGTAAACTCTGGTCTGCATTACCTTCCACTTCCCCTTGAACACAGATGTCAGTAGTCAGCTGACATTGCTTACCTACTCATGCATAATATATCTGGGTAATATAGTGCTAGTCCATTCAGAGTTAAAAAAACAACTACCTAACCTGGATCCCAAAAATGCTATTTGCCCATTGCACCAGTTAATTGCGGAATGATACAGGACTCCTTAAAACATATCTCTACCATATGAGGTTAAAAATCCAGGTCCTGCATCTATTTTGTTAAATGGTTTAAATTAAAGTATGAAGAACACAGCTATAAGCAGGCCGTAATAGCTCAGTTGGGAGAGCGTTAGACTGAAGATCTAAAGGTCCCTGGTTCAATCCCGGGTTTCGGCACAGTTGAGAGGTTCCTTGCTTCTAACAAAATAGGTCTTGGAATCAGCTGTAGTTCTTTTTTCTCTATCAACATTTTTATCAACTGATCTACAAAATGATCAATTCAACATAGACTTTGCTTTCTGTCCTCCTTTTAAACTTTCTTCCACCTATCTTGCCTTCAGGTTTGACAATGAATGTTTCCCATTTCGTCCTTTTTTGTAAAGTAAACTCTTGTCTGCATTACCTTCTACTTCCCCTTGAACACAGATGTCAGTAGTCAGATGACATTGCTTACCTACTCATGCCAAATATATCTGGGTAATATAGTGCTAGTCCATTCACAGTTAAAAAAACAACTACCTAACCTGGATCCAAAAAATGCTATTTACCCATTGTACCAGTTAATTGCGGAATGATACAGGACTCCTTAAAACATATCTCTACCATATGAGGTTAAATATCCAGGTCCTGCATCTATTTTGTTAAATGGTTTAAATTAAAGTATGAAGACCACAGCTATAAGCAGGACGAAATAGCTCAGTTGGGAGAGCGTTAGACTGAAGATCTAAAGGTCCCTGGTTCAATCCCGGGTTTCGGCACAGTTGAGAGGTTCCTTGCTTCTAACAAAATAGGTCTTGGAATCAGCTGTAGTACTTTTTCTCTATTCATCAACTTTTTTCCAACTGATCTACAACACAATCAATTTAACATAGACTTTGCTTTATGTCCTCCTTCTAAACTTGCTTCCACCTCTCTTACCTTCAGGTTTGACAATTAATATTTCCCATTTCATGCTTTTTTGTAAAGTAAACTCTTGTCTGCATTACCTTCCACTTCCCCTTGAACACAGATGTCAGTAGTCAGATGACATTGCTTACCTACTCATGCCAAATATATCTGGGTAATATAGTGCTAGTCCATTCAGAGTTAAAAAAACAACTACCTAACCTGGATCCCAAAAATGCTATTTGCCCATTGCACCAGTTAATTGCGGAATGATACAGGACTCCTTAAAACATATCTCTACCATATGAGGTTAAAAATCCAGGTCCTGCATCTATTTTGTTAAATGGTTTAAATTAAAGTATGAAGAACCCAGCTATAAGCAGGCCGCAATAGCTCAGTTGGGAGAGCGTTAGACTGAAGATCTAAAGGTACCTGGTTCAATCCCGGGTTTCGGCACAGTTGAGAGGTTCCTTGCTTCTAACAAAATAGGTCTTGGAATCAGCTGTAGTACTTTTTTCTCTATCAACATTTTTATCAACTGATCTACAAAATGATCAACTCAACATAGACTTTGCTTTCTGTCCTCCTTTTAAACTTTCTTCCACCTATCTTGCCTTCAGGTTTGACAATGAATGTTTCCCATTTCGTCCTTTTTTGTAAAGTAAACTCTTGTCTGCATCACACTCCACTTCCCCTTGAACACAGATGTCAGTAGTCAGATGACATTGCTTACCTACTCATGCCAAATATATCTAGGTAATATAGTGCTAGTCCATTCAGAGTTAAAAAAACAACTACCTAACCTGGATCCCAAAAATGCTATTTACCCATTGCACCAGTTAACTGGGGAATGATACAGGACTCCTTAAAACATATCTCTACCATATGAGGTTAAAAATCCAGGTCCTGCATCTATTTTGTTAAATGGTTCAAATTAAAGTATGAAGACCCCAGCTATCAGAAGGGCGAAATAGCTCAGTTGGGAGAGCGTTAGACTGAAGATCTAAAGGTCCCTGGTTCAATCCCGGGTTTCGGCACAGTTGAGAGGTTCCTTGCTTCTAACAAAATAGGTCTTGGAATCAGCTGTAGTACTTTTTCTCTATTCATCAAATTTTTTCCAACTGATCTACAACACAATCAATTTAACATAGACTTTGCTTTATATCCTCCTTCTAAACTTGCTTCCACCTCTCTTACCTTCAGGTTTGACAATGAATATTTCCCATTTCATGCTTTTTTGTAAAGTAAACTCTTGTCTGCATTACCTTCCAATTCCCCTTGAACACAGATGTCAGTAGTCAGATGACATTGCTAACCTACTCATGCCAAATATATCTGGGTAATATAGTGCTAGTCCATTCAGAGTTAAAAAAACAACTACCTAACCTGGATCCAAAAATGCTATTTACCTATTGCACCAGTTAATTGCAGAATGATACAGGACTCCTTAAAACATATCTCACCATATGAGGTTAAAAATCCAGGTCCTGCATCTATTTTGTTAAATGGTTTAAATTAAAGTATGAAGACCACAGCTATAAGCAGGCAGAAATAGCTAAGTTGGGAGAGCGTTAGACTGAAGATCTAAAGGTCCCTGGTTCAATCCTGGGTTTTGGCACAGTTGAGAGGTTCCTTTCTTCTAACAAAATAGGTCTTGGAATCAGCTGTAGTACTTTTTTCTCTATCAACATTTTTATCAACTGATCTACAAAATGATCAATTCAACATAGACTTTGCTTTCTGTCCTCCTTTTAAACTTTCTTCCACCTATCTTGCCTTCAGGTTTGACTATGAATGTTTTCCATTTCGTCCTTTTTTGTAAAGTAAACTCTTGTCTGCATCACATTCCACTTCCCCTTGAACACAGATGTCAGTAGTCAGATGACATTGCTTACCTACTCATGCCAAATATATCTGGGTAATATAGTACTAGTCCATTCAGAGTTAAAAAAACAACTACCTAACCTGGATCCCAAAAATGCTATTTACCCATTGCACCAGTTAACTGGGGAATGATACAGGACTCCTTAAAACATATCTCTACCATATGAGGTTAAAAATCCAGGTCCTGCATCTATTTTGTCAAATGCTTCAAATTAAAGTATGAAGACCCCAGCTATCAGAAGGCCGAAATAGCTCAGTTGTAGGAGCGTTAGACTGAAGATCTAAAGGTCCCTGGTTCAATCCTGGGTTTCGGCACAGTTGAGAGGTTCCTTGCTTCTAACAAAATAGGTCTTGGAATCAGCTGTAGTTCTTTTTCTCTATTCATCAAATTTTTTCCAACTGATCTACAACACAATCAATTTAACATAGACTTTGCTTTATGTCCTCCTTCTAAACTTGCTTCCACCTCTCTTACCTTCAGGTTTGACAATGAATATTTCCCATTTCATGCTTTTTTGTAAAGTAAACTCTTGTCTGCATTACCTTCCACTTCCCCTTGAACACAGATGTCAGTAGTCAGATGACATTGCTTACCTACTCATGCCAAATATATCTGGGTAATATAGTGCTAGTCCATTCAGAGTTAAAAAAACAACTACCTAACCTGGATCCAAAAAATGCTATTTACCCATTGTACCAGTTAATTGCGGAATGATACAGGACTCCTTAAAACATATCTCTACCATATGAGGTTAAAAATCCAGGTCCTGCATCTATTTTGTTAAATGGTTTAAATTAAAGTATGAAGACCACAGCTATAAGCAGGCCGAAATAGCTCAGTTGGGAGAGCATTAGACTGAAGATCTAAAGGTCCCTGGTTCAATCCCGGGTTTCGGAACAGTTGAGAGGTTCCTTGCTTCTAACAAAATAGGTCTTGGAATCAGCTGTAGTACTTTTTCTCTATTCATCAAATTTTTTCCAACTGATCTACAACACAATCAATTTAACATAGACTTTGCTTTATATCCTCCTTCTAAACTTGCTTCCACCTCTCTTACCTTCAGGTTTGACAATGAATATTTCCCATTTCATGCTTTTTTGTAAAGTAAACTCTTGTCTGCATTACCTTCCAATTCCCCTTGAACACAGATGTCAGTAGTCAGATGACATTGCTAACCTACTCATGCCAAATATATCTGGGTAATATAGTGCTAGTCCATTCAGAGTTAAAAAAACAACTACCTAACCTGGATCCAAAAAATGCTATTTACCCATTGCACCAGTTAATTGCAGAATGATACAGGACTCCTTAAAACATATCTCACGATATGAGGTTAAAAATCCAGGTCCTGCATCTATTTTGTTAAATGGTTTAAATTAAAGTATGAAGACCACAGCTATAAGCAGGCAGAAATAGCTAAGTTGGGAGAGCGTTAGACTGAAGATCTAAAGGTCCCTGGTTCAATCCTGGGTTTTGGCACAGTTGAGAGGTTCCTTGCTTCTAACAAAATAGGTCTTGGAATCAGCTGTAGTACTTTATTCTCTATCAACATTGTTATCAACTGATCTACAAAATGATCAATTCAACATAGACTTTGCTTTCTGTCCTCCTTTTAAACTTTCTTCCACCTATCTTGCCTTCAGGTTTGACTATGAATGTTTTCCATTTCGTCCTTTTTTGTAAAGTAAACTCTTGTCTGCATCACATTCCACTTCCCCTTGAACACAGATGTCAGTAGTCAGATGACATTGCTTACCTACTCATGCCAAATATATCTGGGTAATATAGTGCTAGTCCATTCAGAGTTAAAAAAACAACTACCTAACCTGGATCCCAAAAATGCTATTTACCCATTGCACCAGTTAACTGGGGAATGATACAGGACTCCTTAAAACATATCTCTACCATATGAGGTTAAAAATCCAGGTCCTGCATCTATTTTGTTAAATGCTTCAAATTAAAGTATGAAGACCCCAGCTATCAGAAGGCCGAAATAGCTCAGTTGGGAGAGCGTTAGACTGAAGATCTAAAGGTCCCTGGTTCAATCCTGGGTTTCGGCACAGTTGAGAGGTTCCTTGCTTCTAGCAAAATAGGTCTTGGAATCAGCTGTAGTTCTTTTTCTCTATTCATCAAATTTTTTCCAACTGATCTACAACACAATCAATTTAACATAGACTTTGCTTTATGTCCTCCTTCTAAACCTGCTTCCACCTCTCTTACCTTCAGGTTTGACAATGAATATTTCCCATTTCATGCTTTTTTGTAAAGTAAACTCTTGTCTGCATTACCTTCCACTTCCCCTTGAACACAGATGTCAGTAGTCAGATGACATTGCTTACCTACTCATGCCAAATATATCTGGGTAATATAGTGCTAGTCCATTCAGAGTTAAAAAAACAACTACCTAACCTGGATCCCAAAAATGCTATTTACCCATTGCACCAGTTAATTGCGGAATGATACAGGACTCCTTAAAACATATCTCTACCATATGAGGTTAAAAATCCAGGTCCTGCATCTATTTTGTTAAATGGTTTAAATTAAAGTATGAAGACCATAGCTATAAGCAGGCCGAAATAGCTCAATTGGGAGAGCGTTAGACTGAAGATCAAAAGGTCCCTGGTTCAATCCCAGGTTTCGGCACAGTTGAGAGGTTCCTTGCTTCTAACAAAATAGGTCTTGGAATCAGCTGTAGTACTGTTTCTCTATTCATCAAATTTTTTCCAACTGATTTACAACACAATCAATTTAACATAGACTTTGCTTTATGTCCTCCTTCTAATCTTGCTTCCACCTCTCTTACCTTCAGGTTTGACAATGAATATTTCCCATTTCATGCTTTTTTGTAAAGTAAACTCTTGTCTGCATTACCTTCCACTTCCCCTTGAACACAGATGTCAGTAGTCGGCTGACATTGCTTACCTACTCATGCATAATATATCTGGGTAATATAGTGCTAGCCCATTCAGAGTTAAAAAAACAACTACCTAACCTGGATCCCAAAAATGCTGTTTACCCATTGCACCAGTTAATTGGGAATGATACAGGACTCATTAAAACATATCTCTACCATATGAGGTTAAAAATCCAGGTCCTGCATCTATTTTGTTAAATGGTTTATTAAAGTATGAAGACCACAGCTACAAGCAGGCTGAAATAGCTCAGTTGGGAGAGCGTTAGACTGAAGATCTAAAGGTCCCTGTTTCAATCCCGGGTTTCGGCACAGTTGAGAGGTTCCTTGCTTCTAACAAAATAGGTCTTGGAATCAGCTGTAGTACTTTTTTCTCTATCAACATTTTTATCAACTGATCTACAAAATGATCAATTCAACATAGACTTTGCTTTCTGTCCTCCTTTTAAACTTTCTTCCACCTATCTTGCCTTCAGGTTTGACTATGAATGTTTCCCATTTCGTCCTTTTTTGTAAAGTAAACTCTTGTCTGCATCACATTCCACTTCCCCTTGAACACAGATGTCAGTAGTCAGATGACATTGCTTACCTACTCATGCCAAATATATCTGGGTAATATACTGCTAGTCCATTCAGAGTTAAAAAAACAACTACCTAACCTGGATCCCAAAAATGCTATTTACCCATTGCACCAGTTAACTGGGGAATGATACAGGACTCCTTAAAACATATCTCTACCATATGAGGTTAAAAATCCAGGTCCTGCATCTAGTTTGTTAAATGGTTCAAATTAAAGTATGAAGACCACAGACATCAGCAGGCCGAAATAGCTCATTTGGGAGAGTGTTAGACTGAAGATCTAAAGGTCCCTGGTTCAATCCCGGGTTTCGGCACTGTTGAGAGGTTCTTTGCTTCTAACAAAATAGGTCTTGGAATCAGCTGTAGTCCTTTTTCTGTATTCATCAAATTTTTTCCAACTGATCTACAACACAATCAATTTAACATAGACTTTGCTTTCTGTCCTCCTTCTAGACTTGCTTCCACCTCTCTTGCCTTCAGGTTTGACTATGAATGTTTCCCATGTCATGCTTTTTTGTAAAGTAAACTCTGGTCTGCATTACCTTCCACTTCCCCTTGAACACAGATGTCAGTAGTCAGCTGACATTGCTTACCTACTCATGCATAATATATCTGGGTAATATAGTGCTAGTCCATTCAGAGTTAAAAAAACAACTACCTAACCTGGATCCCAAAAATGCTATTTGCCCATTGCACCAGTTAATTGCGGAATGATACAGGACTCCTTAAAACATATCTCTACCATATGAGGTTAAAAATCCAGGTCCTGCATCTATTTTGTTAAATGGTTTAAATTAAAGTATGAAGAACACAGCTATAAGCAGGCCGCAATAGCTCAGTTGGGAGAGCGTTAGACTGAAGATCTAAAGGTCCCTGGTTCAATCCCGGGTTTCGGCACAGTTGAGAGGTTCCTTGCTTCTAACAAAATAGGTCTTGGAATCAGCTGTAGTTCTTTTTTCTCTATCAACATTTTTATCAACTGATCTACAAAATGATCAATTCAACATAGACTTTGCTTTCTGTCCTCCTTTTAAACTTTCTTCCACCTATCTTGCCTTCAGGTTTGACAATGAATGTTTCCCATTTCGTCCTTTTTTGTAAAGTAAACTCTTGTCTGCATCACACTCCACTTCCCCTTGAACACAGATGTCAGTAGTCAGATGACATTGCTTACCTACTCATGCCAAATATATCTAGGTAATATAGTGCTAGTCCATTCAGAGTTAAAAAAACAACTACCTAACCTGGATCCCAAAAATGCTATTTACCCATTGCACCAGTTAACTGGGGAATGATACAGGACTCCTTAAAACATATCTCTACCATATGAGGTTAAAAATCCAGGTCCTGCATCTATTTTGTTAAATGGTTCAAATTAAAGTATGAAGACCCCAGCTATCAGAAGGCCGAAATAGCTCAGTTGGGAGAGCGTTAGACTGAAGATCTAAAGGTCCCTGGTTCAATCCTGGGTTTCGGCACAGTTGAGAGGTTCCTTGCTTCTAACAAAATAGGTCTTGGAATCAGCTGTAGTTCTTTTTCTCTATTCATCAAATTTTTTCCAACTGATCTACAACACAATCAATTTAACATAGACTTTGCTTTATGTCCTCCTTCTAAACTTGCTTCCACCTCTCTTACCTTCAGGTTTGACAATGAATATTTCCCATTTCATGCTTTTTTGTAAAGTAAACTCTTGTCTGCATTACCTTCCACTTCCCCTTGAACACAGATGTCAGTAGTCAGATGACATTGCTTACCTACTCATGCCAAATATATCTGGGTAATATAGTGCTAGTCCATTCAGAGTTAAAAAAACAACTACCTAACCTGGATCCCAAAAATGCTATTTACCCATTGCACCAGTTAATTGCGGAATGATACAGGACTCCTTAAAACATATCTCTACCATATGAGGTTAAAAATCCAGGTCCTGCATCTATTTTGTTAAATGGTTTAAATTAAAGTATGAAGACCACAGCTATAAGCAGGCCGAAATAGCTCAGTTGGGAGAGCGTTAGACTGAAGATCTAAAGGTCCCTGGTTCAATCCCGGGTTTCGGCACAGTTGAGCGGTTCCTTGCTTCTAACAAAATAGGTCTTGGAATCAGCTGTAGTACTTTTTCTCTGTTCATCAAATTTTTTCCAACTGATCTACAACACAATCAATTTAACATAGACTTTGCTTTATGTCCTCCTTCTAAACTTGCTTCCACCTCTCTTACCTTCAGGTTTGACAATTAATATTTCCCATTTCATGCTTTTTTGTAAAGTAAACTCTTGTCTGCATTAACTTCCACTTCCCCTTGAACACAGATGTCAGTAGTCAGATGACATTGCTTACCTACTCATGCCAAATATATCTGGGTAATATAGTGCTAGTCCCTTCAGAGTTAAAAAAACAACTACCTAACCTGGATCCCAAAAATGCTATTTGCCCATTGCACCAGTTAATTGCGGAATGATACAGGACTCCTTAAAACATATCTCTACCATATGAGGTTAAAAATCCAGGTCCTGCATCTATTTTGTTAAATGGTTTAAATTAAAGTATGAAGAACACAGCTATAAGCAGGCCGCAATAGCTCAGTTGGGAGAGCGTTAGACTGAAGATCTAAAGGTCCCTGGTTCAATCCCGGGTTTCGGCACAGTTGAGAGGTTCCTTGCTTCTAACAAAATAGGTCTTGGAATCAGCTGTAGTTCTTTTTTCTCTATCAACATTTTTATCAACTGATCTACAAAATGATCAATTCAACATAGACTTTGCTTTCTGTCCTCCTTTTAAACTTTCTTCCACCTATCTTGCCTTCAGGTTTGACAATGAATGTTTCCCATTTCGTCCTTTTTTGTAAAGTAAACTCTTGTCTGCATCACACTCCACTTCCCCTTGAACACAGATGTCAGTAGTCAGATGACATTGCTTACCTACTCATGCCAAATATATCTAGGTAATATAGTGCTAGTCCATTCAGAGTTAAAAAAACAACTACCTAACCTGGATCCCAAAAATGCTATTTACCCATTGCACCAGTTAACTGGGGAATGATACAGGACTCCTTAAAACATATCTCTACCATATGAGGTTAAAAATCCAGGTCCTGCATCTATTTTGTTAAATGGTTTAAATTAAAGTATGAAGAACACAGCTATAAGCAGGCCGCAATAGCTCAGTTGTGAGAGCGTTAGACTGAAGATCTAAAGGTCCCTGGTTCAATCCCGGGTTTCGGAACAGTTGAGAGGTTCCTTGCTTCTAACAAAATAGGTCTTGGAATCAGCTGTAGTACTTTTTCTCTATTCATCAAATTTTTTCCAACTGATCTACAACACAATCAATTTAACATAGACTTTGCTTTATATCCTCCTTCTAAACTTGCTTCCACCTCTCTTACCTTCAGGTTTGACAATGAATATTTCCCATTTCATGCTTTTTTGTAAAGTAAACTCTTGTCTGCATTACCTTCCAATTCCCCTTGAACACAGATGTCAGTAGTCAGATGACATTGCTAACCTACTCATGCCAAATATATCTGGGTAATATAGTGCTAGTCCATTCAGAGTTAAAAAAACAACTACCTAACCTGGATCCAAAAATGCTATTTACCCATTGCACCAGTTAATTGCAGAATGATACAGGACTCCTTAAAACATATCTCACCATATGAGGTTAAAAATCCAGGTCCTGCATCTATTTTGTTAAATGGTTTATTAAAGTATGAAGACCACAGCTACAAGCAGGCCGAAATAGCTCAGTTGGGAGAGCGTTAGACTGAAGATCTAAAGGTCCCTGTTTCAATCCCGGGTTTCGGCACAGTTGAGAGGTTCCTTGCTTCTAGCAAAATAGGTCTTGGAATCAGCTGTAGTTCTTTTTCTCTATTCATCAAATTTTTTCCAACTGATCTACAACACAATCAATTTAACATAGACTTTGCTTTATGTCCTCCTTCTAAACCTGCTTCCACCTCTCTTACCTTCAGGTTTGACAATGAATATTTCCCATTTCATGCTTTTTTGTAAAGTAAACTCTTGTCTGCATTACCTTCCACTTCCCCTTGAACACAGATGTCAGTAGTCAGATGACATTGCTTACCTACTCATGCCAAATATATCTGGGTAATATAGTGCTAGTCCATTCAGAGTTAAAAAAACAACTACCTAACCTGGATCCCAAAAATGCTATTTACCCATTGCACCAGTTAATTGCGGAATGATACAGGACTCCTTAAAACATATCTCTACCATATGAGGTTAAAAATCCAGGTCCTGCATCTATTTTGTTAAATGGTTTAAATTAAAGTATGAAGACCATAGCTATAAGCAGGCCGAAATAGCTCAGTTGGGAGAGCGTTAGACTGAAGATCAAAAGGTCCCTGGTTCAATCCCAGGTTTCGGCACAGTTGAGAGGTTCCTTGCTTCTAACAAAATAGGTCTTGGAATCAGCTGTAGTACTGTTTCTCTATTCATCAAATTTTTTCCAACTGATCTACAACACAATCAATTTAACATAGACTTTGCTTTATGTCCTCCTTCTAAACTTGCTTCCACCTCTCTTACCTTCAGGTTTGACAATGAATATTTCCCATTTCATGCTTTTTTGTAAAGTAAACTCTTGTCTGCATCACATTCCACTTCCCCTTGAACACAGATGTCAGTAGTCAGATGACATTGCTTACCTACTCATGCCAAATATATCTGGGTAATATAGTGCTAGTCCATTCAGAGTTAAAAAAACAACTACCTAACCTGGATCCCAAAAATGCTATTTACCCATTGCACCAGTTAACTGGGGAATGATACAGGACTCATTAAAACATATCTCTACCATATGAGGTTAAAAATCCAGGTCCTGCATCTATTTTGTTAAATGGTTTATTAAAGTATGAAGACCACAGCTACAAGCAGGCCGAAATAGCTCAGTTGGGAGAGCGTTAGACTGAAGATCTAAAGGTCCCTGTTTCAATCCCGGGTTTCGGCACAGTTGAGAGGTTCCTTGCTTCTAACAAAATAGGTCTTGGAATCAGCTGTAGTACTTTTTTCTCTATCAACATTTTTATCAACTGATCTACAAAATGATCAATTCAACATAGACTTTGCTTTCTGTCCTCCTTTTAAACTTTCTTCCACCTATCTTGCCTTCAGGTTTGACTATGAATGTTTCCCATTTCGTCCTTTTTTGTAAAGTAAACTCTTGTCTGCATCACATTCCACTTCCCCTTGAACACAGATGTCAGTAGTCAGATGACATTGCTTACCTACTCATGCCAAATATATCTGGGTAATATACTGCTAGTCCATTCAGAGTTAAAAAAACAACTACCTAACCTGGATCCCAAAAATGCTATTTACCCATTGCACCAGTTAACTGGGGAATGATACAGGACTCCTTAAAACATATCTCTACCATATGAGGTTAAAAATCCAGGTCCTGCATCTAGTTTGTTAAATGGTTCAAATTAAAGTATGAAGACTACAGACATCAGCAGGCCGAAATAGCTCATTTGGGAGAGTGTTAGACTGAAGATCTAAAGGTCCCTGGTTCAATCCTGGGTTTCGGCACCGTTGAGAGGTTCTTTGCTTCTAACAAAATAGGTCTTGGAATCAGCTGTAGTCCTTTTTCTGTATTCATCAAATTTTTTCCAACTGATCTACAACACAATCAATTTAACATAGACTTTGCTTTCTGTCCTCCTTCTAGACTTGCTTCCACCTCTCTTGCCTTCAGGTTTGACTATGAATGTTTCCCATGTCATGCTTTTTTGTAAAGTAAACTCTGGTCTGCATTACCTTCCACTTCCCCTTGAACACAGATGTCAGTGGTCAGATGACATTGCTTACCTACTCAGGCAAAATACGTCTGGGTAATATAGTGCTAGTCCATTCGGAGTAAAAAAAAAATGACCTAACCTGGATCCCAAAAATAGTATTTACCCATTGCACCAGTTAACGGCTGAATGATACAGGACTCCTTAAAACATATCTCTAACCTATAAGGTCAAATATCCAGGTCATGCATCTATTTTGTTAAATGGTTCAAATCAAAGTATGAAGACTACAGCTAGCAGGAGGCCGAAATAGCTCAGTTGGGAGAGCGTTAGACTGAAGATGTAAAGGTCCCTGGTTCAATCCCAGGTTTTGTCACTGTTGAGAGGTTCCTTGCTTCTCACAAAATAAGTCTTGGAATCAGCTGTAGTTCTTTTTTCTCTATCAACATTTTTATCAACTGATCTACAAAATGATCAATTCAACATAGACTTTGCTTTCTGTCCTCATTTTAAACTTTCTTCCACCTATCTTGCCTTCAGGTTTGACTATGAATGTTTCCCATTTCGTCCTTTTTTGTAAAGTAAACTCTTGTCTGCATCACATTCCACTTCCCCTTGAACACAGATGTCAGTAGTCAGATGACATTGCTTACCTACTCATGCCAAATATATCTGGGTAATATACTGCTAGTCCATTCAGAGTTAAAAAAACAACTACCTAACCTGGATCCCAAAAATGCTATTTACCCATTGCACCAGTTAACTGGGGAATGATACAGGACTCCTTAAAACATATCTCTACCATATGAGGTTAAAAATCCAGGTCCTGCATCTAGTTTGTTAAATGGTTCAAATTAAAGTATGAAGACCACAGACATCAGCAGGCCGAAATAGCTCATTTGGGAGAGTGTTAGACTGAAAATCTAAAGGTCCCTGGTTCAATCCCGGGTTTCGGCACTGTTGAGAGGTTCTTTGCTTCTAACAAAATAGGTCTTGGAATCAGCTGTAGTCCTTTTTCTGTATTCATCAAATTTTTTCCAACTGATCTACAACACAATCAATTTAACATAGACTTTGCTTTCTGTCCTCCTTCTAGACTTGCTTCCACCTCTCTTGCCTTCAGGTTTGACTATGAATGTTTCCCATGTCATGCTTTTTTGTAAAGTAAACTCTGGTCTGCATTACCTTCCACTTCCCCTTGAACACAGATGTCAGTAGTCAGCTGACATTGCTTACCTACTCATGCATAATATATCTGGGTAATATAGTGCTAGTCCATTCAGAGTTAAAAAAACAACTACCTAACCTGGATCCCAAAAATGCTATTTGCCCATTGCACCAGTTAATTGCGGAATGATACAGGACTCCTTAAAACATATCTCTACCATATGAGGTTAAAAATCCAGGTCCTGCATCTATTTTGTTAAATGGTTTAAATTAAAGTATGAAGAACACAGCTATAAGCAGGCCGCAATAGCTCAGTTGGGAGAGCGTTAGACTGAAGATCTAAAGGTCCCTGGTTCAATCCCGGGTTTTGGCACAGTTGAGAGGTTCCTTGCTTCTAACAAAATAGGTCTTGGAATCAGCTGTAGTTCTTTTTTCTCTATCAACATTTTTATCAACTGATCTACAAAATGATCAATTCAACATAGACTTTGCTTTCTGTCCTCCTTTTAAACTTTCTTCCACCTATCTTGCCTTCAGGTTTGACAATGAATGTTTCCCATTTCGTCCTTTTTTGTAAAGTAAACTCTTGTCTGCATCACACTCCACTTCCCCTTGAACACAGATGTCAGTAGTCAGATGACATTGCTTACCTACTCATGCCAAATATATCTAGGTAATATAGTGCTAGTCCATTCAGAGTTAAAAAAACAACTACCTAACCTGGATCCCAAAAATGCTATTTACCCATTGCACCAGTTAACTGGGGAATGATACAGGACTCCTTAAAACATATCTCTACCATATGAGGTTAAAAATCCAGGTCCTGCATCTATTTTGTTAAATGGTTCAAATTAAAGTATGAAGACCCCAGCTATCAGAAGGCCGAAATAGCTCAGTTGGGAGAGCGTTAGACTGAAGATCTAAAGGTCCCTGGTTCAATCCTGGGTTTCGGCACAGTTGAGAGGTTCCTTGCTTCTAACAAAATAGGTCTTGGAATCAGCTGTAGTTCTTTTTCTCTATTCATCAAATTTTTTCTAACTGATCTACAACACAATCAATTTAACATAGACTTTGCTTTATGTCCTCCTTCTAAACTTGCTTCCACCTCTCTTACCTTCAGGTTTGACAATGAATATTTCCCATTTCATGCTTTTTTGTAAAGTAAACTCTTGTCTGCATTACCTTCCACTTCCCCTTGAACACAGATGTCAGTAGTCAGATGACATTGCTTACCTACTCATGCCAAATATATCTGGGTAATATAGTGCTAGTCCATTCAGAGTTAAAAAAACAACTACCTAACCTGGATCCCAAAAATGCTATTTACCCATTGCACCAGTTAATTGCGGAATGATACAGGACTCCTTAAAACATATCTCTACCATATGAGGTTAAAAATCCAGGTCCTGCATCTATTTTG
The DNA here is from genome assembly GCF_964263255.1 of Lissotriton vulgaris. Taxonomy (NCBI): domain Eukaryota; kingdom Metazoa; phylum Chordata; class Amphibia; order Caudata; family Salamandridae; genus Lissotriton; species Lissotriton vulgaris. Next base: position 1,531,176,803 of record NC_141696.1, on the reverse strand, counting down.
TTAAATGGTTTAAATTAAAGTATGAAGACCACAGCTATAATTAGGCCGAAATAGCTCAGTTGGGAGAGCGTTAGACTGAAGATCTAAAGGTCCCTGGTTCAATCCCGGGTTTCGGCACAGTTGAGAGGTTCCTTGCTTCTAACAAAATAGGTCTTGGAATCAGCTGTAGTACTTTTTCTCTATTCATCAAATTTTTTCCAACTGATCTACAACACAATCAATTTAACATAGACTTTGCTTTATGTCCTCCTTCTAAACTTGCTTCCACCTCTCTTACCTTCAGGTTTGACAATTAATATTTCCCATTTCATGCTTTTTTGTAAAGTAAACTCTTGTCTGCATTACCTTCCACTTCCCCTTGAACACAGATGTCAGTAGTCAGATGACATTGCTTACCTACTCATGCCAAATATATCTGGGTAATATAGTGCTAGTCCATTCAGAGTTAAAAAAACAACTACCTAACCTGGATCCCAAAAATGCTATTTGCCCATTGCACCAGTTAATTGCGGAATGATACAGGACTCCTTAAAACATATCTCTACCATATGAGGTTAAAAATCCAGGTCCTGCATCTATTTTGTTAAATGGTTTAAATTAAAGTATGAAGAACACAGCTATAAGCAGGCCGCAATAGCTCAGTTGGGAGAGCGTTAGACTGAAGATCTAAAGGTCCCTGGTTCAATCCCGGGTTTCGGCACAGTTGAGAGGTTCCTTGCTTCTAACAAAATAGGTCTTGGAATCAGCTGTAGTTCTTTTTTCTCTATCAACATTTTTATCAACTGATCTACAAAATGATCAATTCAACATAGACTTTGCTTTCTGTCCTCCTTTTAAACTTTCTTCCACCTATCTTGCCTTCAGGTTTGACAATGAATGTTTCCCATTTCGTCCTTTTTTGTAAAGTAAACTCTTGTCTGCATCACACTCCACTTCCCCTTGAACACAGATGTCAGTAGTCAGATGACATTGCTTACCTACTCATGCCAAATATATCTAGGTAATATAGTGCTAGTCCATTCAGAGTTAAAAAAACAACTACCTAACCTGGATCCCAAAAATGCTATTTACCCATTGCACCAGTTAACTGGGGAATGATACAGGACTCCTTAAAACATATCTCTACCATATGAGGTTAAAAATCCAGGTCCTGCATCTATTTTGTTAAATGGTTTAAATTAAAGTATGAAGACCACAGCTATAAGCAGGCCGAAATAGCTCAGTTGGGACAGCGTTAGACTGAAGATCTAAAGGTCCCTGGTTCAATCCCGGGTTTCGGCACAGTTGAGAGGTTCCTTGCTTCTAACAAAATAGGTCTTGGAATCAGCTGTAGTACTTTTTCTCTATTCATCAAATTTTTTCCAACTGATCTACAACACAATCAATTTAACATAGACTTTGCTTTATGTCCTCCTTCTAAACTTGCTTCCACCTCTCTTACCTTCAGGTTTGACAATTAATATTTCCCATTTCATGCTTTTTTGTAAAGTAAACTCTTGTCTGCATTACCTTCCACTTCCCCTTGAACACAGATGTCAGTAGTCAGATGACATTGCTTACCTACTCATGCCAAATATATCTGGGTAATATAGTGCTAGTCCATTCAGAGTTAAAAAAACAACTACCTAACCTGGATCCCAAAAATGCTATTTGCCCATTGCACCAGTTAATTGCGGAATGATACAGGACTCCTTAAAACATATCTCTACCATATGAGGTTAAAAATCCAGGTCCTGCATCTATTTTGTTAAATGGTTTAAATTAAAGTATGAAGAACACAGCTATAAGCAGGCCGCAATAGCTCAGTTGGGAGAGCGTTAGACTGAAGATCTAAAGGTCCCTGGTTCAATCCTGGGTTTCGGAACAGTTGAGAGGTTCCTTGCTTCTAACAAAATAGGTCTTGGAATCAGCTGTAGTACTTTTTCTCTATTCATCAAATTTTTTCCAACTGATCTACAACACAATCAATTTAACATAGACTTTGCTTTATATCCTCCTTCTAAACTTGCTTCCACCTCTCTTACCTTCAGGTTTGACAATGAATATTTCCCATTTCATGCTTTTTTGTAAAGTAAACTCTTGTCTGCATTACCTTCCAATTCCCCTTGAACACAGATGTCAGTAGTCAGATGACATTGCTAACCTACTCATGCCAAATATATCTGGGTAATATAGTGCTAGTCCATTCAGAGTTAAAAAAACAACTACCTAACCTGGATCCAAAAATGCTATTTACCCATTGCACCAGTTAATTGCAGAATGATACAGGACTCCTTAAAACATATCTCACCATATGAGGTTAAAAATCCAGGTCCTGCATCTATTTTGTTAAATGGTTTATTAAAGTATGAAGACCACAGCTACAAGCAGGCCGAAATAGCTCAGTTGGGAGAGCGTTAGACTGAAGATCTAAAGGTCCCTGTTTCAATCCCGGGTTTCGGCACAGTTGAGAGGTTCCTTGCTTCTAGCAAAATAGGTCTTGGAATCAGCTGTAGTTCTTTTTCTCTATTCATCAAATTTTTTCCAACTGATCTACAACACAATCAATTTAACATAGACTTTGCTTTATGTCCTCCTTCTAAACCTGCTTCCACCTCTCTTACCTTCAGGTTTGACAATGAATATTTCCCATTTCATGCTTTTTTGTAAAGTAAACTCTTGTCTGCATTACCTTCCACTTCCCCTTGAACACAGATGTCAGTAGTCAGATGACATTGCTTACCTACTCATGCCAAATATATCTGGGTAATATAGTGCTAGTCCATTCAGAGTTAAAAAAACAACTACCTAACCTGGATCCCAAAAATGCTATTTACCCATTGCACCAGTTAATTGCGGAATGATACAGGACTCATTAAAACATATCTCTACCATATGAGGTTAAAAATCCAGGTCCTGCATCTATTTTGTTAAATGGTTTATTAAAGTATGAAGACCACAGCTACAAGCAGGCCGAAATAGCTCAGTTGGGAGAGCGTTAGACTGAAGATCTAAAGGTCCCTGTTTCAATCCCGGGTTTCGGCACAGTTGAGAGGTTCCTTGCTTCTAACAAAATAGGTCTTGGAATCAGCTGTAGTACTTTTTTCTCTATCAACATTTTTATCAACTGATCTACAAAATGATCAATTCAACATAGACTTTGCTTTCTGTCCTCCTTTTAAACTTTCTTCCACCTATCTTGCCTTCAGGTTTGACTATGAATGTTTCCCATTTCGTCCTTTTTTGTAAAGTAAACTCTTGTCTGCATCACATTCCACTTCCCCTTGAACACAGATGTCAGTAGTCAGATGACATTGCTTACCTACTCATGCCAAATATATCTGGGTAATATACTGCTAGTCCATTCAGAGTTAAAAAAACAACTACCTAACCTGGATCCCAAAAATGCTATTTACCCATTGCACCAGTTAACTGGGGAATGATACAGGACTCCTTAAAACATATCTCTACCATATGTGGTTAAAAATCCAGGTCCTGCATCTAGTTTGTTAAATGGTTCAAATTAAAGTATGAAGACCACAGACATCAGCAGGCCGAAATAGCTCATTTGGGAGAGTGTTAGACTGAAGATCTAAAGGTCCCTGGTTCAATCCTGGGTTTCGGCACTGTTGAGAGGTTCTTTGCTTCTAACAAAATAGGTCTTGGAATCAGCTGTAGTCCTTTTTCTGTATTCATCAAATTTTTTCCAACTGATCTACAACACAATCAATTTAACATAGACTTTGCTTTCTGTCCTCCTTCTAGACTTGCTTCCACCTCTCTTGCCTTCAGGTTTGACTATGAATGTTTCCCATGTCATGCTTTTTTGTAAAGTAAACTCTGGTCTGCATTACCTTCCACTTCCCCTTGAACACAGATGTCAGTGGTCAGATGACATTGCTTACCTACTCAGGCAAAATACGTCTGGGTAATATAGTGCTAGTCCATTCGGAGTAAAAAAAAAATGACCTAACCTGGATCCCAAAAATAGTATTTACCCATTGCACCAGTTAACGGCTGAATGATACAGGACTCCTTAAAACATATCTCTAACCTATAAGGTCAAATATCCAGGTCATGCATCTATTTTGTTAAATGGTTCAAATCAAAGTATGAAGACTACAGCTAGCAGGAGGCCGAAATAGCTCAGTTGGGAGCGCGTTAGACTGAAGATGTAAAGGTCCCTGGTTCAATCCCAGGTTTTGTCACTGTTGAGAGGTTCCTTGCTTCTCACAAAATAAGTCTTGGAATCAGCTGTAGTTCTTTTTTCTCTATCAACATTTTTATCAACTGATCTACAAAATGTTCAATTCAACATAGACTTTGCTTTCTGTCCTCCTTTTAAACTTTCTTCCACCTATCTTGCCTTCAGGTTTGACTATGAATGTTTCCCATTTCGTCCTTTTTTGTAAAGTAAACTCTTGTCTGCATCACATTCCACTTCCCCTTGAACACAGATGTCAGTAGTCAGATGACATTGCTTACCTACTCATGCCAAATATATCTGGGTAATATACTGCTAGTCCATTCAGAGTTAAAAAAACAACTACCTAACCTGGATCCCAAAAATGCTATTTACCCATTGCACCAGTTAACTGGGGAATGATACAGGACTCCTTAAAACATATCTCTACCATATGAGGTTAAAAATCCAGGTCCTGCATCTAGTTTGTTAAATGGTTCAAATTAAAGTATGAAGACCACAGACATCAGCAGGCCGAAATAGCTCATTTGGGAGAGTGTTAGACTGAAGATCTAAAGGTCCCTGGTTCAATCCCGGGTTTCGGCACTGTTGAGAGGTTCTTTGCTTCTAACAAAATAGGTCTTGGAATCAGCTGTAGTCCTTTTTCTGTATTCATCAAATTTTTTCCAACTGATCTACAACACAATCAATTTAACATAGACTTTGCTTTCTGTCCTCCTTCTAGACTTGCTTCCACCTCTCTTGCCGTCAGGTTTGACTATGAATGTTTCCCATGTCATGCTTTTTTGTAAAGTAAACTCTGGTCTGCATTACCTTCCACTTCCCCTTGAACACAGATGTCAGTAGTCAGCTGACATTGCTTACCTACTCATGCATAATATATCTGGGTAATATAGTGCTAGTCCATTCAGAGTTAAAAAAACAACTACCTAACCTGGATCCCAAAAATGCTATTTGCCCATTGCACCAGTTAATTGCGGAATGATACAGGACTCCTTAAAACATATCTCTACCATATGAGGTTAAAAATCCAGGTCCTGCATCTATTTTGTTAAATGGTTTAAATTAAAGTATGAAGAACACAGCTATAAGCAGGCCGCAATAGCTCAGTTGGGAGAGCGTTAGACTGAAGATCTAAAGGTCCCTGGTTCAATCCCGGGTTTCGGCACAGTTGAGAGGTTCCTTGCTTCTAACAAAATAGGTCTTGGAATCAGCTGTAGTTCTTTTTTCTCTATCAACATTTTTATCAACTGATCTACAAAATGATCAATTCAACATAGACTTTGCTTTCTGTCCTCCTTTTAAACTTTCTTCCACCTATCTTGCCTTCAGGTTTGACAATGAATGTTTCCCATTTCGTCCTTTTTTGTAAAGTAAACTCTTGTCTGCATCACACTCCACTTCCCCTTGAACACAGATGTCAGTAGTCAGATGACATTGCTTACCTACTCATGCCAAATATATCTAGGTAATATAGTGCTAGTCCATTCAGAGTTAAAAAAACAACTACCTAACCTGGATCCCAAAAATGCTATTTACCCATTGCACCAGTTAACTGGGGAATGATACAGGACTCCTTAAAACATATCTCTACCATATGAGGTTAAAAATCCAGGTCCTGCATCTATTTTGTTAAATGGTTCAAATTAAAGTATGAAGACCCCAGCTATCAGAAGGCCGAAATAGCTCAGTTGGGAGAGCGTTAGACTGAAGATCTAAAGGTCCCTGGTTCAATCCTGGGTTTCGGCACAGTTGAGAGGTTCCTTGCTTCTAACAAAATAGGTCTTGGAATCAGCTGTAGTTCTTTTTCTCTATTCATCAAATTTTTTTCCAACTGATCTACAACACAATCAATTTAACATAGACTTTGCTTTATGTCCTCCTTCTAAACTTGCTTCCACCTCTCTTACCTTCAGGTTTGACAATGAATATTTCCCATTTCATGCTTTTTTGTAAAGTAAACTCTTGTCTGCATTACCTTCCACTTCCCCTTGAACACAGATGTCAGTAGTCAGATGACATTGCTTACCTACTCATGCCAAATATATCTGGGTAATATAGTGCTAGTCCATTCAGAGTTAAAAAAACAACTACCTAACCTGGATCCCAAAAATGCTATTTACCCATTGCACCAGTTAATTGCGGAATGATACAGGACTCCTTAAAACATATCTCTACCATATGAGGTTAAAAATCCAGGTCCTGCATCTATTTTGTTAAATGGTTTAAATTAAAGTATGAAGACCACAGCTATAAGCAGGCCGAAATAGCTCAGTTGGGAGAGCGTTAGACTGAAGATCTAAAGGTCCCTGGTTCAATCCCGGGTTTCGGCACAGTTGAGAGGTTCCTTGCTTCTAACAAAATAGGTCTTGGAATCAGCTGTAGTACTTTTTCTCTATTCATCAAATTTTTTCCAACTGATCTACAACACAATCAATTTAACATAGACTTTGCTTTATGTCCTCCTTCTAAACTTGCTTCCACCTCTCTTACCTTCAGGTTTGACAATTAATATTTCCCATTTCATGCTTTTTTGTAAAGTAAACTCTTGTCTGCATTACCTTCCACTTCCCCTTGAACACAGATGTCAGTAGTCAGATGACATTGCTTACCTACTCATGCCAAATATATCTGGGTAATATAGTGCTAGTCCATTCAGAGTTAAAAAAACAACTACCTAACCTGGATCCCAAAAATGCTATTTGCCCATTGCACCAGTTAATTGCGGAATGATACAGGACTCCTTAAAACATATCTCTACCATATGAGGTTAAAAATCCAGGTCCTGCATCTATTTTGTTAAATGGTTTAAATTAAAGTATGAAGAACACAGCTATAAGCAGGCCGCAATAGCTCAGTTGGGAGAGCGTTAGACTGAAGATCTAAAGGTCCCTGGTTCAATCCCGGGTTTCGGCACAGTTGAGAGGTTCCTTGCTTCTAACAAAATAGGTCTTGGAATCAGCTGTAGTTCTTTTTTCTCTATCAACATTTTTATCAACTGATCTACAAAATGATCAATTCAACATAGACTTTGCTTTCTGTCCTCCTTTTAAACTTTCTTCCACCTATCTTGCCTTCAGGTTTGACAATGAATGTTTCCCATTTCGTCCTTTTTTGTAAAGTAAACTCTTGTCTGCATCACACTCCACTTCCCCTTGAACACAGATGTCAGTAGTCAGATGACATTGCTTACCTACTCATGCCAAATATATCTAGGTAATATAGTGCTAGTCCATTCAGAGTTAAAAAAACAACTACCTAACCTGGATCCCAAAAATGCTATTTACCCATTGCACCAGTTAACTGGGGAATGATACAGGACTCCTTAAAACATATCTCTACCATATGAGGTTAAAAATCCAGGTCCTGCATCTATTTTGTTAAATGGTTTAAATTAAAGTATGAAGACCACAGCTATAAGCAGGCCGAAATAGCTCAGTTGGGAGAGCGTTAGACTGAAGATCTAAAGGTCCCTGGTTCAATCCCGGGTTTCGGCACAGTTGAGAGGTTCCTTGCTTCTAACAAAATAGGTCTTGGAATCAGCTGTAGTACTTTTTCTCTATTCATCAAATTTTTTCCAACTGATCTACAACACAATCAATTTAACATAGACTTTGCTTTATGTCCTCCTTCTAAACTTGCTTCCACCTCTCTTACCTTCAGGTTTGACAATTAATATTTCCCAGTTCATGCTTTTTTGTAAAGTAAACTCTTGTCTGCATTACCTTCCACTTCCCCTTGAACACAGATGTCAGTAGTCAGATGACATTGCTTACCTACTCATGCCAAATATATCTGGGTAATATAGTGCTAGTCCATTCAGAGTTAAAAAAACAACTACCTAACCTGGATCCCAAAAATGCTATTTGCCCATTGCACCAGTTAATTGCGGAATGATACAGGACTCCTTAAAACATATCTCTACCATATGAGGTTAAAAATCCAGGTCCTGCATCTATTTTGTTAAATGGTTTAAATTAAAGTATGAAGAACACAGCTATAAGCAGGCCGCAATAGCTCAGTTGGGAGAGCGTTAGACTGAAGATCTAAAGGTCCCTGGTTCAATCCTGGGTTTCGGAACAGTTGAGAGGTTCCTTGCTTCTAACAAAATAGGTCTTGGAATCAGCTGTAGTACTTTTTCTCTATTCATCAAATTTTTTCCAACTGATCTACAACACAATCAATTTAACATAGACTTTGCTTTATATCCTCCTTCTAAACTTGCTTCCACCTCTCTTACCTTCAGGTTTGACAATGAATATTTCCCATTTCATGCTTTTTTGTAAAGTAAACTCTTGTCTGCATTACCTTCCAATTCCCCTTGAACACAGATGTCAGTAGTCAGATGACATTGCTAACCTACTCATGCCAAATATATCTGGGTAATATAGTGCTAGTCCATTCAGAGTTAAAAAAACAACTACCTAACCTGGATCCAAAAATGCTATTTACCCATTGCACCAGTTAATTGCAGAATGATACAGGACTCCTTAAAACATATCTCACCATATGAGGTTAAAAATCCAGGTCCTGCATCTATTTTGTTAAATGGTTTATTAAAGTATGAAGACCACAGCTACAAGCAGGCCGAAATAGCTCAGTTGGGAGAGCGTTAGACTGAAGATCTAAAGGTCCCTGTTTCAATCCCGGGTTTCGGCACAGTTGAGAGGTTCCTTGCTTCTAGCAAAATAGGTCTTGGAATCAGCTGTAGTTCTTTTTCTCTATTCATCAAATTTTTTCCAACTGATCTACAACACAATCAATTTAACATAGACTTTGCTTTATGTCCTCCTTCTAAACCTGCTTCCACCTCTCTTACCTTCAGGTTTGACAATGAATATTTCCCATTTCATGCTTTTTTGTAAAGTAAACTCTTGTCTGCATTACCTTCCACTTCCCCTTGAACACAGATGTCAGTAGTCAGATGACATTGCTTACCTACTCATGCCAAATATATCTGGGTAATATAGTGCTAGTCCATTCAGAGTTAAAAAAACAACTACCTAACCTGGATCCCAAAAATGCTATTTACCCATTGCACCAGTTAATTGCGGAATGATACAGGACTCCTTAAAACATATCTCTACCATATGAGGTTAAAAATCCAGGTCCTGCATCTATTTTGTTAAATGGTTTAAATTAAAGTATGAAGACCATAGCTATAAGCAGGCCGAAATAGCTCAGTTGGGAGAGCGTTAGACTGAAGATCAAAAGGTCCCTGGTTCAATCCCAGGTTTCGGCACAGTTGAGAGGTTCCTTGCTTCTAACAAAATAGGTCTTGGAATCAGCTGTAGTACTGTTTCTCTATTCATCAAATTTTTTCCAACTGATCTACAACACAATCAATTTAACATAGACTTTGCTTTATGTCCTCCTTCTAAACTTGCTTCCACCTCTCTTACCTTCAGGTTTGACAATGAATATTTCCCATTTCATGCTTTTTTGTAAAGTAAACTCTTGTCTGCATCACATTCCACTTCCCCTTGAACACAGATGTCAGTAGTCAGATGACATTGCTTACCTACTCATGCCAAATATATCTGGGTAATATAGTGCTAGTCCATTCAGAGTTAAAAAAACAACTACCTAACCTGGATCCCAAAAATGCTATTTACCCATTGCACCAGTTAACTGGGGAATGATACAGGACTCATTAAAACATATCTCTACCATATGAGGTTAAAAATCCAGGTCCTGCATCTATTTTGTTAAATGGTTTATTAAAGTATGAAGACCACAGCTACAAGCAGGCCGAAATAGCTCAGTTGGGAGAGCGTTAGACTGAAGATCTAAAGGTCCCTGTTTCAATCCTGGGTTTCGGCACAGTTGAGAGGTTCCTTGCTTCTAACAAAATAGGTCTTGGAATCAGCTGTAGTACTTTTTTCTCTATCAACATTTTTATCAACTGATCTACAAAATGATCAATTCAACATAGACTTTGCTTTCTGTCCTCCTTTTAAACTTTCTTCCACCTATCTTGCCTTCAGGTTTGACTATGAATGTTTCCCATTTCGTCCTTTTTTGTAAAGTAAACTCTTGTCTGCATCACATTCCACTTCCCCTTGAACACAGATGTCAGTAGTCAGATGACATTGCTTACCTACTCATGCCAAATATATCTGGGTAATATACTGCTAGTCCATTCAGAGTTAAAAAAACAACTACCTAACCTGGATCCCAAAAATGCTATTTACCCATTGCACCAGTTAACTGGGGAATGATACAGGACTCCTTAAAACATATCTCTACCATATGAGGTTAAAAATCCAGGTCCTGCATCTAGTTTGTTAAATGGTTCAAATTAAAGTATGAAGACCACAGACATCAGCAGGCCGAAATAGCTCATTTGGGAGAGTGTTAGACTGAAGATCTAAAGGTCCCTGGATCAATCCTGGGTTTCGGCACTGTTGAGAGGTTCTTTGCTTCTAACAAAATAGGTCTTGGAATCAGCTGTAGTCCTTTTTCTGTATTCATCAAATTTTTTCCAACTGATCTACAACACAATCAATTTAACATAGACTTTGCTTTCTGTCCTCCTTCTAGACTTGCTTCCACCTCTCTTGCCTTCAGGTTTGACTATGAATGTTTCCCATGTCATGCTTTTTTGTAAAGTAAACTCTGGTCTGCATTACCTTCCACTTCCCCTTGAACACAGATGTCAGTGGTCAGATGACATTGCTTACCTACTCAGGCAAAATACGTCTGGGTAATATAGTGCTAGTCCATTCGGAGTAAAAAAAAAATGACCTAACCTGGATCCCAAAAATAGTATTTACCCATTGCACCAGTTAACGGCTGAATGATACAGGACTCCTTAAAACATATCTCTAACCTATAAGGTCAAATATCCAGGTCATGCATCTATTTTGTTAAATGGTTCAAATCAAAGTATGAAGACTACAGCTAGCAGGAGGCCGAAATAGCTCAGTTGGGAGCGCGTTAGACTGAAGATGTAAAGGTCCCTGGTTCAATCCCAGGTTTTGTCACTGTTGAGAGGTTCCTTGCTTCTCACAAAATAAGTCTTGGAATCAGCTGTAGTTCTTTTTTCTCTATCAACATTTTTATCAACTGATCTACAAAATGATCAATTCAACATAGACTTTGCTTTCTGTCCTCCTTTTAAACTTTCTTCCACCTATCTTGCCTTCAGGTTTGACTATGAATGTTTCCCATTTCGTCCTTTTTTGTAAAGTAAACTCTTGTCTGCATCACATTCCACTTCCCCTTGAACACAGATGTCAGTAGTCAGATGACATTGCTTACCTACTCATGCCAAATATATCTGGGTAATATACTGCTAGTCCATTCAGAGTTAAAAAAACAACTACCTAACCTGGATCCCAAAAATGCTATTTACCCATTGCACCAGTTAACTGGGGAATGATACAGGACTCCTTAAAACATATCTCTACCATATGAGGTTAAAAATCCAGGTCCTGCATCTAGTTTGTTAAATGGTTCAAATTAAAGTATGAAGACCACAGACATCAGCAGGCCGAAATAGCTCATTTGGGAGAGTGTTAGACTGAAGATCTAAAGGTCCCTGGTTCAATCCCGGGTTTCGGCACTGTTGAGAGGTTCTTTGCTTCTAACAAAATAGGTCTTGGAATCAGCTGTAGTCCTTTTTCTGTATTCATCAAATTTTTTCCAACTGATCTACAACACAATCAATTTAACATAGACTTTGCTTTCTGTCCTCCTTCTAGACTTGCTTCCACCTCTCTTGCCTTCAGGTTTGACTATGAATGTTTCCCATGTCATGCTTTTTTGTAAAGTAAACTCTGGTCTGCATTACCTTCCACTTCCCCTTGAACACAGATGTCAGTAGTCAGCTGACATTGCTTACCTACTCATGCATAATATATCTGGGTAATATAGTGCTAGTCCATTCAGAGTTAAAAAAACAACTACCTAACCTGGATCCCAAAAATGCTATTTGCCCATTGCACCAGTTAATTGCGGAATGATACAGGACTCCTTAAAACATATCTCTACCATATGAGGTTAAAAATCCAGGTCCTGCATCTATTTTGTTAAATGGTTTAAATTAAAGTATGAAGAACACAGCTATAAGCAGGCCGCAATAGCTCAGTTGGGAGAGCGTTAGACTGAAGATCTAAAGGTCCCTGGTTCAATCCCGGGTTTCGGCACAGTTGAGAGGTTCCTTGCTTCTAACAAAATAGGTCTTGGAATCAGCTGTAGTTCTTTTTTCTCTATCAACATTTTTATCAACTGATCTACAAAATGATCAATTCAACATAGACTTTGCTTTCTGTCCTCCTTTTAAACTTTCTTCCACCTATCTTGCCTTCAGGTTTGACAATGAATGTTTCCCATTTCGTCCTTTTTTGTAAAGTAAACTCTTGTCTGCATCACACTCCACTTCCCCTTGAACACAGATGTCAGTAGTCAGATGACATTGCTTACCTACTCATGCCAAATATATCTAGGTAATATAGTGCTAGTCCATTCAGAGTTAAAAAAACAACTACCTAACCTGGATCCCAAAAATGCTATTTACCCATTGCACCAGTTAACTGGGGAATGATACAGGACTCCTTAAAACATATCTCTACCATATGAGGTTAAAAATCCAGGTCCTGCATCTATTTTGTTAAATGGTTCAAATTAAAGTATGAAGACCCCAGCTATCAGAAGGCCGAAATAGCTCAGTTGGGAGAGCGTTAGACTGAAGATCTAAAGGTCCCTGGTTCAATCCTGGGTTTCGGCACAGTTGAGAGGTTCCTTGCTTCTAACAAAATAGGTCTTGGAATCAGCTGTAGTTCTTTTTCTCTATTCATCAAATTTTTTTCCAACTGATCTACAACACAATCAATTTAACATAGACTTTGCTTTATGTCCTCCTTCTAAACTTGCTTCCACCTCTCTTACCTTCAGGTTTGACAATGAATATTTCCCATTTCATGCTTTTTTGTAAAGTAAACTCTTGTCTGCATTACCTTCCACTTCCCCTTGAACACAGATGTCAGTAGTCAGATGACATTGCTTACCTACTCATGCCAAATATATCTGGGTAATATAGTGCTAGTCCATTCAGAGTTAAAAAAACAACTACCTAACCTGGATCCCAAAAATGCTATTTACCCATTGCACCAGTTAATTGCGGAATGATACAGGACTCCTTAAAACATATCTCTACCATATGAGGTTAAAAATCCAGGTCCTGCATCTATTTTGTTAAATGGTTTAAATTAAAGTATGAAGACCACAGCTATAAGCAGGCCGAAATAGCTCAGTTGGGAGAGCGTTAGACTGAAGATCTAAAGGTCCCTGGTTCAATCCCGGGTTTCGGCACAGTTGAGAGGTTCCTTGCTTCTAACAAAATAGGTCTTGGAATCAGCTGTAGTACTTTTTCTCTATTCATCAAATTTTTTCCAACTGATCTACAACACAATCAATTTAACATAGACTTTGCTTTATGTCCTCCTTCTAAACTTGCTTCCACCTCTCTTACCTTCAGGTTTGACAATTAATATTTCCCATTTCATGCTTTTTTGTAAAGTAAACTCTTGTCTGCATTACCTTCCACTTCCCCTTGAACACAGATGTCAGTAGTCAGATGACATTGCTTACCTACTCATGCCAAATATATCTGGGTAATATAGTGCTAGTCCATTCAGAGTTAAAAAAACAACTACCTAACCTGGATCCCAAAAATGCTATTTGCCCATTGCACCAGTTAATTGCGGAATGATACAGGACTCCTTAAAACATATCTCTACCATATGAGGTTAAAAATCCAGGTCCTGCATCTATTTTGTTAAATGGTTTAAATTAAAGTATGAAGAACACAGCTATAAGCAGGCCGCAATAGCTCAGTTGGGAGAGCGTTAGACTGAAGATCTAAAGGTCCCTGGTTCAATCCCGGGTTTCGGCACAGTTGAGAGGTTCCTTGCTTCTAACAAAATAGGTCTTGGAATCAGCTGTAGTTCTTTTTTCTCTATCAACATTTTTATCAACTGATCTACAAAATGATCAATTCAACATAGACTTTGCTTTCTGTCCTCCTTTTAAACTTTCTTCCACCTATCTTGCCTTCAGGTTTGACAATGAATGTTTCCCATTTCGTCCTTTTTTGTAAAGTAAACTCTTGTCTGCATCACACTCCACTTCCCCTTGAACACAGATGTCAGTAGTCAGATGACATTGCTTACCTACTCATGCCAAATATATCTAGGTAATATAGTGCTAGTCCATTCAGAGTTAAAAAAACAACTACCTAACCTGGATCCCAAAAATGCTTTTTACCCATTGCACCAGTTAACTGGGGAATGATACAGGACTCCTTAAAACATATCTCTACCATATGAGGTTAAAAATCCAGGTCCTGCATCTATTTTGTTAAATGGTTTAAATTAAAGTATGAAGACCACAGCTATAAGCAGGCCGAAATAGCTCAGTTGGGAGAGCGTTAGACTGAAGATCTAAAGGTCCCTGGTTCAATCCCGGGTTTCGGCACAGTTGAGAGGTTCCTTGCTTCTAACAAAATATGTCTTGGAATCAGCTGTAGTACTTTTTCTCTATTCATCAAATTTTTTCCAACTGATCTACAACACAATCAATTTAACATAGACTTTGCTTTATGTCCTCCTTCTAAACTTGCTTCCACCTCTCTTACCTTCAGGTTTGACAATTAATATTTCCCATTTCATGCTTTTTTGTAAAGTAAACTCTTGTCTGCATTACCTTCCACTTCCCCTTGAACACAGATGTCAGTAGTCAGATGACATTGCTTACCTACTCATGCCAAATATATCTGGGTAATATAGTGCTAGTCCATTCAGAGTTAAAAAAACAACTACCTAACCTGGATCCCAAAAATGCTATTTGCCCATTGCACCAGTTAATTGCGGAATGATACAGGACTCCTTAAAACATATCTCTACCATATGAGGTTAAAAATCCAGGTCCTGCATCTATTTTGTTAAATGGTTTAAATTAAAGTATGAAGAACACAGCTATAAGCAGGCCGCAATAGCTCAGTTGGGAGAGCGTTAGACTGAAGATCTAAAGGTCCCTAGTTCAATCCCGGGTTTCGGAACAGTTGAGAGGTTCCTTGCTTCTAACAAAATAGGTCTTGGAATCAGCTGTAGTACTTTTTCTCTATTCATCAAATTTTTTCCAACTGATCTACAACACAATCAATTTAACATAGACTTTGCTTTATATCCTCCTTCTAAACTTGCTTCCACCTCTCTTACCTTCAGGTTTGACAATGAATATTTCCCATTTCATGCTTTTTTGTAAAGTAAACTCTTGTCTGCATTACCTTCCAATTCCCCTTGAACACAGATGTCAGTAGTCAGATGACATTGCTAACCTACTCATGCCAAATATATCTGGGTAATATAGTGCTAGTCCATTCAGAGTTAAAAAAACAACTACCTAACCTGGATCCAAAAATGCTATTTACCCATTGCACCAGTTAATTGCAGAATGATACAGGACTCCTTAAAACATATCTCACCATATGAGGTTAAAAATCCAGGTCCTGCATCTATTTTGTTAAATGGTTTATTAAAGTATGAAGACCACAGCTACAAGCAGGCCGAAATAGCTCAGTTGGGAGAGCGTTAGACTGAAGATCTAAAGGTCCCTGTTTCAATCCCGGGTTTCGGCACAGTTGAGAGGTTCCTTGCTTCTAGCAAAATAGGTCTTGGAATCAGCTGTAGTTCTTTTTCTCTATTCATCAAATTTTTTCCAACTGATCTACAACACAATCAATTTAACATAGACTTTGCTTTATGTCCTCCTTCTAAACCTGCTTCCACCTCTCTTACCTTCAGGTTTGACAATGAATATTTCCCATTTCATGCTTTTTTGTAAAGTAAACTCTTGTCTGCATTACCTTCCACTTCCCCTTGAACACAGATGTCAGTAGTCAGATGACATTGCTTACCTACTCATGCCAAATATATCTGGGTAATATAGTGCTAGTCCATTCAGAGTTAAAAAAACAACTACCTAACCTGGATCCCAAAAATGCTATTTACCCATTGCACCAGTTAATTGCGGAATGATACAGGACTCCTTAAAACATATCTCTACCATATGAGGTTAAAAATCCAGGTCCTGCATCTATTTTGTTAAATGGTTTAAATTAAAGTATGAAGACCATAGCTATAAGCAGGCCGAAATAGCTCAGTTGGGAGAGCGTTAGACTGAAGATCAAAAGGTCCCTGGTTCAATCCCAGGTTTCGGCACAGTTGAGAGGTTCCTTGCTTCTAACAAAATAGGTCTTGGAATCAGCTGTAGTACTGTTTCTCTATTCATCAAATTTTTTCCAACTGATCTACAACACAATCAATTTAACATAGACTTTGCTTTATGTCCTCCTTCTAAACTTGCTTCCACCTCTCTTACCTTCAGGTTTGACAATGAATATTTCCCATTTCATGCTTTTTTGTAAAGTAAACTCTTGTCTGCATCACATTCCACTTCCCCTTGAACACAGATGTCAGTAGTCAGATGACATTGCTTACCTACTCATGCCAAATATATCTGGGTAATATAGTGCTAGTCCATTCAGAGTTAAAAAAACAACTACCTAACCTGGATCCCAAAAATGCTATTTACCCATTGCACCAGTTAACTGGGGAATGATACAGGACTCATTAAAACATATCTCTACCATATGAGGTTAAAAATCCAGGTCCTGCATCTATTTTGTTAAATGGTTTATTAAAGTATGAAGACCACAGCTACAAGCAGGCCGAAATAGCTCAGTTGGGAGAGCGTTAGACTGAAGATCTAAAGGTCCCTGTTTCAATCCCGGGTTTCGGCACAGTTGAGAGGTTCCTTGCTTCTAACAAAATAGGTCTTGGAATCAGCTGTAGTACTTTTTTCTCTATCAACATTTTTATCAACTGATCTACAAAATGATCAATTCAACATAGACTTTGCTTTCTGTCCTCCTTTTAAACTTTCTTCCACCTATCTTGCCTTCAGGTTTGACTATGAATGTTTCCCATTTCGTCCTTTTTTGTAAAGTAAACTCTTGTCTGCATCACATTCCACTTCCCCTTGAACACAGATGTCAGTAGTCAGATGACATTGCTTACCTACTCATGCCAAATATATCTGGGTAATATACTGCTAGTCCATTCAGAGTTAAAAAAACAACTACCTAACCTGGATCCCAAAAATGCTATTTACCCATTGCACCAGTTAACTGGGGAATGATACAGGACTCCTTAAAACATATCTCTACCATATGAGGTTAAAAATCCAGGTCCTGCATCTAGTTTGTTAAATGGTTCAAATTAAAGTATGAAGACCACAGACATCAGCAGGCCGAAATAGCTCATTTGGGAGAGTGTTAGACTGAAGATCTAAAGGTCCCTGGTTCAATCCTGGGTTTCGGCACTGTTGAGAGGTTCTTTGCTTCTAACAAAATAGGTCTTGGAATCAGCTGTAGTCCTTTTTCTGTATTCATCAAATTTTTTCCAACTGATCTACAACACAATCAATTTAACATAGACTTTGCTTTCTGTCCTCCTTCTAGACTTGCTTCCACCTCTCTTGCCTTCAGGTTTGACTATGAATGTTTCCCATGTCATGCTTTTTTGTAAAGTAAACTCTGGTCTGCATTACCTTCCACTTCCCCTTGAACACAGATGTCAGTGGTCAGATGACATTGCTTACCTACTCAGGCAAAATACGTCTGGGTAATATAGTGCTAGTCCATTCGGAGTAAAAAAAAAATGACCTAACCTGGATCCCAAAAATAGTATTTACCCATTGCACCAGTTAACGGCTGAATGATACAGGACTCCTTAAAACATATCTCTAACCTATAAGGTCAAATATCCAGGTCATGCATCTATTTTGTTAAATGGTTCAAATCAAAGTATGAAGACTACAGCTAGCAGGAGGCCGAAATAGCTCAGTTGGGAGAGCGTTAGACTGAAGATGTAAAGGTCCCTGGTTCAATCCCAGGTTTTGTCACTGTTGAGAGGTTCCTTGCTTCTCACAAAATAAGTCTTGGAATCAGCTGTAGTTCTTTTTTCTCTATCAACATTTTTATCAACTGATCTACAAAATGATCAATTCAACATAGACTTTGCTTTCTGTCCTCCTTTTAAACTTTCTTCCACCTATCTTGCCTTCAGGTTTGACTATGAATGTTTCCCATTTCGTCCTTTTTTGTAAAGTAAACTCTTGTGTGCATCACATTCCACTTCCCCTTGAACACAGATGTCAGTAGTCAGATGACATTGCTTACCTACTCATGCCAAATATATCTGGGTAATATAGTGCTAGTCCATTCAGAGTTAAAAACACAACTACCTAACCTGGATCCCAAAAATGCTATTTACCCATTGCACCAGTTAACTGGGGAATGATACAGGACTCCTTAAAACATATCTCTACCATATGAGGTTAAAAATCAAGGTCCTGCATCTATTTTGTTAAATGGTTCAAATTAAAGTATGAAGACCCCAGCTATCAGAAGGCCGAAATAGCTCAGTTGGGAGAGCGTTAGACTGAAGATCTAAAGGTCCCTGGTTCATCCCAGGTTTCGGCACAGTTGAGAGGTTCCTTGCTTCTAACAAAATAGGTCTTGGAATCAGCTGTAGTACTGTTTCTCTATTCATCAAATTTTTTCCAACTGATCTACAACACAATCAATTTAACATAGACTTTGCTTTATGTCCTCCTTCTAAACTTGCTTCCACCTCTCTTACCTTCAGGTTTGACAATGAATATTTCCCATTTCATGCTTTTTTGTAAAGTAAACTCTTGTCTGCATTACCTTCCGCTTCCCCTTGAACACAGATGTCAGTAGTCAGATGACATTGCTTACCTACTCATGCCAAATATATCTGGGTAATATAGTGCTAGTCCATTCAGAGTTAAAAAAACAACTACCTAACCTGGATCCAAAAAATGCTATTTACCCATTGTACCAGTTAATTGCGGAATGATACAGGACTCCTTAAAACATATCTCTACCATATGAGGTTAAAAATCCAGGTCCTGCATCTATTTTGTTAAATGGTTTAAATTAAAGTATGAAGACCACAGCTATAAGCAGGCCAAAATAGCTCAGTTGGGAGAGCGTTAGACTGAAGATCTAAAGGTCCCTGGTTCAATCCCGGGTTTCGGCACAGTTGAGAGGTTCCTTGCTTCTAACAAAATAGGTCTTGGAATCAGCTGTAGTACTTTTTCTCTATTCATCAAATTTTTTCCAACTGATCTACAACACAATCAATTTAACATAGAGTTTGCTTTATGTCCTCCTTCTAAACTTGCTTCCACCTCTCTTACCTTCAGGTTTGACAATTAATATTTCCCATTTCATGCTTTTTTGTAAAGTAAACTCTTGTCTGCATTACCTTCCACTTCCCCTTGAACACAGATGTCAGTAGTCAGATGACATTGCTTACCTACTCATGCCAAATATATCTGGGTAATATAGTGCTAGTCCATTCAGAGTTAAAAAAACAACTACCTAACCTGGATCCCAAAAATGCTATTTGCCCATTGCACCAGTTAATTGCGGAATGATACAGGACTCCTTAAAACATATCTCTACCATATGAGGTTAAAAATCCAGGTCTTGCATCTATATTGTTAAATGGTTTAAATTAAAGTATGAAGAACACAGCTATAAGCAGGCCGCAATAGCTCAGTTGGGAGAGCGTTAGACTGAAGATCTAAAGGTCCCTGGTTCAATCCCGGGTTTCGGCACAGTTGAGAGGTTCCTTGCTTCTAACAAAATAGGTCTTGGAATCAGCTGTAGTTCTTTTTTCTCTATCAACATTTTTATCAACTGATCTACAAAATGATCAATTCAACATAGACTTTGCTTTCTGTCCTCCTTTTAAACTTTCTTCCACCTATCTTGCCTTCAGGTTTGACAATGAATGTTTCCCATTTCGTCCTTTTTTGTAAAGTAAACTCTTGTCTGCATCACACTCCACTTCCCCTTGAACACAGATGTCAGTAGTCAGATGATATTGCTTACCTACTCATGCCAAATATATCTAGGTAATATAGTGCTAGTCCATTCAGAGTTAAAAAAACAACTACCTAACCTGGATCCCAAAAATGCTATTTACCCATTGCACCAGTTAACTGGGGAATGATACAGGACTCCATAAAACATATCTCTACCATATGAGGTTAAAAATCCAGGTCCTGCATCTATTTTGTTAAATGGTTCAAATTAAAGTATGAAGACCCCAGCTATCAGAAGGCCGAAATAGCTCAGTTGGGAGAGCGTTAGACTGAAGATCTAAAGGTCCCTGGTTCAATCCCGGGTTTCGGCACAGTTGAGAGGTTCCTTGCTTCTAACAAAATAGGTCTTGGAATCAGCTGTAGTACTTTTTCTCTATTCATCAAATTTTTTCCAACTGATCTACAACACAATCAATTTAACATAGACTTTGCTTTATATCCTCCTTCTAAACTTGCTTCCACCTCTCTTACCTTCAGGTTTGACAATGAATATTTCCCATTTCATGCTTTTTTGTAAAGTAAACTCTTGTCTGCATTACCTTCCAATTCCCCTTGAACACAGATGTCAGTAGTCAGATGACATTGCTAACCTACTCATGCCAAATATATATGGGTAATATAGTGCTAGTCCATTCAGAGTTAAAAAAACAACTACCTAACCTGGATCCAAAAATGCTATTTACCCATTGCACCAGTTAATTGCAGAATGATACAGGACTCCTTAAAACATATCTCACCATATGAGGTTAAAAATCCAGGTCCTGCATCTATTTTGTTAAATGGTTTAAATTAAAGTATGAAGACCACAGCTATAAGCAGGCAGAAATAGCTAAGTTGGGAGAGCGTTAGACTGAAGATCTAAAGGTCCCTGGTTCAATCCTGGGTTTCGGCACAGTTGAGAGGTTCCTTGCTTCTAACAAAATAGGTCTTGGAATCAGCTGTAGTACTTTTTTCTCTATCAACATTTTTATCAACTGATCTACAAAATGATCAATTCAACATAGACTTTGCTTTCTGTCCTCCTTTTAAACTTTCTTCCACCTATCTTGCCTTCAGGTTTGACTATGAATGTTTTCCATTTCGTCCTTTTTTGTAAAGTAAACTCTTGTCTGCATCACATTCCGCTTCCCCTTGAACACAGATGTCAGTAGTCAGATGACATTGCTTACCTACTCATGCCAAATATATCTGGGTAATATAGTGCTAGTCCATTCAGAGTTAAAAAAACAACTACTTAACCTGGATCCCAAAAATGCTATTTACCCATTGCACCAGTTAACTGGGGAATGATACAGGACTCCTTAAAACATATCTCTACCATATGAGGTTAAAAATCCAGGTCCTGCATCTATTTTGTTAAATGCTTCAAATTAAAGTATGAAGACCCCAGCTATCAGAAGGCCGAAATAGCTCAGTTGGGAGAGCGTTAGACTGAAGATCTAAAGGTCCCTGGTTCGATCCTGGGTTTCGGCACAGTTGAGAGGTTCCTTGCTTCTAACAAAATAGGTCTTGGAATCAGCTGTAGTTCTTTTTCTCTATTCATCAAATTTTTTCCAACTGATCTACAACACAATCAATTTAACATAGACTTTGCTTTATGTCCTCCTTCTAAACTTGCTTCCACCTCTCTTACCTTCAGATTTGACAATGAATATTTCCCATTTCATGCTTTTTTGTAAAGTAAACTCTTGTCTGCATTACCTTCCACTTCCCCTTGAACACAGATGTCAGTAGTCAGATGACATTGCTTACCTACTCATGCCAAATATATCTGGGTAATATAGTGCTAGTCCATTCAGAGTTAAAAAAACAACTACCTAACCTGGATCCCAAAAATGCTATTTACCCATTGCACCAGTTAATTGCGGAATGATACAGGACTCCTTAAAACATATCTCTACCATATGAGGTTAAAAATCCAGGTCCTGCATCTATTTTGTTAAATGGTTTAAATTAAAGTATGAAGACCACAGCTATAAGCAGGCCGAAATAGCTCAGTTGGGAGAGCGTTAGACTGAAGATCTAAAGGTCCCTGGTTCAATCCCAGGTTTCGGCACAGTTGAGAGGTTCCTTGCTTCTAACAAAGTAGGTCTTGGAATCAGCTGTAGTACTGTTTCTCTATTCATCAAATTTTTTCCAACTGATCTACAACACAATCAATTTAACATATTTGCTTTATGTCCTCCTTCTAAACTTGCTTCCACCTCTCTTACCTTCAGGTTTGACAATGAATATTTCCCATTTCATGCTTTTTTGTAAAGTAAACTCTTGTCTGCATTACCTTCCACTTCCCCTTGAACACAGATGTCAGTAGTCAGCTGACATTGCTTACCTACTCATGCATAATATATCTGGGTAATATAGTGCTAGCCCATTCAGAGTTAAAAAAACAACTACCTAACCTGGATCCCAAAAATGCTGTTTACCCACTGCACCAGTTAATTGGGAATGATACAGGACCCATTAAAACATATCTCTACCATATGAGGTTAAAAATCCAGGTCCTGCATCTATTTTGTTAAATGGTTTATTAAAGTATGAAGACCACAGCTACAAGCAGGCCGAAATAGCTCAGTTGGGAGAGCGTTAGACTGAAGATCTAAAGGTCCCTGGTTCAATCCCGGGTTTAGGCACAGTTGAGAGGTTCCTTGCTTCTAACAAAGTAGGTCTTGGAATCAGCTGTAGTCCTTTTTCTCTATTCATCAAATTTATTCCAACTGATCTACAACACAATCAATTTAACATAGACTTTGCTTTCTGTCCTCCTTCTAGACTTGCTTCCACCTCTCTTGCCTTCAGGTTTGACTATGAATGTTTCCCATGTCATGCTTTTTTGTAAAGTAAACTCTGGTCTGCATTACCTTCCACTTCCCCTTGAACACAGATGTCAGTGGTCAGATGACATTGCTTACCTACTCAGGCAAAGTACGTCTGGGTAATATAGTGCTAGTCCATTCGGAGTTAAAAAAAAATGACCTAACCTGGATCCCAAAAATAGTATTTACCCATTGCACCAGTTAACTGCTGAATGATACAGGACTCCTTAAACCATATCTCTAACCTATAAGGTCAAATGTCCAGGTCATGCATCTATTTTGTTAAATGGTTCAAATCAAAGTATGAAGACTACAGCTAGCAGGAGGCCGAAATAGCTCAGTTGGGAGAACGTTAGACTGAAGATCTAAACGTCCCTGGTTCAATCCCGGGTTTCGGCACTGTTGAGAGGTTCCTTGCTTCTCACAAAATAAGTCTAGGAATCAGCTGTAGTACTTTTTTCTCTATCAACATTTTTATCAACTGATCTACAAAATGATCAATTCAACATAGACTTTGCTTTCTGTCCTCCTTTTAAACTTTCTTCCACCTATCTTGCCTTCAGGTTTGACTATGAATGTTTCCCATTTCGTCCTTTTTTGTAAAGTAAACTCTTGTCTGCATCA